>NW_027187419.1:97351129-97426329 GCF_028583685.1 Petaurus breviceps papuanus
GCACACCTCTAACCAGAATGATGACCCCAAATCTTCAAATTAGGAAACAACAAACACATAAAATCCCAAATATTGAGTACTGGACTATGAGGCCTGATGTCCCAGAACTGTATCCAGGAACACCTGGCTCAGCAGGATATGAATTACATTGTTTAGGGGACTTTTGGTTGGGTAGAAATTTCAAAAATCTCTACTGGAATGTGTATGATAATCCCTAAAAATCATTTTGGATGGATATTACCTAAATCAGAATTAGCAGCTCAAGGAACAAAATTATTGGCTGGAGTAATACATTCTAATTATCAATAAGAAATTATTGTAACATTGCAAAATTTGGGTGAAGAACCCATACAGTTTTATAAAAATGATAGAATAGTTCGAGTGATCATTATTCCTTGTGAAACAATACCCCTCGTGAAAAATGACCCTCCTTCTGAAATAACTGTCAGAGGAACTGAAGGGTTTGATTCTACTGATAGAATAAAATTAGGAGCTAAAGTATGGGTAAAGTGGAAGCCGGATGATGTTCCAAAGGCTGCAGAAATTATAACACATGGAAAGATAATACCATAATTGTTGTTTATTTAGGAGAAGATGATTACCAAATTGTATCCTTCACTCATATATTCTACCATGAATGAGGTTATGGTAGTAGGTTCGTGGATTCCAGAAGCATGGCTGACCCTATATCCTCCCTACTTCTGGTTATTGTTTCCTTGTTTCTTTTTGGCTTTTTGTCTGCTAAGCTTGTTTGCTGTATTTGTTTCCTGAAGGTTTAGTACCCTCCACTTGAGGATGCCTGATCACTTAAGTTAGCTGTCACCACCTGTCCATGACTGTGACGTGTCACCCCTGGACCTGGCATTGACCAATCTCCAGATTCCATCTAAAGAACTGACCTCTTGAATGGGACCTCTTGGGGCAGGAACAGCTCTAGATCCAATTTCAGCAGGAAGTAGCTTTGTAGAAGAGACCTTTTCCCCTTAACCAAAGATTTTGAGCCCCATCCATTCAAGGAGGGAATGATGGCTCAAGTGCTCACCCTAAGATATTGTTTTATGTGCTTATTTTCTGTTATCTTGTTGTAAAATTATTTTGACCCCAATTAAGCCACCAGTTACCCCTAAACTCCCATTAACCTATGTAATGAAATGTATTATTAATGTATTTTTGCTATGTAAGGGACATGAAAGACCTTGGGGCTAAATGTAATGCTAATGGGAATGTGAAAATCTTCCTTGCCCTTTAATAAGCCTAAGGGAATTTGTAGATCTTTCCTTATTTGAGGATCTTCCCTGCCCCCAGTAGTCTTAATGGAGTTTGCTAAAGAGTTGAGCAAAGGCCACAGGAAACTGTGAGTCAGAGCAGTTAGAACTGGAGGGAGGAGAGGATGCACCCAAGGAGACAGTTAGGCTTGTGAGGGTTTATTTGCCCACTGCTATTACAGGTTTGTGAGTGTTTGTGGGAAGACTAAAGGATGGTGTGGCTCCCTGCTGTGCTGTGATATGTACCTTTTTTGTTGCTATGATGGATTCAGTTTCCTGGTGTTGGGATTTGGCTTTCTGGTGTCTGAATAAGTGTTTTGCTTCTGTCTTCTATATGGAGAGTCTGTTATATTTTATGATTGAAACCTATGTGGGTATATTCACAGTTGCTGTCGGCACTGCAATGATAATGTCATTGTAGAAAAAATAATTTTGAAAGAACTCTGATCAATGCAATGATGAGCTCCATTCTCAAAAGAATGAAGATGAAACACCCCACCTGCCTCCTGATCAAGGTGATCAATTTAAAATACAGAGAAATATTTTTATAAATGGCTAATGTGGGATTTCTTTTGGGGGGGAGGGAGAGGATAGGCTATATAGCTATATATTGAGGGCTTTTTTTTCTTTTTCCTTTTTTTTCTCAATTAGGGAAGGCAGTTGTAGAAGGGAAAGATTAATAAAAAGTGTTTGTTAATTGAAAAAATAAATAATAGAAATTAACTTTAAAAAATAAGGTAAGCTGCTTATCAAAGACAAACAAACTGACTTATAGACTATGACTTTAATCCTTTTACATACAATAGCTCATTCCTAGAAACTTACCTGATCACTTATTTTAAAAGAAATCTCCAAAGAACAATTCCATTTCAATTCAATAAACCTTTATTAAGCACCTATTAGTGGCAGACACTGGGATCCTGTGGATACAAATAAGAAAAAGAAAGACAGTCCTGGACCTCAAGAAGCTTAAGATCTAACGAAGGAAAATAATACACAAAAGCAAGCTGAAAGGGGAAGTAGGAAGAAGGGCACCAGCGGGTGCTGCAGATGGAAAATGGAGAAATATCTGGAAAGTTCTGTAAGTGCAGAGTCCTCTATGAAGGAGGGCTTAGAAAAAGTTTACTGTTCCATCCTCTGCACCCTCCAATCAAAAAAGAGAAGTATCTAAGAGTGTTAAGAAGGTGTGGATTATCAAAAACTGAATCAACCTGCATGATGATATTTCAGGTGATCAGTTTCTCTTGGGGGAAGCATAACGTCTCATGGACCAAGCAAAGTGCTAATGGGAAATGGAGAGTCACCTGGAACATCAGGAAGGGTGGGGGAAGGATAAAAGGAAAAATTGAAGGAAGTGACAAAGAGGAAGAAAGGAGGAGAAAAAAATCTGCTACAACACATTGTTTATTAAGGAAATGCCATGACTATGGGATTGTGGTATTCATTTGAGTCGCCAAGTGACATTGTGTTCCATTTGGGATTGTGGGAGGGTCCATTTGCATGCCTCAGCTTATTCTGGGTTCCTCCCTTTTCTATGAAATGACATATAAGCCTTAGAATTTCATTCTATAGGTTGGAGGGAGTGGTTTCTTGCTAGGATACATGAGCAAGTCATTGGTGTCTGTGCCAAATGATAATGGATTATAAGGCATGTGTTGTTCAAACTGTAGGCAAAGTGAGCATGGTATTTCATTCTTGGTGTGTAAATCTACTGCATATAAGGTATTTCTTTACAAAAAAAAATTAGAGACATCAACTCAGTATCTTCAGATGTTTCATGAAGTTAAGTGTGCTTTCAAGTGTAGGTTAAAGCAAGTTTCTTGAGTTTTAAATTTTTAATTAATAAATGGAAACCCTTGTGTCATTTATCACACAACTGTGAGGAGCCCCCTAACTCCACTGTCATAAATCCTTTGGTATCTATTACCCTTTAAGTAATGATGATTCCTAGTATGAGATATATGTCCTAAGAATGGTATAAAACTGATTCTTTGAGAAAACCGTGAAAATAAATTAGCTGCCCACTTAAATAGTTTCTTATAAGATGACTGGATATAAAATACTGTTCCCAGAAGTATCAGAACATGAGAAAAGTAAACCCTATAAACTGCCTCTATGATAGAGAGTGAACTTTTTGCTTTGTCTGGCAAGGGATACTTTTTTCAGCAAAAAAGTAAAATAGAAACATTCAAGATCCAGAAAGGAAAATAACAGCAAAAGGGCGAATGATTCTAGCTAAATTTGGTCAGCCCAAAAGTAAACATATATCAAATGCCTACTATATAGCCAACTTTATGCTAGACAGAACAAAAATGAGAGTTCCCTTCTTGACAAAACTTGCACTCTACTTCATAGATATATAAATGCAGAAGACATATCCAGTAAATACCGGGGACTGGGGTAGAGAAGAGGAAGACAGTCATGTCTAAGAAGGCCAGGAAATATCTTATGGAAGGGGTGGCAAATGAACTGAATTTTGAAAGGAGCCAGAATTTCTCCGAGGTGGGGTTAAGGAGGAAATACATTTCAGGAATAGAATATTATTGCTAAGGCACCAAAGCAAGACATGGCACATCATGTACGATGAACTGATATGTTTGATCGAATTGTAGTGTATGAGGATGGGAGTGATATGTAATAAGCCTAGAAAGATAGGCTGGACCCAAATTGTGAAGGTTTTCAAATGCCTTTCCTGATCCCCTTTCATTCTTGTGCCCCCTCTGTTGATTACCTCCAGTTATCCTGTATACAGCTTGCTTGCATGTAGTTGTTTGCATGTTATCACCCCCATCAGACAGGGAGCTCCTTGAGAACTTTTACCTTTTTTGTATTGTTAGTGCACTATGTGCACAGTGCTAGGCACATAGCAGATACTTAAATGTTTATTGGCTGGCTGAAAAAAGAAGGTACTCATGTATGCAAAATGTTTTAAATAGCACTTTTTGTTACAGCAAAGAACTGAATACTTAAGAGGGAATCCATCAGCTGGGGAACGACCGAACAAATCATGGTATTTGAAAGTAATAGAATATTGTTATGCCATAGAAATGGCAGAAGTTTGGATTTGGGGGAAAAAGTGAGAATTTTATAAATGTATGCAGAGTGATGTGAGTAGAAATAGGAAAACGATTTATATAATGAATTATATGATGACTATAGGACCCTGAAGAAAAAACAAATTCTGATCAATGCAATGATCATTCAAGACTCCAGAAGACTAATGATAAATCATATCCCCACAGAGGGGTGATGGACTAGAGGTGTAGCATGAGACATACATTTCCAGACACAGTCAACGTGTGGATTTTTTTTGGTATGACTATACTTGTTTGTAACAATGGAGGGCTCTCTCACTTTCTCTTTCTGAGGGGAAGAGAAATAGGGAGGGAATAGAGATGGGAAGTGATAGTAATAATTAATAATAATAGCTAACATTTATAAATATACCCTGACTATGTGTTGAGCACATAGTAAGCACTTTCATAATTATTATCTTATTTGATCCTCACAATAACCCTGGGAGGTAGGAGCTATTTTTATCCACATTTTACACTTAGGGAAACTGAGGCAAACAGAAGTTACGTTACTTGCCCAGGGTCACACAGCTAGTTGGTGACTGAGGTCAAATTTCATCTTAGCCTTTCCTGACTCCAGGCCTGCAATCTTATCTGCTGTCTCAACTCACTACCTGGTGATACTAAAGATAATGATACTAAAGAAGAAAAGAAAAAAAAAACATTGTAGAAATATTTAAAAAGACTAACAGAGCAAAATAGAATGAAACTGACAAGGGAACCCAGACAAACAAGGCAGTGTGGGAGTTATCATATTAATGTGAGTAATATAAAAATAACCCAAAACGGGGCAGCCAGGTAGCACAGCGAGTAAGAGCACCGGCTCCAGTGTTGAGAAGACCTGGAGATGGAATCCAGGGCTCAGACACTTAGCACCCACCCAGAAACACCTGGCCATGTAACCTTGAGCAAGTTACTTAACCCCAATTGCTTAGGGGCGGCCAGGTGGCTCAGACAGTAAGAGCACCGGCCCCAGAGTCGGGATGACCTGGGATTGAATCTGGGCTCAGATACTTAGCACCACACCCAGAAAGAACTGGCCATGTAACCTTGAGCAAGTTACTTAACCCCAATTGCTTAGGGGCGGCCAAGTGGCTCAGCGAGTAAGAGCACCAGCTCTAGTGTCGGGATGACCTGGATCAAATTCGGGCTCAGATACTCAGCACCACACCCAGAAATAACTGGCCGTGTAACCTGGAGCAAGTTACTTAACCCCGATTGCTTAAAAAAAAAAACAAAATGACACCTGGTGGAGAATTGTGGTTCCATATGTGGCCATCTTTTTCTGTTCTTATTAATGCAAGAAACTTTGTTTTTGTTAATATTTGTCACATTCATAATAATGGGAAGGAAATTTTTTTAAAAAAATAAACACACAGATCCAATATGAGTACGTGATGTTTAATTAGGTAGCTATGTGGAACAGTGGATAGAGAACTGAGTGTTGAATCAGGAAGTTTTGTTGTTGGTATAGTTTGCCATTTCCTTCTCCAGCTCATTTCACAGATGAGAAAACAGAGGGAGAGTTAAGTGACTTGCTCAGGGTCACACAAATAATAAGTGTTTAATATTGAATTTGAACTCAGGAAGATGAGTCTTCCTGACTCCAAGCCTAGCACTCTATCTACTAACACCACCTAGCTGCCCCTGAATCGGGAAAACCTTGGTTCAAATCTGGCCCTAGATACCTACTGGCTATGTGAGCCACTCACTTCACTCCCATCTCAACAATAAAAAGAATCTGAACAGCAGCTGCTCCCAGAATTATTGTGAGAATAGATTGAGATCCCATCTATGAGGTGCTAGGCACAGAGACTCTTGCTTGTTCCCCTTGGTGGGATCTGGCAACTAATCCTAGCTGTTTGATTGATAATTGATCCTAGTTGGAACAGGAACAAGATAATCCCACTGTAACTGCCCCTGTCAGACATCTGCTAGTACATTGTGTTCAGTTCTAGGTACTGCCATTCAGGAAGGAAACTGATGGGTTAGAGCATGTGTTCTGGAAAGCACCAGGACAGCAAAGATTCTTGAAGATCTTCATGTGAGGACTGGTCCAATTTGAAATATTCAATATGCAATTAGTCATGTGAGCCTGGAGATCAGGAGAAACACTATGGCTGGACATAGAGATGAATGAATGATTGATTAAATGAATGATGAAAGAAAAATCATTGATTAGATACTAATTATGTGCCAGGCATGGACGGCTAGTTAGCTTAGTGGATAGATTCAGGCCTGGAGTAAAGAAGACACATCTCCCTGAGCTCAAAATTGGCCATAGACATTTACTAGCTGTGTGACCCTGGGCAAGTCACTTAATTGTGTTTGCCTCAGTTTCCTCATCTGCAAAATAATCTGGAAAAGTAAATGGCAAAGCATTCCAGTATTTTTACCAAGAGAACTCCAAATGGTGACACAGTCAAACACAATTGAAATGACTAAACAACAAGAAATGTGTCAAGCACTGTGCTAAACTTTGAGAATATAGACATTTCATCTGTCCTTAAGGAGGTTACATTCTAATTGCAGAGATAACATACACAGAGGAAAATAACTGGGAAGACAGTTTTGGTTTGGGAAGTCACAAGGACGGGGAGTCAATGAACTTCCTTTCCTTCAATGGTAGCATTTTTTAAATTCAATCAATTAATCACTAACCATTTATTAATCATTTACAACGTACCAGGTGTTGTGCTAGTTCTGGGCCTAGAGCAAGGGATGAAAGGTGGATAGGGTGGCATGTATACATGATAATTGGCAGGGCAAATGAAAAGATGACTGGTGTGGGGGTGAATCATGGTCTGATCTGGGGCCAGCTAGATGGAGTGGCCCAGGTGAGCTCACACTCCCTCTTGACTAATCCAGTCAGTTCTTCCCACAGAGAAGGAGTTCTAAAGTTGAATGGATTAACTACCCCTTTGCTCCATGTTTCAGGGGGGAAGGACACTATTGTTGATGGGGAGAAGCAGAGAAGTAGCAACAATGAGGCTAACAGCAAAATGACCAGGGTGGATGGCCCAATGAAAATTGAATCCATTATGGGAGAAGGTATAGGGAGAAGAGAAGATGATGCAAATCAACTTTTCTCTTCAGTTATTCTGAGTGATGGTGTTCCTTCTCATGATTACTCTTACCATTTCTTCTTCCAGTAGCCTTTCACCATGTTACCTACTAATGATGACCTTGCTGTGACTAACCTTCCTCTTTCTTCTTGCAGAATTCTCATCCTACCTCTCTTCTTCCGGATGTATCAAGGTCATTTCCAAAAGACCTCAAAGGACCTAAACACCACCTACTCCTGACTGGGTTATCAGTGATCTAAATACTTTCATGATCATAACCTTCCCGTTATCGTTTATTCTTCCTTAAATCAGTATAGTCATCAAGATGTCATTTTATTATGCAACATAGATAAAAATTCATCCTTGTCTCGATCTTACCAGAGAAATATCATTCTCCCAAATAAACCTCCTCAAGGTTTCTTAATTTTTAATCATTCTATTTAAATCCATCAAATCCAATGCTCTTGCTTTTTTTCCTCTCTAAATATTCCCTCCTTTCTTGAAAGCTTTTACTTTATCTCTTCTATAGAATACTTAAAGAGTTCCAAGGGACCTCAGAGTTAATTTGGTCCAACCCATATCTAAGAAAGAATATTATTTTTGATGTACTTAGTTTTATGGTCAACCCAGTTCTGTTTGAAAGCCTTTAAACTCTCCTGAGGCAACCTGTTCTGGTTTGGGACATTTCTCATTTCTAGAAAGTTTCTCTAGTTCTCATTTCTGTAAAGTTTCTCTTTATATCTGAGCTAACTCCACTTCTTTGCAATTTCAGAGGATCACACATTTAAAGGAGAAAGGGACCTTATAGACCACTTAGCAGCTAAATGAAAAAATACAGAGAGCAAAAAATTAGAAGGGATTACAGAAACAAACAGGCATTTGTCCATGTTAATATGTACCTTTTAAATAAAGATTTTAAACAAAAGTACTAAAATTTACAGTTCATGTGTGATTATTTCAAATTTTTTCTGTTTGAATTTTTGTTGATGTTCACAATTTAGAATATGAATAAAGTAATATTTTTTAAAAATCTAGTCTCATAAGATTGAAAGTACATTCCTTTTTTAGTTCTGCATATATGTCAGCAGTAAAGATCGATTGTATTGGTGCTATGTTTTAGCCAGTGAAAATTCTTAGTTTCCCTATGTTCATTTTGCAGATGAAGAAGCTGAGACCCAAGGATAAGTATCAAAATATGGCTCAGAACACCTTCCTTATCTATCACAAATTTGAGTATAAGATATTTATTTGAGGGGTGGCTAAGTGGCGCAGTGAATAAAGCACCGACCCTGGAGTCAGGAGGACCTGAGTTCAAATCCGACCTCAGACACTTGACACACTTACTAGCCGTGTGGCTTTGGGCAAGTCACTTAACCCCAACTACCCTCCAAAAAAAAAAAAGGCAAAAAAAAAAGATTTTTTTTTGCTCTCAAAGCATAGAGCCTGGCCCATAGTAAATGTTTAATAAATTGTTTCCTTCTTTCTATCCATCTTTCCTTTTTTATCTATAATCCATCCTTTCTTTCCTTTCTCCTTTTTTTCCTTCCTTCCTTCTTTTAAGCTTTCCTTCCTTCCTTCCTTCCTTTTAAGGTTCCCTTCACTTCTGCTTTTGCAACAAGTCCTTGTTGGTCAAAATCAGATCTGGAATAGCAGATTCCAATATGCTTACCTCCATCTCCCGAATGATGAAATTATGAATACAAGTCATGGATTCCATGATTTTTCTGTTTTTAGCAGAGACAGACCTTCAGCAAATGTTGAGAGAGTTTATGTTTCCCTATCACTGCTCTGCTTATGGAATTTATCATGTAATTCCCCCTTAGGTCACCAAGCAGATAATGTATACCTAACACACTATCTCTTCAGTTTCTCAACCAACAAGCATTTATTAAGCACCTACTATGTACCATAAATTGTGTTAGGAGATGCAAAGATAAAAATGAAATAGTTCCTGCCCTCAAAGACTTTGTATTCTATGGGAGGGGGGTAATATGCATGCATTTAAGTCTATGCAAAATAGAAATCAAGTAATTTTGGAGTTGGAGGGTAGGGAGGGTATCCAGAGGGAATCAGGAAAGAGTTTATGTAGGAAGTAATGCTGAACTTTGAAGGAGGCTAGGTATTCTAAGAGGTAGAAGAGAGGAAGGAAAACATTCTCAGTACAGGTCATAGACTGTGCAGACCCCAAAGGATAAGAGATGTCATGTGCGAGGAACATCATGGAGGCCCATTTTGCTAGTGATGGTGATGATGGTAACAATGACAGCTAGCATTCATGTAGTACTTTAAAGTTTCTGAACCACTCTACAAATATCATCTCATTTGATCCTCACAACAACCCTGGAAAATAGTCACTATTATTATCCTCAATTTACACTTGAGGAAACTGAGGCAGACAAAGGTTAAGTGATTCACCCAGAGTCACATAACCAATAAGTGTCTGTTGCAGGATATGAACCCATCTTCCTAAGCCCAAGTCAGAACAGAGTGCATCTTAAAGGCAGCCATGTGGTATGGTGGATAGAGCACGGGGTCTAGAGTCAGGAAAACCTGAGTTCAAATCTGGCTTCAGATACTTACCAAGCACGAAACTGGACAAGTCACTTAACCACTGTCTGTTCCAGTTCCTCTATTGTAAAATAGCAGTCATTGTAGCACCTGCCTCCCAAGGCTGTTGTGACAATCAAATGCGCTGATATTTGTAAAGAACTTAGCACAGTGCCTAGTGCCTAGAGGCACTTTAATGCTTCTTTTCTTCCTCTTTGGCTATACCAAAGAATGGACACAGGGAGAAATGAAGAGGAAGCCTAGAGGGGTTGGAGCTAGGTTGTGATGGACTTTAAATGCCAACAGGAATATGATCCTGGAAGTAACAGGGAAAAATTGGAGTTTGCAAAGCAGTTTTGCAGAGTTTGTTGTCGCACAAGGGTGGGACAAGACTAGAGTTATGATTTAGGAATTTCACACTGGTAGCTGTGCAGGGGCTGAACTGGAGAGGGAAGAGGAATTCCTACATTGCTTCCATGCCTGTTCATGGATTTCCACACAGGAGCGACTCCACAACACCTTTTAGTTTACCTGAGTCTTTTGAATGATGTATGTCTTTGATGAGGCATGGTCTTCAGTCAACTCAAAACAACCTGCCAAGAAAGCAGAGTGCTAAATTTTCACTGTGAGCATTTATACCACAAAACTGGCAAATGTTATAAACTGAAGTTTGATTTATTGTTCTGTTGATCATATGGACTTGAGAAAGTGATTGAGAAAATGTTAATAATGCAGATTAAACTTTGAAGTATATCATATCATTTTCAGAAAGCCAATTGTTAAACATTCACCAGCAGTCCTGCTTTCCATTGATATATTTTAACCAAGTCTCAGAACTACCTAGAAGACAGAATCTACCTTGTTGCATTAATGTCTTTAGTTTATTTATTAACCACACATCTGTCTATCGACATATGAAGTCATGAATTATATAACTGACATTCCTCCATGATATTATTTCTTCTGAATTTCTGATCTACTCCACTATTTTCCTCCTCTTGTATTATACCTGCTAATCAGTGTAGCAGCTTGCTTAAGTGATTGTATTTAGAGAGTATTTCTTCCTTTTTGAGGAGCCCCTTTGATAAGATTCACAAGTCTCCAGGCAAATATTTTCTTCTCTGACCCTATTTGATGCACTCTGATCCTGGTGAAGAACTATTTATCCTTTTATCTTAATTCCTGGGATAGAAATATAAACCCTGGCCCCTAGAGGATTCACACTTCCGTTTTCCTTTGCAAAACTCTGAAGTCTTTTCTCTTGCCTGCACTTAGGCACTCCATAAATGTACTCCAATGTATTGTTCACTGTGTGTGTCACAATAACACAATATTGGAGCATTTGTGGATGTTGTCACACTTAGGGTTACCTAAGTGGGAATGTCCCTCATCACGTGCAATTATTTTTATGGAGGCAAGAGACAATGTGAATAGCAGTCTGAAGAAGTAGTACTGTCCATTTTTTGTTTTTTTTTTTAATTCTAAACTTGAACAAAACAAGCATTTCCATTACAGAGTAGAATATTTTTAAAAAGATGATTGCAAATCCATTATGTACAACTTGCTATCTCTTTTTAAATATATATTAAAATTATCATGTAACTTTCTTTTTATCTTTCCTCATCCCCAGTTCTACCATGCACATACACATATACATATATATACATATATATATATATATATATATAATTATATGCATACATTCTTTCTCTGGATGCAGATAGCGTCTTCCTTCATAGGTCCTTCGTAGTTAATTTGGGTATTAATTTATAACTTGGTTCCATTATAAGATGATTGTTGAACTGACTTTTAAATGGCTTTGACATCTGTTACAAGTAGAAATACAAGATAGGGAACTGTAAGGAAACTTTCTTTTTGCCATTTAATGAAAAGTATGTGAAAACTTGAGAAAACGGAAGAAACCATCAATATTAGGATAAAATGAAGAAAGGAATGGTGTTTTCTGTCTATAACTAGCATGAGGTCAACAGGGCTTTACCCCAGGGAACTGAGAGCAAAAATTTCTATTCTGTGGTGACCTTTGTCCCAAAGTCTCTCAGTTCATTGCTGGTCCATGCCACTACATGACGCAATCATCTCTTGCCACCATCCCCAGGTTCTCTTCATTATGGTGCTTTTCTTTTTTTAATGCTTTATTGATATGTTTTATCTTCACATTACAAACACTTACAAATTACTATCTCTTTGCAGGAGGTCTCTTGTAACAAAATAAATGTAAAACTAATAATGCAATAACCCTATTCTGAAAGGGCAAGCAGCACTTGCCATCTGTAGCATCCCCTTACTTCTCTGTTGTATGTTAATTATAGTGCTTTCTCCTGAGTTTGCCCGTGCCTGTAAGCCACTGAGTAAAAAAAGAACTTTGTCTAATGTTTCTTTTTCTTAGTTATCTCTTCCTATTTCTGCCACTTCATTTTTATAATTCTTGGAACTTCTGGTAACTGAAATTTTGCCTGAATTGAGATAAGTTGTGTTAATAATCTTTTACAGGTTAATCTATTTTGGGATATGCTAGCATTTCTAAGAGAGATCAATTTCTTTCACAATTTAGAAAACAAGCAAGAAGCAAAAATTACATGTTGTGACATGCAAAGATCTTGCTGCCAGGTTGCAGGAGGAGTAAGTTTGGCAGTATCTTGGCCTAGACCAAACACTTGAGGGTGCTCCATATTCATCAGTTCTTAAAAGTCCTTGCCCACAGTGGGAAGTCCTGAGAATGCTGCTTAGTTTTATAGAATAATTCAATGAAATTCAGTAGCTTGTCAAACTTCATTTATTCTTCTGCTTTTAAGTAAATAGGGGCGATTATCAATCTTCTGAGACCTAGGCAGGAGGGAAGGGATTTATGTAACAAGTTCTAAATCAAAAGTCAGTAAGAGGAAGAATAAACACAAAGAAAACACTGATTTTATTTTCCTTCTCTTGGGCAAATACAGGACCCTTGAAGGCAGAAATATATTTTGATTTTTTTTTCAAATTTCAGAATTGCATTGTACCATTTGTTTCAGGGTATAAGAATTGTAATAATATGACGCTACAGGGAGCTGTACATTTTTATTTTCTTAGTATAAAAAATTGTGGAAATTACTTAGGGTAGTTAAAATGTAATAAATACAATATTTGAATAATATAATATTGAATAATATAAGAATAACGTACATTTGTCTAACCTTTTTGGTTTAAAAAAATCTCATATACTTTAAAAAATCTTCAGATCAAAATATACTCCATGATATGCTATTGGTAGTGAAATATCATTATCTTTTTTAAAAATAGGAAACTGAGAATTAGAGAAGTGATTTTTACTAGATAAAGAGAAACCTAACTTCTGACTTCAAATCTGATTTTCTTTCTACTATGACAAGAACTATATCAAAATAGATAAAAACCTCAAACATCATTGTAAGAAACACTTACTTTAGGGGGCGGCCAGGTAGCACAGCGAGTAAGAGCACCGGCTCCAGTGTCCAGACAACCTGGAGATCGAATACCGGGCTCAGACACTTAACACCCACCCAGAAACACCTGGCCGTGTAACCTTGAGCAAGTTACTTAACCCTGATTGCTTATAAAAAAAAAACACTTTAAAATTTTTTCAGGAAAAAAGGAAAGAAAAATGAACTTGTCCTATGGAAGAGCATGGAAAAGAGCTAAAGATTGCAAAGATGCAATCTGCATCATTAAAAGGAACATCCCAATTGTCATGGTTACAGATAAATCTGAGTGTCTGAGTAATTTTTCTGGTCAAACCTCCACCTGTTAAGTCTTCAGATCTGTCTTTGAATGTCTATTTGAGGTATAATGGGAAGTCCATGTTGTGCCAAAATGTCCCCTACTAAACTGTGATTGTTGCCTAAAATTCCATTAGTCAAGATTCACAAAATCACAGAATTTCAGAGTTGGAAAGGGATCTTAATAGCTATCTAGTCCAATTGAGAAATGAAAAATAATTTCCTCTACCATACACTCAACAATGATTGTCCAGTATTTGCTGGACAAGACTCCTCCAACCGAGGGAGAGGAGCAGGAAGACTGATTATATCCCAAGGTATGTAATTTCCCTTTAGGATAGCTCTGGGGTTTTTTTGTAAACAGTATTTTATTTTTCCAATTACATGATAGTTTTCAAACTATAGCTTTCAAAACAAAGATAGTTTTCAACATTGACTTTTAATAAGATTTTGAGTTCCAAATTTTTCTTCCTTCCTCCCTACTACCCCCCGGCCATGGCAATCTGATATTAGCTAGTCATGCACGATCATGTTAAACATATTTCTGTATTAGTCATGTTGTGAGAGAAGAAACAGAACAAAAGGGAAAAACCAAGAAAAACAAAAACACAAGAAAAGTGAAAATAGTATGTTTTGGTCTGTATTCAGATTCCATAGTTCTTTCTCTGGATATGAATTAGCTCTAATTTTTAAGACATTTTTTGGCATCAAAATTAAACCTGCCTCTTGACAACAGGAAGTCCCTGCCTCAAATCTCTTTTTTCCAATCCATCCTCCACAAGCTGCCAAAGTGACTCTCTTAATGTGCATGTCTGACCACACCATTCCCTTACTCAACAAACTTCAATGTCTTCCTAACACCTCCATAATATCAAACTCAAATTCCTCTCTTTGACATTTAAAACTCCTTACCAACCTGGATCCCCCTACCTTTCCAGGTTTATAATGCATTTTTACTCTCATGCACATGTGTTACAATCCAAACAAACTTCTCCCCTTTCCTCCACTTGACATTTCACATCCTGTCTTTTCGTTCTTGTATTATGTTCTTCTATACCTGCAACACTGTCCTCACCTCTGCCTCTTAGAATCTCTCTCTTCCCTCAAAGCTCAGCTCAAATACCACCACCTACAGGAGGCCTTTCCTGATCCCCTCAATTGCTAGTGGTTCCTCAACCCCTCCCTAAAAAAGTACCTTGTTTTTACTCTTTATATGTTTTGCATATATTTATATGGTCACATGCTTTCCCCCTGAATAGAATGTAAGTTCCTTGAGGACAGGGACTGTTTCACTTTTGTTGTTGTACACCTCGGGGCTTAGCACAGTGCTGAATAAGTACTTTTTAGATTGCACAAGTGAGTGAACGCATGATTCATGGTCCAGATGCCAGGATTCTCACTACCTGGGCACCTGGACCCAGTCTAGGATGAGAATCTCCAAACATTTATTGGAAGCAATTAATAGCTACTTGAGAAGATACGCCATGATGACAAATAATGCCTGATGAAATGTGCGGGAAGAAGTAAGAACTACAAAAAGGGAGGAGCTCACCTCTTCTGAACGATAAATAACGGAGGTTTCACAAGTGTCTTGGAAAATAATAATTAGCATTTATGCAGTGCTTTAAGGTTTGCAAAGTGATTTACAAATATCTCATTTTATCCTCACAACAACCTGAGAGCTATTATTATACTATTATTTATTATATTATTTTATCAATAATTATTATTTATTATATGATTGTTATTATCCCCATTCTACAGATGAGAAATAAAAATCATTGGTCGACTGAGAAATGAAAAATAATTTCCTCTACCATGCCCTCAACAATGATTGTCCAGTATTTGCTGGACAAGACTCCTCCAACTGAGGGAGGCGAACAGGAAGACTGCTAATTTCCCAAGATAACTAATTTCCTTTTGATGTTCAAGGGGTTCTCTTTTTAGTCCTGTTTTGTCTTCTTCTCCCAGCACTTTCTATCTTTAATTTTTGGTGTTGCTTGTGTTTGCTTAAGGAATTAGTGCCAGGTATTGACTTTCATGGGTGTCCTTGGTGTCAAATCATGAACTAGAGAAGTGAGAAAGCCTGCAAAATGAACGTGGGTCCTTCATGCTATTGGACTCTTGGACATAAGAGTTTGTTTGTTTGTTTTTAGGCAATCATCAGCATTAAGATTTTTGTCCCCCAGGTCATTAACTTATGTCCCCTTTATTAGTTATCAATGAGCCTTTCAACATATAAAGGGCAGAGAACTGACATCAGGGACAATGGGACTAGCTCTTTCCTCCTCTGCTGTTCTCAGATATCTGCCCCAGACATCACTCCAGGAATGCTGCCTCCCTTAAAAGCAGCAGAAGAGACTCAGGAGCTGGCAGTAGGGGGTGTCTGACCATTCCCTTCAAATGGAACAGGAGAGAAGAGAATTCTGGAAATACATAGGCGCTCACTTACAGATGCCTGCTGATACACTGAATATACAACAGGAGGGTCGAATGGATCATTCTGGCCTTGGTCCTGAGTACATGGGGCATGAAGAACAGTGTGTGTGTGTGTGTGTGTGTGTATGTGTTTATGTGTGTGTGTGTTTGTGTGTGTGTGTGTGTGTGTGTGTGTGTGTGTGTGTGTGTGTGTGTGTGTGTGTGTGTGTGTGTGTGTGTGTGTGTGTAGGGGGGGACATTTAAACTTTAGTCAAAGCAGGCTGCAACACAGGCTGATCTCCTTCCTTGTCCCTGGACAATCGCCGGGAAACTGTGGCCAGGGTGAGCCATGAACGAGGGTTTGGCTGGCCACACCTCCTCATACTTCAAACATGTCTCTCTCCTCAAAGGGTGATTTTTTAGCAACTTGGATCCACTCACATACTGAAAACACTCAAACTGGTCTATGGAAAAGCAGCACTTGGGTTTGGGTTTGGGTCTGAGCTTTACCACAGTAGAAACATTTCACTAATGCTTTACATCACTTCCTATTCTGTATCTGAATAGAATAAGAATATTATTTCCAGAAAAGTAGGAAATCACTAATAGTCTTTCACAAATTACAATCGTTATAAAATAAATTACCAGTTTTATGCACTAAAATAAAAGTGATCTGAAGCCAAATGAAACAGACGTTTTCTTCCCCAATTTGTTTTAGCTACAAATGACTGGCCCTTTTCAGAAACTGTTAACTGTGTTAGGGCAGAGACCATGCATTACTCCTCTTTCTCTTTTTCTCTCCCCCCCCCCACCCTCCCCTACTGAGCACAGTCTGGGTGTGATGTTTGTTAATTAGTATTCACATCTCTTAGACTTTGGCAATTTAGAAGACAGCTATTTTGCATTTAGGGGCGGTTAACGTGGCACGGTGGGTAGAGTGCCAGGTCTGGAGTCAGGAAGAGTCTTCTTCCTGAGTTCAAATCTGGTCTCAGACACTTACTAACTGTGTGATTCTGGGTAAATCACTTAACACTGTTTGTCTCAGTCTCCTCATCTGGAAAACGAGCTGAAAAAGGAAATGGCAAATAACTCTGGTATCTTTGACAAGAAAACCCCAAATGGGGTCACAAAGAGTTAGACATGACTGAAGAACAGCAGTTCTGCATACATATTTCTTCTTTTCTGATAGAGATCTAAATATATTGCTCTGGAGAAAGGATTAGATGGGCCTTGTAAAAAAATTATTTAGTACTCCATTTACCATTTCTTTTAACATCTTGAGTGCAAGATCAAAGACATGACCCAATAGTAAGGCCAGACCATCCATCTCCAAGGGATAGTCTCTACTGCTTGGGGAAAGGAGAATTCTGTCTAAATCACACTAGGTTCTTCCCTCTCCTTTCCCCTCCCCCATGCCTCCTTGTTCCTCTTGCTCAATATGTTAGTATAGGCAAAAAAAAAAAAAATCAGGTTAAAAGGAACCTTAGAGTTTTTGAAACATAAAGTCACAAAAAACAATCATGCTGGTGGGGTGCTTGGGATCTATATTTGTAAACTCAATTTGTAATACCAATTTTTAACATCAGTAATGATGTGGTGCTTGGGATCTATACTTGTAACATCAATTTGTAAAACCACTTTGTAACATCGGTCTGTAAAATCATACCCCACCCCCAGTCTCAGAGCATTAACTCTGCCCCCCTCCCCCCCTCCCCCAGCCCCTAGCTTCAGAGCATTAACTCTGCCCAGCAACAGCTCATGAATTGTTTATCTCAGCTTGGAACAATAACAAGCTATTCTTATGAATCCTTCACAAAAGTATCTATAAACATTCCAGCTTATCTCCCCCATTATCTTATCCAGCTTATCTCCCCCATTATCTCCCCCATGCATCTCTAGGTTGACTCCTTGGCTGCCTCAATGAATCCTTCAGGACCCTATGTCTGGGTTAACTCCTTAGCCTATTATCCACACACTGAGTTTCCTTTAGTCTTGGTTCCCAGACATCAATCTTGTCAAACACGACACTGATGGGTGTCAGACTGGGCACTTCTCAGTCAGCCCTTGACAACTAGCTGACTTAGTGATGTTTCAAGCCTAAAACCACACCTCCAAGTAGCCCCCCCTTGGGCTTTTTCCCAGTGAATCATGGGCAATAGTCCTACACAGTTACATTAAAAATGCATGTCCCTTTAAACATTGACCCCACCTTAACTCCTCCATAATCCCACCCTTAATCACCTAGTTAGCATGATTGGCACAGGTTCTACTATGGATTACCCTATAAAAATCTTAATTCTACCCCTTTGAGGTTGCAGGTCCTCTAAAGGACTCTTGCCCACTGTACAGCCTAATAACCCTTGCCCGCTGTAAAGCGTAAAACAAATGTTTACAATTCTGACTCCAAGTTAGCCTGGGCTGAATTCTTTCCAGACTGAATCGAAGGTTTTCTGGTCTTAAGATCAGAGTTCCTGCTAAACCTATTGTGAGCCATCCCTCATCAATGGCATATTGAAGGGTTGGTAGTGGGGAATGTCAACATGACAACATGAAAAGAGGCAGTCCCATCATATTTACTTTCAGTAGCAACTTAATAGTGTGTGTATTCAGAAAACTGAAATAATAAGAAAGAGGGGTGGGCCAGTGTCAAATACTACAGAAAAGACCATCAGTCCTGGCAGTTAGGGCATCTTTGGTGATCTCCTGATGATCAAACTAAAAAAGACTCTATGGAGAAAGTTATTTCCTCTTTTCCTTTTCTCCATTCTCCTGTCCTTTTGTCTCTTTCATTATTCTTGTTCACTAGGTCATGTTTACTTGCTAACCACAGCTGAACACAGACCACGGAGTTAGATGCTTTTATCAACTCTTCAGACACACCCAAATCTCTCATCTTTTCTCTAGTACCAACTACCTTTTCCTGAACTGGTCTCCCATACTATCCTACCCTAAGCCCCACCTTTTGGGGGGATTAGCTTTTAATATATTTACTTAATTTAAGGGGATTGTGCACCCTGAAAGGAAAGAAAACGCCTCTATACAAAGAAACTGTCAATGACGTAGAAGACTCAGTCATGAAAACAAACCAGTCCCTGTTGGGTACCTCATGAAGTTCTAATACAGGCTTGAAACATTTGTCTGACTTCCTCTTACATTAAGAATGTCTGAGAAGAGTCCAAAGAGCAACAAAGCTGCTCCATTGTGAAAAGAAGCCAACGATGTAGTCACACACAGCGTTTGTTGGAATGCTTGTACAAGTGGCTAATGGTTCGTAGGAAGAAAGAAGAAAAATAAAACAAAGTAAAAGAGGACCCAAGGACATATGGATTACTTTTATACTGGAAACCAGAGACTTTCAGGAAGTAATGGGAAGCATATAGGGAAATATGGCCCCTCTAGTAGTAAGAAGTCACAGATCCAGTCCATAGGTACTCCTAATAATCTTAGAGAGGGAGGTACAATCCTGTGAAAATGGCCAAGTTATAATGCTGTAAGGAAAGCCAATCAATAGTTTTTATGAAGAACTTTACACTATCCATCAGAAAGTCAGTGGGATATACTGGATAAAATGATGGACCTAGGTTTGGGAGGCCTGGATTCAAATCCCACCTCTGATAAGTTATTGAACATGGGGCCATGGGCATGACACTTTCTTCTGTGAGCCTTCATTTCCTTATCTGTAAAATTAATATAATGTGGGGTGACTAGGTGGCACAGTAAATAAAGCATATGAATTCAAATTCATCCTCAGACACTTAACACTTACTAGCCGTGTGACCTTGGACAAGTCACTTAACCCCAATTGCCCTGCCCTCCCCCCTCCAAAAAAAAGCAACAAACAAAATTAGTATAATCCACCTTGTAGTACATACCTCATAGGGTGCTTGTGAGGCTCAAGTAGAAAAGAAAGCTGACATTTGGTAGCTCCCTGTTTTATGAATTGTTCTTGTCTGCCAGGTACTAAGCACTATTGTTTCTATGCTGCTAAAGGGCCTTGCTATATAGTCACCCTCCAAATCTGGTACCCTGAAGCAAGGCTCAGATTGTCTCACCCTAGTTGTGGCTTTGATACTACCTCAATTTTCACTCCAGAAAAAGTGTGGAAAACTCCCCCAGGGCAGTAGAGGAAAACGTAGAAACAACATAGTGTCTATGGAGGAAAAAAGGAGGACAAAGTTCGTTAGGGGTTTGCTGTCATTAAAACCTTAGAGGCGTACCAGATGCTACTACTATGTAATTCTAAGCCCATTTTCCAAGTGCTTAATAGTTTTAGAAAGCAAAATCATTCTGTCTCTTGTCAATACCTAAGTGTTTTGTTTTGTTTTGTTTTTTTGAATAATTATGAGTTGGGTTTGTCTCTTCCGTCTTTTGGAATCCTTTGTACTTTCCTGAATCTAGAAAAACCAACCACTCTACAACTTGCTATTAGCAAATTTAAAAAGAAAAAAATTTTATTCTCCATCTACCTATATATACCTATATATGTTTAGAGGCTCTGTATTTTTGCTAGGGGCAGTGAGGTAGCATTCTGCCTGGAGTCAGGAATATCTGAGTTCAAATCTGGCCTCAGGCACTTACTAGCTGTATGACCCTGGGCAAGTCACTTAACCCTGTTTGCCTCAGTTTCCTCATCTATAAAATGAGCTGAAGTAGGAAATGGCAAACCACTCCAGTATCTTTGCCAAGAAAACTCCAAATGGGGTCAAAAAGAGGTGAACATGACTGAAAAATGATTAAACAACAACAAATTTTACTAGAGAGGAAATTCAGTGCAGTGAATAGAGAGGTGTCCTTAAAAATAGGAAGGTCTAGGGTCAAGTGCTTCCTTGACACCTACATTCTAGTCATGTGACACTGGGCACATCACTGGGTAAGTCTCAGTGCTCTGGGCAACTTCCCATGACTAATTTCAGAGAAAGTGCAGACCATTGTTTGGTAGAAGGCATTTCCTCCCTTTGGAGTTCCAATGAAATTCAAAGGTCCAGGTGCTCCTTTTTTGTTGTGGTGTTGCTGCTGCTGCTACTGCCGCCATTCCTTCTTGACCAAAAATCAAATATGGGAAGATAGTTTCAAACAAAATAATAACTCAATATTAAGAAACATTGAAGACATATTAAGAACTTCATGTCTATGGAGGTGTGAAGATTATAATACAAAGGTCAGTATTTGTTCCAGTATGATTAAGGATGGTTAGAATCGATTCAATTATTTGGACAAATAATAAGAATGGCTCAGAATGGAAAATAAAGATGATTGAGTAGGCAGTATTGTACTGGATAGATAAAAATTTGGTTTGGTCACACTTTTAATATTTGAAACCACACAGAAGGTATCTAGTTATGACTAACTTATACTAGGCTTTTATATCTAAGAGTTACAGTTAGAAACAGAATTAGGTTTAGAGATAGGGTTACAGAACAACAAAATTGTGAAATAGGCAATATTTATCTTTGGCACCCTCAGGGTCCTTCCCTCTTCAGTTGTGAAATAGGCAATGTTTATCTTTGACATTCTGGAAGTCTTTTCATTCCCCCTTCCAAAGCAGTACCCCTCTTCCCTTCCCATCTCTCTCTACCCACCTCCACCCCCACTTCCCACTTCCCACCTCCCACCTCCATTCCATTTCAGGCACTGGTTGTTCTTAGGATTTCTCCACCCTGACTCCTATCAAATCCTACTGAAGAAAAGGATCTACAGTCAGTCATTCACTTAGTGTGAATTGGTCAGTAACTTCTTACCACCATGGTATTTGCATATTAAGTTTTTTTTTTAATTTTATGGAATGAAGTTTTGTTGACTTTGAAAGAATTTCAAGCAAGCAACAGATAGTAAGCCGGGGATTGTTTGGGGATGGGGGTCTTTGTGTCATCCCTGCAAATGCGCCTAGTACAAGTAACAGTCTGGAAAGAATAGTGACCAAGATGTCAAGGGACCCGAAACCTCAGTCCAACTCTATCACTGTGTGACTTTAAAGAGGTTAACCCCAGCCTCAGTTTCCTCCTCTATAATAGGAAGGGGTTAGAGTGTGTGATTTTAAAAGTCTCTGGCTACAAGACTTTGATATCAGATATAAGGGTGTCCCTGATTATTTTTACCTAATATCTTTAGGAAATTGATCAAGGCAGAAGACAGAAGGAGAGATGGATTTTTGAATCAAGAATTAGAAGAATGTATTATTTCCAAACTAATCAGTGATGAGTAATTTTTTAAAAAGACATTTTGTAAAGGAACTAAGAGTTCTAGGAAACTGGAGGGGTGCAGAAAGACCTAGAGAAATGCAAGGGATTTATAGGAAAGCACTCTGTGTAGAGTTTGTAGGTGTTTTGTAACTAACACAAATGGGGGGCAGGGCCCACAGGGAACCTCATTTCCCTCCTATGCCTTTAGAGGTCAGTGTCTGTTCAAGCTTCTCCCATGGAGTAGTGTCAAATGGTAGAGAATCTGAGGGTCCCCCCTCCTTTCTGATATGCTATTCTCTTCTGGGTTTTCCAATGATCCTGTCTCAGTCAGGAAGACCCTTGGGAAAATTTCAGGAACTCCTTCAGTGAGCTGTCTTGGGACTCCTTCTGAGCCTTATTCTGAAACCTAAAGGAAATAATGAAATATTAAAGCCCACCAAGAATTTCAAAATGGCATGTTTTATTTTTTTTTGGAGGGGGGAAGGCAAGGCAACTGGGGTTAACTGACTTGCCCAAGGTCACACAGCTAGTAAGTGTGTCAAGTGTCTGAGGCAGAATTTGAACTCAGGTTCTCCTGACTCCAGGGCTGGTGCTCTATTCACCATACCACCTAGCAGTGCCCACAAAACTACATCTTGAACCAATTTTTTCATCTGTCTATTTTAATAAACATTTTTTGAAGACATAGAAACCCTTAAAATAAATTAAAATATGTTTTAAAAAGCATAAAAGGGGGCCAGCTAAGTGACACAGTGAATAGAGCACCAGCCCTGGAGTCAGGAGGACCTGAGTTCAAATCTGGTCTCAGACACTTAACACG
This sequence comes from Petaurus breviceps papuanus, assembly GCF_028583685.1. NCBI lineage: Eukaryota > Metazoa > Chordata > Mammalia > Diprotodontia > Petauridae > Petaurus > Petaurus breviceps. The sequence goes on from NW_027187419.1 coordinate 97,374,250, forward strand.
AAAACTAGCTGTGTGACCTTGGGCAAGTCACTTAACCCCAATTGCCCCCTTCCTCCTCCAAAAAAAAAAGGCAAAAAAATAAAAAGCATAAAAGCTTTTTTGATCCCCTTTCCTACATAATGATGATATTATTAGCTAAGGTTTATAAGGAGTTTTTGTATATTTCTTTTTATTCAGCAAAATTAATGATAAAATGCCACAAGTAAGAGTAAACTGAGAAAGAAAAAGAAGTCTGAGAACATGAACAATATGAACAATTCATGATTTAGAATGCCTTTCGGGAATTTATTTTTTAGTTCACTTCTTAGGAATTCTAAAAATAAATGTAGTAAAAATATTGTCCTTTTCTGTGATGCGTGGCCCCACAGTTTCTTAGCTTCCTTCACCCATCAGAATATGCCTGAGTCATCAGAGTGTCACAACCAATGTGATTCATGAATAAAAGAGCAGACCTGTAGCTTCAGAAGCAGCTCACACAGCATGCTCTGAGCTGCTTCGGCCTCTTCCACTCCAACCCAGAGAGCAGCAACATTTGGTATCTGTGGTCCACCCTTCTCTTCCTTTTCTGGTCAGAAGAAGCCTGGAGTTAGTGAAGGAATAGCTAGCTTCTGCCAGCCAGCTCATCTGGAGAGAAGGTAATTACCAACAGCTGAGGGTAATTTTCCCTCCTAATACTTCAGTTTTTTCAAAACACTCATTGAAATTTTCTTCAGTCTTCTTTCTTTTAGGAAAAAAAAAAGTAAGATTATCTTTCAAGTTGGCATCAATTAATGACATAATTGGTAAAGTAGTCCATAGTATGTTGTATCTGAAAGAGCCCTTCTGTGGACAATTGTGATGCAGATGGGTATGCAAAGGAAGCACTCTAGCTGGATCTTTACCCAGAATATTGACTATTGTACTGATTATGACCAAGATTCTGTTTGTGGTTACAGAACATATTATATTCATAAATGTTTTACTTTTATTTGCTTACACTGGCAGAATTCATCTGGCAGCAGCTAGGTATTTCATAATTGATGAGAAAATGAAAGCAAAAAAAAAAATCAGCCTTGGGATAGAGTGAGCCTCAGGTCATTGGCTCACTGAAATAACATATAGTATGGAAATGACTGAACAACAATGTAACATGGGTCAGAGTTTTTGCTGAAGATCTGACATTTTTACTGCTAGAACACACAAACTAACTTTCAGATGTGAAACTGGGCACAGAAGGTTGGCCAAAAACAAGGTAAAAGGGGGAAAATTGAAGGGAATTAGGGGTCAGAAATACTTTCTAAAACATAGAGGATGTATGTAATGCTGATGGCCACTGAGGCCTTGAAGATGAGATGAGAGCCATACACTTGCCTCAGCTGATTTTTACAGCTGATTTTATTGTACTCACTCCACCTTTATCAGCAGGTGGTCTACAGAGCTGGAAGATGCCAAGTCACACGTCTTTTACATATGAAAACTTGGTGAGGGTGAGAATCGTTTGCAATTTCACTGACCAAAATGATGTAGGGCTGAGGAGAGTGAGTTTCTTTCCGAAGTCTTGTGGTTTCAGTTTCTGAATCATTTGAACATTTTGAAGAACCCTATGATTTATGGAAGAGGTAGTTTATGTCTCTACTATATTTGCTTTCTGATATTTTCATGAACATTTAGAAGAGTTTAGGGAAAATATTAGAAAAAAATATCATGGGGCTATACAAACAACTTTAAATTGGCTAGTAGGAAAGATACACACTGAAATGATATTTAATCCTTTATTTGAATTTTTTAAATTGTCCTTTACTTGTCAAACAAACCTTAGGCCTAAGGAGATTAATATCTATCATGCTTTTACATATTTCAAACAAGTGAAAGAGGGAATTTAAAGAAGAATCCTAACTTGGAAGCTTCTTCATCATGCTGAAGTTCTCATGAATTCAGGTGCCTTTTTCCTGTTCAAGGATGTTTGTAGGAAAGGAGAAAGCTCTTAACATTGGAACACTAACCTTTAACATTAACATTGGCCTTTGGTATATCCACATAACATTAGTTTTCCTTCATGCCCAAAGATTTGTCAGAAGCCTAAAACCATGGTAGGTAAGACATCCAAAATATATAATCTTGTATTATTTGGAATTTTTATTCAAATGCTTGAATTTTTTAAAAATGATCATTATTTTCTTTAATAGTTCCTTAAAATACAAATATTGTCTTGAAGATGACCATTTTCTCCAAGAAGAGGACACTAACTTACAGTGTGACTGTGGGCAAGTCACTTAATTTCTCTGGATCTCCTCTATAAAATAAGGGATTTATTTTAAATGATCTCTAAGGTCCCTTCCCTCTCTGAAATTCTAGAATTCTATGATTTTAAATCTTCCTTGATCATCCCAGATGAAAGTGATCTTTCCCTCCACTTTATAAAAGATTTCATCGTTCCTCTTAGTATAGCTATATGTATGTTTTGCCCTTCCTAACTAGACTGTAAGATCCTTGTGGGTCTATTTTTTTGTTGTTGTTTTTCATCTTTCTATCTCTCATAGAAAATACATGGCACAGTGGAAGGGGGGCAGGACCTAGAGTCAGGAATCAAATTCAAATTCAAATCTGGCCTTAGATACTTACCAGTTGTCTGACCCTGGGCAAGTCACTTAATCCTGTTTGCCTCAGTTTCTTCATCTGAAAAATGAGCCAGAGAAGGAAATGGGAAACCACTCTAGTAACTTTGCCAAGAAAACTAAAAATAGAGTCAGGAAAAGTCAGACATGACAGAAAAAACTGAACAACAATAGTGCCTTTGCCCAAAGTGGGCATTTAGTGAACATTTGTTTAATGAATGAATGGATAGATGATAAATTAAGTAATAAACAGTCATAAAGTCATGTCAAAGCAAATATATAAGAATATTGGAAATTATAATTATGGGATATTAATATAAATTACAGTGAAAGGGAAAGTAGGTAGAAGAGTTGAGTCTGGTAGGCACATAGTCATACAGCTACTCAAGGATTCTATAATATGGGAGAAGCTGCCACCCAGCTCCCTCCACTTTTAGAAAACTCTAACTCATGATGTGAAGCACTTATGTAACCTAAAGTTTATTGTGGTCAGCTAGAAGGATCTTTTTCTGGGCAATTCAGTCTCTTTTCTCCAGATTATATATTAGGTATACTATCTTCCTCAGGATCTTTTTCATAAGGATCAGTTGATGATGAAAAAGGCAGAAAACATGTTTTAGTGTAAAGGAAGAGATTTATACCAATGTCAAAAAACGTAAAATATTGCCTCGGTTATGGGTGACCATTTATACCTATTTTAAGTAGAAAAAAGAAATTTGTTTGCTGCTAATTTATGTATGTGTTAAAAATTTTTTCTTGTTCTGGTCCCCCAGACCATCACCATCCCTTTCTAGTCAATACAGTAAGTTTATAGGTAGTCAGTATAAAGTAACAGTGGCAGGAAGTAATATTGAAAAAGAAAACCTGAAAGTCAATCCCATTAAATTCTACAGTCCAGAGTTGTAGAGGGCCAAAAGTCCTATAAGATAGTCAATGAGGCCTGGATGGGGTAGAGATGGCACTCACATCAGTGAGATTACTGAGCTAATAGGGTAGGTCATTCAAGGACTTTTCCAGAGAAGCAAGAGAAAGTAAACAAAATGGAGACAAATTTTTGATTTGACACATCTTTTGATGCTGTAGTTTGAGAGAAAATGTCACAAAATAATGAAATCAAATGACGCAGTTAGGTCATTTCAGAATTTATTAAAAACTTGCTCTGTGCTAGAACAAAATTCAGGGAATATTTTGAAAGAGACAAAAGGAAACAAGAGAACACAGATAAAATATTTTGTATTTTTAAGAAGGTTTGTTTCATGTTAAAAGAAATTTGTTTCTTTTACATGCAACTGGGAAATAAGATATAAAAGCACTGGGGTATACAATTCCATCTTACCCTAGTATAAAGTTAGGAGAAGGATGGGGGAAGATATAAGAGAGAACAGATTAGGGGAAGAGATATTCAATAGGCTTGCTATCTTGAGGTGGGGGTAGGAGAAAGACGGGGAGAAAATTTGTAACTCAAAATCTTGTGGAAATGAATGTTGCCAACAAAAAATAAACAAATAAATGAAAAAAGAAGGCTTGCTTCTTAAGGGCTAGTTAGCAAGAGTCACCCTCTGATATATAGTCATATAAGAGAACCATTTCTTTACTCAGTATTCCACGTTGGGGGTTATCTGGTAGACAGTTTACCTAGTGGTCCAACTCAGATGAGAAGCAAGTCTGCTTGATCAGATAAACTGGTAGCAATAAATTGAGGTGGTTTAAATTCTTGCTACTGTGATTTAATGCTTCTCAAAGGAAATTTGTACTAGGAAATGCACTCTTTGTAAGTATAAAGTTAGTAAGCAAAAATTAAAGCTAGAAGGACTAAAGTGCTCTCTAGAAAGAAGCCAGCCCTAATTCTTAGTTTCTTCAGGAGGAGACAATGAGATGGCAGGAGCAGTTTTTCATTTTCTTTTATTAAATAAATAAAAACAAAAAACAATGAGTGAGTAGCAAGAAGTAAGAGCAGAGGATGTTTTTCAAAATCAAATCAAGATAAGGAACTACAGAAGAGACAGTTAAAAGAAGCAGAAGTTGATATGAACAGCCAGAGCTGCTGACAAGTAATCAGTGTCACACGCTCTGTAAAGCAAATGAAGGGAAATTGCCTTCCTCGGGGTTTTTCACATTCTTTAGCAAGTGGCCCAGCAGTACATGTAGTAGGGCTATAACTCTATAACCTTGATTCAATGTTTCCATTCTCTCTTGTCTTCTGGTATCATTTTCCTCTCTCTGCTGGGCACCCCTCTCTCCTGTAAAACACTATAACATTGTAGTTTCACAGCAATGAATAAGTTACTCTCCACCTTTTTGTGACTCGGTACTCGTCTGAAGAATAGGAATTATAGCCCCTTCATTGCCTACATTAATTCAATTCAATTCTGCAATATTTATGAAGCATGAGCTATTTGTAATCTAGGTGTCAGCTCATCTCTCCAAACATGAAGCTCAAGAATAATTTTCTCTTTTTAATTAAATTTTAATGTTTTCAATGGACAATTATTTTCTCCTTTCTAGCCTTGTAATGAATATACATAGTCAAGCAAAACAAAGACGAAGATATATTCTCTGTGTGCCTCTCAAAAAATATCTCTGGCTCATTCCCCCATTTGGGGAGAGAAAAAAAACTAAGAAGGTCCATATCTGGCTTGTTTTCCTTTCTTCAGAAAGGACCTCTAAGATTCCCTGCAAGCACACAAGCTAACAAGAACATCAAACACTGAAAATAGGTTTGTTTCTACAACAAAAAATAAAGTATTTTTATCTTAACCCAAAGAGAGGTTTAAAAAAAAGCTGTACTGTCCCACAGAGACCTTTTTTATGCTACCAACTTAATGTACCACTTTGTGTAGACTGGGGTCACTACAGTGTCAACTTTCCCTGCTCCTGGACCTGTAGAATTCATATATAATATATACCTCACAATAATGGTAAAAAAGAAATCTCTCTCTCTCTCTCTCTCTCTCTCTCTCTCTCTCTCTCTCTCTCTCTCTCTCTTTCTCTCTCTCTCTCTCTCTCTCTCTCTCTCTCTCTCTCTCTCTCTCTCTCTCTCTCTCTCTCTCTCTCTCTCTCTCTCTCTCCCTCTGTCTCTGTTTCTGTCTTTATCTCTGTCTACCTCTGTTTCTGTTTCTCTGTCTCTTCCTCTCTCTGTCTCTCTCTCTGTCTCTTTCTCTTTGTGTCTCTCTGTCTCTCTCTCTTTATCAGGAATATAATGGAAGTTGTCTGCTTAGTTTCAGGGGGGCACAAGGAGCCACGGGTAGAAGTTGCAAAGAGGAAGATTTAATCTCAATGTAAGAATCTTGCTCTGTGCTAGAATTTTAGAATCACAGGATTTAGAGCTGGAAGGGGTTTTAGGAGTCACCTTTGCTCCTATCTTAATATATGAAACATGATTAGTTTATTATAAAGTTTCAAGGAAAAACTTTCTAACAATAAATGTGATAGAAAAATGGAATTAGCTGTTTCAGGAGGTAGTGAATCACCCCTCAGTACAGAGATCCTTAAGCTTAAGGCTCGATAACCACTTGTTAGGTACATTGTAAAGAGCTTTTTTTTCTGGTATGGCTTGGACCAGATGCCCTGATCTGCCCCAAAGCTAAGATTCTATAATCTCGAATTTTAGAATCACAGAATTTAGAGCTGGAAGGGGTTTTAGGAGTCACCTTTGTTCCTATCTTGATATATGAAACACGATTAGTTTATTATAAAGTTTCAAGTAAAATGCTGGGTGAAGAAAGGTCATTTCTGACAAGGGATTTGGTGAATAGCAGAGAGGAATAGGTAATAAGCATCTAGTAAACCCCTACTATGTGCCAGGTATTTAGTCCTTGCAGCCACCCTGTGAGATAGATACATTTGGTGAAACTGAAATTTGAGTAAGGTTTTCAAAGATAAGTGAGAATTCAACAAATGGAGGGGTTAAAGGGCAGTTTTTCCTTTCTTGTGATTTAGGTAACAATGTGACAAGGTCACAGAAATATCTGTTCTTATATGATACTTAAGCTGTCCAGATTTGCTGTAGCAATGTAGAAAAAGCTGGAAAGCACATCAAGATGGGTTATAACCAGAAGACATTAGGTAGAGAAGGGAACCCCCAAAAAAAGACATAAGAAGAAAGTGAGAAGATGAGCTAGGAATGCAAATTCACTTCCCAAAATTTTCTAGGCCCCACTCCTTCTAATGTATCACTACTTCTTGGTTATCTACTTCCCCAGAAGCTTAAAAAAAAGACATTGTTCCTTCTCTACTCACCCCAACTTCTAACATCCCATTACTTATTTTGAGATATTTTCATTTCTTCTTGTTTTTTAAATTGTTTTAATTGGTAAGATCTGAACAGCAGACATACCGGCAAACCCATAAATACCAACACCCCCTCCCCAAAATACATTCTTCAAAAACAGTTAAGTGAAATGGGATTGTGCACACATCACTCCATCTCCCAACTCTTTTTATTTTCACTGTCTATTCTCCACACGTGCAATCTTCTCCTTCCTCATTTCCATCTCCTGGCTTCCAGCTTAAGTCCTCTCTTCAACAGGAAGCCTTTCCTGAGCCCCTTTAATGTGAGTGCCTTCCTTCTGTTGATTTTTTCCAATTTTATATAGCTTGCTTGTACATAGCTGTCTGCATGTGGTCTCCTCCGTTAGACTCTGAGCTCCTTGAGGGCAGGGACTCTCTGTTTTTCTTTTTATCCCCACGGCTTAATTCTGTGCTAGTGTAGGCACTTAATAAGTGGGAGTATTTAATAAATGCTTTTATTTAAAATAAATAAATAAATTTTAAATAAATGCATTAATAAATGCTATTTAATAAATACTAATAAATTTAGTAAATTAATAAATTACATAAATGTTTTTTAACTGAATAATAACTAATTTGTAGTTTATCATTTAGCAGAAAGGAAGTACATTTGGTTTGGTATCATTATTATTTTTTATACATTTGACCTGAGTTCTGTGTTATACTTCACCTGACCTAATCTGAGTTCTGAATTTCGTGGTTGTCTTCATTTACATTATTATAATCTTTGTATGTGTTGTTCTTTTAGTGCCACTTTCTTCTCTTGCTATTACTTCAAAGAAGTCTTCCCACATTTCTCTGAATTCCTGATCTACATCCCTTTCAGAGCCATAATATTCCATTACTCATGTATACTATAATTTATCTAGCCACTCTCCAACTGTTAGGTGCTTGGTTCATTTCCCTCTCGTTGCAAACATTATTGTTTATGTGTCTTTTTAAATTCACAGACCCATTTCTTGCTTTTATTGACCCTAAATAACTAGGTCAAAGAGCATGAACCAGCTAGTGGATTTTCTTACATAATTCCAAGTTGTTTTCTAGAATAATCAGATCAATTCATAGCTCCACCAACAAAGAATCAGTCTGACTTCCTATGGCTCCTTCAACATAGAGTTTTGCCACCATCTTTCCATCTTTGTCTAATTTGACAGGTTTTCCATGATGCCTGAGAGTTGTATGCAAATACCATTTCTGGTTATTTATCATTTTTAACCTTTTATTTCAGATGGTTGTTGATAGTGTTTCTTCTTTTTGAAAATTCTGTATTCTTATCCTGTGACCATTTATATATTAGGGAATGAATGGCTTTCAATCATAAAGATTTATCGATGATAAAGATATGTTTAAGGCAAAAATACTTTCCCAAGTCATATAATTTCATCATATTTTAACTCCATTTTTATATCTGCAAAAAGCTTTATAATCTCATATAATCAAGATTAATCACTGTGACCTTGGGCAAGTCACTTAACCCCAATTGCCCTCAAAAAAATAAAAGGCAAAAAACTTTCTGTTAGATCTCTCAAGTCCTCCAGAGTACTAAATTCCCCTATAATTAGTCTCTTACTATCTAGGTTTTTTGCATATCATTAGGTTTTCCTAGATGTAACAACTTTGCAATCTGACATGTGTATACATATACACATTTATGTATATATATACATACACACATATATATTTACTATTGATATTATTTCCATTTCTATGATACATTTAATCATGATGTAGTTTCCCCATTCATATTTCTTAATAATACATTTTTATTGTTGTATTATCTGAAATCTTGATTGCAATTTCTGTGTTATTCAGCTAAAGCAAAATAAGTTTTTATCTCCACTCTTTAACTCTACATGTCTCTCTATGTTTTAAAAGTATTTTTATAGGCAAAAATCTGTTGACTTCTGTTTTCTAATAAATTCTGAACTGTCTTCCATTTTGAGATAGAGTTCAGTTCATTATCACTCAATATTATTATTGTTAAATTTGTTTTTATGCTATAAAGCCTTTTGGGGGGTAAAAGTGTGGGTCTTTTTTGTTTTTTTGTAAAGCTATCTGACCTGAAACTCAGACCTTACACACAAGAAACACACACACAGATTCTATTTTAACATACTTTTTTTTAAGCTTCCCTTGTCTTGGTCCAGATAAAGTTATAGTTCAGTAGAACCACCCTCCAATCTATATCTCTGTTCAAACGACCATTATCCATGGCCCCATTCTGAGAAATACTAATTTACTTTTCTCCTCATCCCAACTCTCTTCTCCTGGGGTTTTACTTCTGTGTGATCCCCATCAGTAGGACTGACCTGTGAAAAACTTATCACTTGTTCTCATAGTGGCCTTCAGACAAGGCACAACTTAGTGACAGGAGTTTTCACTAACTTTTACCATTCAAACAATGTTTGTCTCCAGTTGGATTCTGCCTTACACTGGAAGTATTTTTCAGTATTCGAAGTACCGCACTATCAATACACACTGCCAACAAGCATATGTATTCAGTTAAAAAAAAATTTTTTTAAAGTTTTTCTCATAATGGCTAGCATTGTTTTGCCATATTTTTTATCTGAACTTTTAATTGCTTAAACACAAATTTTAAAGTATACATCATTTTCCTTTATTACAGGGGAAAAGGAGTCTCCCTGTTGGCCAAAAGGAAAAAAAAATGATCTTCTGGATGTTAGCCTTTCTAATCATATTCTGTTTATTGTGGAATTGCAAAGGACTTCTAAGGATTGCTGACATAAATGATAAGTACATCTTCATCACTGGGTGTGACACAGGCTTTGGAAACTTAGCAGCAAAAACTTTTGATGAAAAAGGATTTCGTGTTCTTGCTGCCTGTCTGACAGAATCTGGTTCCAGAGCTCTAAAGGCAGCAACTTCTGGAAGGCTTCAAACTGTGCTTTTAGATGTGACAGACCCAGACAATGTGAAAAGGACAGCCCAGTGGGTGAAAGATGAGGTTGGGGAGAAAGGTGAGTAACATGGTGTGTTACCTGAAGCAATAAATTCTGAATATGCATTCTTGACTTGGTACCCCCATCTGTTTGGTTTATCCCACCAGAACAGGTTTTTAAGCTTTTTTGTGTGTGTCGTAGATTTTTTGGCAGTTTGGAGAAGGCCATGAACAGGCTATTTCTCAGAATAATATTCTTGAACACACAAAAAAATGCATAGGATTACAAAAGAAATAAGTTATAAAAACACAGTTATCAATTTAAAAAATAAACAAAGTTTTGGACCCCAGATTAAGAACTCTTGCCCTACATATAAATTTCTAGGCTCCATCTCAGGCCAAGACAACTTGCAGCCTGCCAAAGGATTTCTGGTGACCCTCGAAAAATGTACCGTGTTTCCCCGATAATAAGACACTGTCTTATTATTTTTTTTGGACAGAAAAACACCAGAGGGCTTATTTTCAGGGGAGGGCTTATTTTAATGAACATTGACAGCAATTTTAGTAAACAGGTAAATGTGAACAAAAAAATGTACCTTTATTCAATAAGCAAATCACTGGGGAAGAACAGGGTGACGTGCTCACTGCTGCAGCTCTGATTGGATGCAGCTCGGAGAGCGGCATGCATTTCACGGGGCGGGAGGGACGGTGCATACAGAGGGTACCGTAATGTAGCGTGTAGTGCAGGGGATCACCTTCGCTACAGTAGCAATCTCAAGAGGGCTTATTTTTGGGGGAGGGCTTATTTTCGGGATAGGTCTTATTATCGGGGAAACACAGTAGAGGATACAAGATGTTTTCCTCTACATTTTTCATGGGCTTGTAGAACAGGTACAGGCCTGTCCAATCCGACTGATGGATCCACCTGACATTATTCTTTCTTATACCAAGCAAATTTAGAATCATAGGGAAGACAATGACAACTCTTTTAAGTATGGGAAACGACTCCTGATTGGTCTGAGGTAACATTCTATTCTCCTTATACTCTACCCCAAAATGATGTGTGGACATGGTGTTCATTCTGCCATCTTGAAGCCTGATTACCCCCCTCCCTCCCCTCCATAAGAAAACTGGTCACAAAGTTCATAGCCTCATCTGAACACATGGGGCATTGATGAGAGATAGTACCAGGAACTTCTGCATTTTCTAGAGCTTTAATGATTACAAGTCTAATGAAATAATAATGGCATGCTGGTATACATATTTGTCACCCAGTTTTATCAAAACTGCTATTTCCTAGAAAGTGAGATGGTTTTTAAAGCCTTTAATGGAGTTTTAAATTCCAGGCAACACTTTTTTTCTAAGAAAGATCACTCATGCTTTGTGATTCTCTATCATTGATTTATCATAAAGTTGGGGCTTTCAGTGTCCAGAAATTTTTTAAAAATTTAGACAAGTTCCACGTCTCTATAATAATCTTGGAAATGCCTAAATGTTTTGTATTATGTAGATAATCCATCTGGACAAATGGATTTTTTAATTTTTTAACTTGGTTGGTCAGTCAGTAAGCCTTTTGTAAATGGCCACTATTTGCCAGGTGCTGGCAAATTACTAGGTGCTGGGGATACAAAAAGAGGCAATATACCGTCTCTGCCCTCAAGGAGCTCACAAACACTTTTTCTTGAAGATTGTGACATGATAAACAGAGTATTTGAGAGTAACCTTTCTCCTTCCTTATAAAAGCTGAGATGCAAAGTGACATACTCAGAAAGACACAGAACTAGGAGTCCACAAGCCTGAATATGAGTTTCAGAAGAATCAAGTGAAGAGCCTTAAGCAAGTCAGTCATTAAGTTTAAGCACCTACTATTTGTCAGGCACAGTACTAAGAGCTGGGGATACAAAAAAGGGGGGAAATCCCTTCCCTCAAGGAGCTCACATTCCAAAGGAAATACAGCTATGGACATACAAGATGTTGTGGGTGGGGGCAGCTAGGAGGTGCAGTGAGTAAAGCACCAGCAGAGGAGTCGGGAGGACCTGAGTTCGGTTCCGGCCTCAGACACTTAACACCCACACAACAATACTAGCCGTGTAACCTTGGGCAAGTTACTTAACCCCAATTGTCCTCCAAAAGGCAAAAAAAAAAAAAAGAGGTTGTGGGTGGTTGATCCCCTTTTCTTGGCAAATATACTAAAATCGTTTGCCATTTCCTTCTCCAGCTCATTTTACAGATGAGGAAGCTGAGACAAGCAGGTATAAGTGACTTGCCCAGGGTCACGCAGCTAGTAAGTGTCTGAAGCCGCATTTGAACTCAGGTCTTCCTGACTCCAGGTCTGGCACTCTATCCACTGTGCCACCTAACTACCCCCATATAAGATATATACAGAGTAAATACATAGTAATTTCATAGGGGAAAGCACTTTAAAGCTGAGGGGTAGCTTCTAGAACATGTGGGATTATGTTGAGTTTTGGAGGAAGCCAATTAATCTAACATGCCGAATTAAGGAAGGAGAGCAGTCCATGCATGGGGAATGATCAGTGAAATGGTGAGATGAGAGATGGGTCCTTTTTCCTTTCTTTTGGATGTCTTTGGGAAATAGATCTAGCAATGGTATTGCTGGATCAAAATATATGCACAGCTCGTTGGGCATAGTTCCAAACTGCTCTCCAAAATGGTGGGATCAGTTCACAATTCCATCGACAATGCATTAGTGTCCCAGTTTTCCCCCATCCCCTCCAACATCCAACATTCTTTTTTTTTGTCATATAAGCCACTCTGATAGATATGAGGTGGTACCTCAGGGTTGTTTTAATTTTCATGTCTCTGATCAATAAATTTTTTTTGGAGGGTACTTGGGGTTAAGTGACTTGTCCAAGGTCACACAGCTAGTTTTTGTGTGTCTGAGGCCAGATTTGAACTCAGGTACTCCTGACTCCAGGACTGGTGCTCTATTCACTGTGCCATCTAACCTCCCAATCAATAATTTAGAGCATTTTTTTTCATATGACTATAGATAGCTTTGATTTCTTTGTCTGAAAAACTGCCTGTTCATATCCTTTAACCATTTATCAATTGGGGAATGACTTGTATTTTAAAAATTTGACACAGTTCTCTATGTGTTTGAGAAATGATGTCTTTATCACAGATACTTGTTGCAAAAATTTTCTCCAGTTTTCTTCTTTCCATATGATTTTGGTTGCATTTGGTTTTGTTTGTGTAAAAATTTTTGAATTTTATATGATCAAAATTATATATTTTACATTCTGTAATGTTCTCCATATCACCTTTGGTTCTAAATTCTTCTTTTATTCACAAATCTGACAGATAAACTATCCCTTAATTTGTTTATGGTATCACACTTTCTGTACCATAATCATGTACCCATTTTGACCTTCTCTTGATATTCTCTGCGAGATGTTGGTCTATACCTAGTTTCTGCCAAACTGTTTTCAAGTTTTCCTAGAAACTTTTGACAAAACGAAGTATATTGTCAAATATATTTTGTCAAGGACTTTTTCTGCATCTATTGAGATAATCATATGATTTTCTGGTGGTTTTGTTATTGATATGGTCAATTATGCTAATCATTTTCCTAATATTGAACCAGCCTTGCACTCCTGGTATAGATCTCACCTGATCATAGTGCATTATCTTTGTGATATATTGCTGTAATCTACATGCTAGTATTTTATTTAAAATTTTTGCATCAATATTCATTAGAGAAATTGCTGTACAATTTTCTTTCTCTGTTTTGACTCTTCCTAGTTTGGGGATCAGCACCATATTTGTATCATAAAGGAATTTGCCTATTTTCCCAAATAGTTTATATAGTATTGAGATTAATTATTCTTTAATTGTTTAGTAGAATTCACTTGTGAATCCATCTGGTTCTGGAGATTTTTTGTTAGGAAGCTCATTGATGGCTTGTTCAATTTCTTTTTGTAAGATTAGGTTATTTAAGTATTTTATTTCTTCTGTTAATCTGGGTAATTTATATTATTGTAGATATTCATCCATTTCATTTAGGTTGTCAAATTTATTGGCATATAGTTGGGCAAAATAGCTCCTAACAATTGTCTTAATTTCCTTTTCATTGGTGGTGAGTTCATTGCTTTCATTTTTAATACTAGTAATTTGATTTTTTTAAATCAAATTTTCCAATGGCTTATCTATTTTATCAATTTTTTTCATAAAACCAGATTCTAGTTTTATGTATTAGCCCAATGATTTTTACTTTTAGCTTCATTAATCTCTCCTTTGATTTTCATGATTGCCAATTTGTTGTTTAATTGAGGATTTTTAGTTTGTTGTTGTTGTTGCTGCTGCTGTTGTTGTTAAATGGCCAAGTCATTGATCTGATTTTTCTCTATTTTGTTGACCTAAGTAAGCAATTAGAGATATAACTTTTGCCCTAAGTACTACTTTGGCTGCATCCCATTAATTTTGGTATGTTGTCTTATTGTTGTCATTTTCTTTAATGAAGTTCTCAATTGTTTCCATGATTTGTTCTTTCACCCACTTGTTTTTTAGGATTAGACTTATTTAATTTCCAATACATTTTTAATCTATTTCAATGCATTGTCCATTATTAAATTTAATTTTTATTGCATTATGATCTGAAAAGGATGCATTTACTATTTCTGCTTTTCTGCATGTGGTTGTGAGGTTTTTATGTCCTAATACATGAACAATTTTTGTGTAAGTGCCATATACTACTGAGAAAAAGGTATATTCCTTTCTATTCCTATTCAATTTTCTCCAAAGATCTAAAATATCTAACTTTTCCAGAATTTTATTCACCTTTTAACTTCTTTCTTGTTTATTTTTTGTTAGATTTATCTAGTTCTGAGAGAGGAAAGTTGAGGTCCCCTGCTAGAATAGTTTTATTATCTATTTCCTCTTATAACTCATTCAGCTTCTCCTTCAAAAATTTGCATGCTACACTATTTGGTGCATATATGTTTCATACTGATATAACTTCATTGTTTATGGTACCTTTCAGCAAGATATAGTTTCCTTCTTTATCTTTTTTAAAAATTAGATCTATTTCTGCTTCTGCTTTATTTGAGATCATGATTACTGCCCTTGCTTTCTTTGCTTCAGTTGAAGCATAATAGATTCTGCTCCAGCCCCTTACCTTTACCCCATATGTATCTCTCTGCTTCAAATGTGTTTCTTGTAAACAACATATTATAGGATTCTGGTTTTTAATTCAATCTGCTATTTGATTGTGCTTTATGGGTGAGTTCATATCATTCACATTTATGGTTATGATAACTAACTATTTCCCACCATGCTATTTTTCATTTGTTTATCCCCCCTCTCTCTTACACCCCACCCTTTCTCTCCTCACAAGTGTTTTACTTCTGATCACCACCTTCCCCAGTATATCATCTTCCCTTTTATCAGCCCTCCTCCCCCTTCTACAATCCTCTTCCCTTTTTACTTCCTTTTAGGGTAAGATAGATTTCTATATCTGACTGAGTGTGTATATTATTCCATCTTTGAGCCAATTTTGATGAGAATAAGGTTTAAGCTTTAACCACTACCCCACCCTTCCATCTTCCCCTCCATTATAATAGCTTTCTCATACCTCTTTGATATGAGATAATTTACCCCATTCAATCTCCATGCCACCCCCACACCTTCTTTTTCCAGTGTAATTTTCTTTCTCACCTTTTTACTTTTGGTGGGGGGTATCATCCCATCAGGGTCACCTTATATCCACAGCCTCTATCTACATTCTAATTGCTCTTATGGTAATAAAGTTGTTAAGATTTACAAATATTACCTTGCCATATAAAAATATAAACAGCTTAACATTTTTGAATTACTTATGTTTTATCTTTCTTGCTTCTTTTTTATCTTTTTATGTTTCCCTTGAATCTTGTATTTGGAGGTCAAATTTTTTATTCAGCTCCAGTCTTTTATTCAGAAATGCCTGAAAGTCTTCTATTTTGTTAAATGTTCATTTCTCCCCCCTGAAAGATTATATTCACTTTTGCTGAGTAGGTAATTCTTGGTTGTAATCTTAACTCCTTTGCCTTCTGGTATATCATATTCCAACCCCTCAGTTTCTTTAGTATGGAACCTGCCAAATTCTGTGTGATCCTGACTGTTATTTATGATATTTGAATTGTTTCTTTTTGACTGATTGATATACATTTTCCCTAATATGTGAGCTCTGGAATTTGGCTATGATGCTCCTATAAGTTTTCATTTTGGGCTTTCTTTTGGGCAGTGATCAGTGGATTCTTTCTATTTCAATTTTGCCCTCTGGTTCTAATATCAGGTCAGCTTTCTTTGATAATTTCTTAAAAGATGTCAAGGTTTTTTGCTTTTTGTTTTGTTTTGTTTTTATCATAGTTTTCAGACAGTCCAATAATTCTTATATTATCTTTCCTGAATCTATTTTCTAGGTCAGTTATTTTTCTGATGAGAAATTTCACATATTCTATTTTTTTTTACTTTTTTGATTTTGCTTTATTGTATCTTGATATCTCATAGAGTAATTAGTTTCTACTTGTTCAATTCTAATTTTTAAGGAATTATTTTCTTTAGTGAGCCTTTGTACTTCCTTTTCATTTGGCCAATCCTATTTTTTAGGGAACTATTTTCCTCAATAAATTTTTATATATCTTTTCCCATGACTCTTTTTTCATTATTCTCTTCCATTACTCTCATTAATTTCCCATTTTTCCTTCTACTACTCTAATTTGCCTTTTTTAAAAGCCTTTTTAAGGTCTTCCAGGAATTCTTCTTGGGCCCAAGACCAAATTGGATTTTTCTTTGAGGCTTCACATGTAGCCATTTTAACACTATTGTCCTCTTCTAAGTTTATGCCTTGATCCTCCCTTTCTATAATTTTCTACAGTCAGGCTCCTTTTTCTTTTGCTCATTTTTCTGCTCTTTTTTTGTGACTTGATGATTTTATGTGAGAGCAAGGCTGTGGTCCCACACAGTCCCAACCTTTTTGTGCTGGGGCTCTGGGTCTTACTACTGGCTTTCACAGGGCTTCAGGGCTTAGCTGCTTGCTTTCTTGGGAGGGTAGGCTTCCCTTCTGACTTGTTTTGAGGAAAGGGGCCTCCTCACTGGCTCACCTGGGTGTGAGGTTTATCAATTGGGAAATGACTTGTATTTTTGTAATTTTGTTGATCGGCCTGAGGGGTGGGGCCCTGATGCTGGATTGCATTGGAGGCCGCAGGGGTGGGGTCTCACTCTTGACCAGGCTTGGAGTAGAGCTTCACTACTGGTCAGCCACGGGGTCAGGGCCGTGCTGGTAGCCTGTACCGGGGGTGGGATCCCTGGAGCTGGGCCTTGCTCTGCTGCACAGACTGCTCACTTGTGCAGGGGGTTGCTGGTTTCCAGGACGGGGGGTCTCACGGGTGGATTGCCCCAGGCTTGGAGCCTTGTTACAGGCCCCCTGCTGTCAGATTGGCTGCTCTTGCTCCTCTTGGACCTGACTCCCCTCACACCCACCCATGGTGGTCATGCTATTTCCTTGCTCCTAGATCAATTCTAAGGCAGTTTTCTAGTTGTTGGAGGGTGGGGGGAATTTAGGAGGGCTTCAGAGGTGCCTTCTTGGCCCTGCCATCTTGTCACCAGAAGTGGAATTTAATCTTAATTCTGTTTTACTTATAGAGTTGTTGTGAAGAGCAAATAACAACAGTACTTAACATTTATATAGCACTGAGATTTGCAAAGCACTTTATATATGTTATCTTATTTGGTACTCATAACAACCCCGCGTGGCAGGTGACGTTATTCTCATTTTACAAGTGAAGGAACAGAAGCTGAGAAAAGGGTGAGTGCCGTACTCAGGGTCACACAGGTAATCAATAACTGAGGCAGGATTTGAACTCAGGTCTTCCTACCTTTAAGTCTAGTACTCCAGTCTCTCTGTCAGAATAAGGGAAGGTATGTAAGACTGCTGTGTGATACATGTAAAGCTCCCTCTAAATGTTAGGCATCATTACTTAGACAGATTCACCAACCCCACCTGTGCTCCTATCACTTTACATATCAGAAAGTAACAGCAGAAAGTCTGACTTAAGCTTCACTAGGACAGTCCCCACCTTCAGAGATAGGAATAGAATTCTAAAGTTGCTGATTCAACAACTTCATGCAATAAGCAGTTCCCAGACATGCAGACCAAGGATACCTCAGGGGTCATACAGCCAAACCTTCTCAATTTACAGATGAGGAAACTGAGGCCAGGAAAGATTAAAAGACCACTATGAAAACACAAAGTGCACAGAATTGTTCTCAAAAAGATTACAATCCAACTAAGCAGGGAAGGGGAGGATGAGCAAGTACACAAATACCTATGATTTAAGAAAGAGTCAGAAAAATGCAAAGGAAAGACCCAGGTGAGTTGATATAAGAAATCTGAGGGAAGGTCACCTTACTTGGAAAAGCCACAGTAGGTTGTAGCATCCAAGCTGGGTCTGGAAAGAAAGGAGAGATTTCAGTGATGGAGATGTGAGGGGTGACGGAGGTAAGAAGTGATCCATTCCAGGCAAGAGGGCCTGAATTAAGAGTAGCATGCAGATGGGAAAAGTCAGCATGAAAACAGTGATAGTGAATAGCATACCTTGGCTGGAATATAGAAGACATGAAGGGGAGTTAGCTGTTTGAAATAAGTTTTGGGATTTAAAAAGGTTCAAGCAACATAATTTCTGGGTAATGTAATAATTATATTAATAAGGACAGCATATTTATTAATAAAAGGGTGCTCGTTTGACTGACTTTCTCAGACCAAAGACCCCTCATGGCAGTGGGCCTACAGTTGATGTGCCCTTTGAAGAGTTGGTGTTCTGACAATCAACTCTGACTGGTTAACAATTAATGAGAAAATGAATATATCACCATGAGAGGCTGGGCTATATCACAAGAATCTTGAGGTACTTGACTTGGATCTTGGTCAAAGAGAAATCAATTTCCATATCACATGTTTGACAAATGGGAGGATCCACATTTTCCCAGAACTGTCTAAACAAACACAACGCACAAGAAAGCACACATTACTCTAAACTTAGAACTTCTTTTACTGTCTGATTAGATCTTGGCCTGGGTAAGTCTCTACCTAAGATTTCCCACACTGGTTGATATCTGGGTGAGGAAGTAGAAAAGAGGAACAACTTTGGTCTTAATACAATTAGTTATTAATACAAACGAGAAATAATCATTTCTCTCAAACCTTAATTAGGTGGGTTACAGTCTGTGAATGACTGGATGCCAGGTTCAGGAGTTTCCAAGGAACCAAATGTGTTTCACTCCTGCCTCAGACCCTTATCTACATCACCTACCAGTCTATGAAAGATATTGAATCTCCAATTTGATGAACATTGGACAAAAAACAGTGGGCGTTCCAGACAAGACAGTCTGTCTGCCGTGCCTTTTCAGGGTTGCTCACCACTACCCTGGGTTTATTTTCTCCTCTTTGTTCCAGGTCTTTGGGGGCTGATCAATAATGCTGGCATTCTTGGGGTACTAGCTCCCACCGACTGGCTGACAGTAGAACACTTCAGGGAACCCTTTGAAGTAAATCTGTTTGGTCTCATTAATGTGACATTGAACATGCTGCCTTTGGTCAAGAAAGCCCAAGGGAGGATAATCAACGTGTCCAGCATAGGCGGTCGGCTTGCGATCTCTGGCGGTGGCTATACGCCATCCAAGTATGCGGTGGAAGGATTCAATGACAGCTTAAGGTAAAAAATAAAACAGCACAAGAAAATATTTATCTGAGCTTTGCTTTTTATACTTTATTCTAAATAAAGACATGACAGCAATGGTGATGGTGGGTGGTGACGGTAGTGAGGTGATGGTAGTAAAAGATGGATCAAATATACAGGCAATAGGGTATAGAAATCCATCTTGCCCTACAAGAAAGTAAGGGAGGATTGGGGGGATATAGGAGAGGGAAGGGGTATTCAGTATGCTTGCCATCTTGGGGTGGGGAGGTAAGGGAGAGATGGGAAGAAAATCTGTACCTCAAAATCTTTGGGAAATGAATGTTGAAAACTAAAAATAAATTTTTTAAAAAATGGATAAAAGAGGAAGTTGTGTAGGAAGTTAAATAATTTAATGGTGAGTTCCACAACTGGCATCACCATAATTTGCAAATTCTGCAGTGCCCCCTGGTTGAAACCTATCAGCAAGACATTATTGGGAAAGGAAAGATCACTAGATTTAGAGAAAGCAGACTTTGGTACCTTTCCTACCTCTTCCAATCATTATCTATGTGACCTTGGGCAAGTCACTTAACCTCTCTGGTCTTGGTTTTTTTTTTTTTTCTATCAAAAGGAGTCAGTTTAGATGGCCTCTAAGGTCTCTTTCACCTCTAAATCTTATGATCCTAATTTTCTCTACAACTGGCTTATGACCCAGTTATAATTGTTTGGTGGTGGGGCTTTTTTCCTTTTTAGACATTCTCTTTTTGTTCATTTTTCATTATTTATTTACTTATTTTGAAAATTGATTTTTAAAAAATTTTGAGTTCCAAATTTTCTTCCTCCCTCCAGCCTTTCCCCCACTTTTTGAGAATTCAAGCCATATGATACACATTATTCCTAAAAAGTCATTTGAGACATATTATTATTCATGTTGCAAAAAAAGTGAAAAAATATGTTTCAATCTGTACTCAGAGTTCATCAGTTTTCTCTCTGGAGTCGGACAGTATTTTATATCAAGTTCTTTAGAATTATCTTGGATAAGTGTATTGATCAGGGTAGCTAAGTCTTTCACAGTTGATCATTGCTACAATATTGCCAATACAGTGTACAATGTTCTCCTGGTTCTGCTCACTTTACTTTGCATGGCTTCATTGGGTTTTCCCAGTTTTTTTTTTCTGAAACAATATCCCTCATCATTTCAGATAGCACAATAGTATTCCATCACAACTACATACCACAACTTGTCCAGCCATTCCCCAAATGATGAGCATCCCCTCGGTTTCCAATTCTTTGCCACCACCAAAAGAGCTGCTGTAAATTTTTTTTTATGTGTAAGTCCTTTCCCTTTTTCTTTGATCTGTTTGGGATACAGATCTAGTAGTGGTATTGTTGGGTCAATGAATATGCAGTTTTATAGCCCTTTGGGCATAGTTCCAAATTGCTCTATAAAATCATTGGACCTATTCATGACTCCACATACAGTGCATTAGTGTCCCTATTTTTCCACATTCCTTCCAGCATCTGTCATTTTCCTTTTCTGTCATGTAGCTAGGTGTAAGGTCATACCTCAGAGCTGCTTTAATTTATATATTTCTCTAATCAATAGTGTTTTGGAGAATTTTTTTCTTGTGACTAATGGTAGCTTTGATTTCTTCTACTGAAAACTGCCTGTTCATATCCTTTGACCATTTATTTATTGAGTTTTTTAGATATTCTCTTCATCAAATCTTACCACCACATCTTGGTACTTAAAATAGGAATAATGGCAGGTCCCATTTATATACATATGATGTGCACATATTTATACATACACAAATAAATACTCCCATTTATATATATATAAATGTACACACATTTATACATACACAAATATATAAATGTATATACATAAATACAGTTTATACATAAGCTATATTGATGTATATATAGCTTATAAAGCACTTTTGCATATGTTATCTGATTTGATAGCAAAAGAAACCTTGTGAATGTAAAATCATTTGAGATGACCCTCCCTATTCATAAGTTACTATCTCATTTGAGCTCCTCAAAACCACCTTTAAAGATAGAACTGGAAATAAGTATTATCTTTCTCATTTTATGGAAGGACTTGAGGTTTTGAGAAGGTAAATGATTTGCCCATACTCGCTTGCCTAGTAAAACTCTGCTACTCAATGTCCATGATCTCTTGGTCAAGTCACTTAACCTCTTTTGCCTCTGTTTCCTCATCTGTAAAATGAAGGGTTGGCTAGATGACCTCTAAGGTTTCTTCTACTTATAATCCCTAGTGGGAGAGACCCTCTGTCTCCCTTTCAAACTGACTTTCTAAAGATAATATATGCACTCCAGCTCCCCATGTGTCTGAATAGAACTTGTAACAGGACTTTCTAGTATGATTCTTTGGTCCTCTTCTTTAGCTCTTGGCCAAAAGGAAGTGCTAGCCAGTCCCTTTTTTCTGATCAAAGATAAAGGTCATTGGAGGTTAAAAATCCCAGCTCCGTCACCCATGATCATGTGTAAAATATAAGTGTGGGTTCTTTGTTCTATAGGAGCGTCAGCCATACAATTAAGATTGTGGGATAGAAGGAGGGACTCAGCAAAACTCCAGGCCAACAGTTAGTTCTTAACCCTTTTCCTAGTCATGAATGCCTCTGGCAGCCCAGTGAAGCCTATTCTTGGAATAATGACTTTTAAATTCATAAAATAAAATATAAAGGATTATAAAGGAAAACAATTCTATTGAAATGCAATTATCAAAAGACATAGTCTTTAAAATTCACAGATGGTAGGTTAAGGACTTCTGCAGTAAGGAACCATTCTTTCATAACTTTCATAAATTGACTACTCCCTAGGCATATCATAACTACCATTGTCATCATCATCTAAAGTATTTATTAAACATATTTTACCAGATGTTTCTGGAGGCAACACGAGACAAATTAGAAGTTGTTTGGGTCTTCTGGGAATTAGAATCATGTATTATAGGTTTAGAATGAGAAAGGACTTCATAGATCATCTAGTCTAACCTCCTCAGTTTACAATTAAGAACACTGTGGCCCAGAGATTATGGAGCGACTTGCCCAAAGTCATTCACTCAGGAACCAAGATGGGATTTGATGCTAGGTCCTCTGATTCCAAATTAAGTGTTTTTTTTCCCATCCCAGTACTACACTGCCTGCATGTTCATTCACTCAATCAATCATTCAATAAATCTCCATTTATTGTGTATTTGTTCTATGCTAAGCACTGTCTCTGTTCTTATGGATAGAAAGCCAAAAGTGAAATAGTCCCTTCCCTCAAGAATTCTATTGAAGGAGAAAACATCTAGATATAGTTATATAGACAAATGTAGATACAGATATGGATATGGGTTAGGTATGGATAAGCATAAGGATATAAAGATGGGTAAGGATATGGATATGGACAGGTATAGACACAGCTGTAGACATAGGTATAGCTATAGACCACATCTGTATATGTATCTGTATACTTATATATGCAATATATAGTTTTCATATATACATGTGTGCATATATATAATTTCTATTATTGGGGGATAAGAGAAAAGATCTCATGGATAAGAGCATCAGGAAAATCTTCATATTTATTAAGCGCTAAGATGTGTACCATACACATAGTACAGCTTATAGTACAAACGGCTTAGCTTGCGGATCCAAGATCAGAATATACCCCTGAACTGAGCGAAGGCAGCAGCGCAGAAATCTGTCCACCATTGCAACTCAAGACTTCCCAACTTGTGCTAAGAACTGCAGGCTGCTGTGTTTCCAAAGAAGGAAAAGCTATGACACTGAAGTCTTATTATGATAGGATCCTCCAGTCTCATGTTGGGGCCAACTTCACCTTCCTTGAACCTCAGTCCATCTCACCCTATTCCATAGGTATGTGAGGTTGCATGTGTACTTAGTCATTGGCCATAGTCACTTAATTATCAGTGATCACTGGCTCACATGGGACTGGCTCACAGAGCATCTCTTAGAATACAGGTTGGTCATGAACGTAAATAATGTGGCAAAGCCAGATTTCCCTCTTTAGGAGAAGGGTGGAGAGTGGCAGTGGGTAATGAAGGAGAAATAAGCCAGCAGTGAAATAGGGTGTCTGTGTATATGCCAAGATCTAAAAGAGATAGAAATATAGGTACTGCTCTTGGTATTGGGAATAAAAAGAAAGCAGTCAATGACCTCAAGGAGCTTATATTC
Source organism: Petaurus breviceps papuanus (assembly GCF_028583685.1). NCBI lineage: Eukaryota > Metazoa > Chordata > Mammalia > Diprotodontia > Petauridae > Petaurus > Petaurus breviceps. The sequence continues at coordinate 97,397,921 of NW_027187419.1, forward strand.
TATGAAGTCATCCTGCATGGTAGGAAGAATTTCATTTGCCTCTTCTGTAAAGTGGGATAATAATAGTACCTGGCTCATAGGATTATTGCAAGGCTAAAATAAAATAGAACCTGTAAGGTGCCTTGTTGCCATAAAATATAATATTTCTTTTTTTTGGAGGGGGGAAGGCAAGGTAATTGGGTTTAAGTGACTTGCCCAAGGTCACATGGCTAGTAAGTGTCAAGTGTCTGAGGCTGAATTTGAACTCAGGTCCTCCTGACTCCAGAGCTGGTATTCTAGTCGCTGTGCCACCTCATATTGCTATAAGATGTTACCACTCATGTAAGATTTTCTTGTTACAAATTGCTTAAGTCCTTTATTTCATTTGATTCTCTTAGCACTACAGCACCAGGAGGGGTAATCTGGGCAGGTATTTATTACCAAACTTTACAGATTAGGAAATTGAGACTCAGACAAGTTAAGAATACACAGGAAACAGCAAATCTGAGAAAAGCAGGTCTTCCTCCAGGGTCTAGAGGCAGCTAGATGGCACATTAAATCGACTCTGGGACTGGAGTCAAGAAGGTCTGAGTTCCAATGTGGCCTCAAATACTTTACCAGCTGTGCGACCCTGAGAAAGTCATTTAACCTCTGCCTGACTCAGTTTCCTCAAATGTAACATGAGGATAAAAGTAGAACCTATCTCCCAGAGCTGTGAGGATCAAGTAATATGATATTATAAAGTACCTAATACACAGTAGGCACTTAATAAACTCTTGTTCCCTTCTTCTTTCTAACCACAACACACTGTATAAGGCAGGGGTGGGGAACCTAGGGCCTTGAGGCCATATGTGTCCTCTAGGTCTTAAAGTGCAACACTTTGACTGAATCCAAACTTCACAGAACAAATCCCCTTAATAAAAGAATTTGTTCTGTAAAACTTGGACTCCTGTCAAAGGGCAGTACTTGAGGATTTAGAGGGCCACATGTGACCTTGAAGCTACAGAGTCCAAGTTTTACAGAACAAATCCTTTTATTAAGGGGATTTGTTCTGTGAAGTTTGGATTCAGTCAAAGGGCCACACTTGAAGACCTAGAGGGCCACCTGTGGCCTCAAGGCCCCAGGTTCCCCACCCCCAGAAGGGAAGTTTCCTATTTAACAGACTACTGAGATTAGTCATTTTATAAAGTAGTGACTCCCTAACTTACTTTCTGTGACAAAGACTAAATTAGAGAGGAATGGTTTCTATATCAGATTTTCATATATTAAATTTGATTCAAAGCAAGGCACACCTTTGTTCTTTCTCATAGCTGAATAAAGCTGTTGTGACCGACTGCACATGATAAAAGCAGGCTTCCTGAACACCTTAGGCCACTCCCTTGTTAATCACCTCGGAGTTATCTCTAAGTGTTATTAAATGAGTCGGGTCACTTTTTTGTACTGCAACTTCCCATTCCTCAGGTGGAATTCATCTTGGCCACTGACCTTTTGAGCAATCTTTTCCAGATGTTTCAGTCAGATGCTCTGAGCCCTCAGAAGAAAAATTATTATATTAATTAATAATTAATTATTTTATTCTATTAAATTCAAATTATTATTGGCAAAAATATTCACAAGGAAGCAGACTTTGACAGAGGCACAGCTAGGCAAGTCTGGCTTCTGGGACCAGATCCATAGTATTCACCTGGGGAAAGCAGTTGGTTGGGGGCCAAGGGGAGGCACAGAACAAGGTTGAGAAATTGAAGGAGAGATCTCAGATCTGAGGACCTAAGTGTACTGACATGCTGGTGCACCTCATACTGGAAGGCTCTCCCTCCTCATGTCCACTTCCAAGCTTCCTGAATTTCTTTCAAGTCTCAGCTAAAATCCTACTTTCTGTAAGAAGCATTTCATGGTCCTCCCCTTTCCTCTGACATTATTTCCAATTTATCCTCTCTATGGCTTTTTTTGTACATAGTTGTTTGCACATTCTCCCCCTCATTAGACTGTAAGCTCTCTGAGGAAAGGGGTTGTTGTTGCTGTTATTTTTATTTGGGGGGGGTCGTACCTTCCTTTGTATCTCCAGTACTTAATATAGCACCTAGCACACAGTAAATACTTAATAAATGCATGTTGAATGACTGACAGGCTAAACTCAGTTAAATGCTATCAGCATCTTCTTACCACCCTGATTACTCCTCCTTGAGTCACAGTTCTACCCAAAAGTGAATATTCTTCAAATAAAACTGTATAAAAAGTAACAGAATAATTTCCAATGGGCTATTTTCACAGGAGGGACATGAAAGAATTCGGTGTGAAAGTGTCATGCATCGAACCCGGATTGTTTAAAACAGGATTGTCAGATCCCATAAAGGCCACTGAAAAGAAAATGGCTGTCTGGAACCAACTTTCACCAGACATCAAACAACAATATGGAGATGGATACATTGAAAAAAGTGAGCCTTCATAATTGCTTATATCATTGTTGCTTCATGCAGAAATATTAGGGATCAGCAAAATATCAAAATTTAGACATGTGCAACAAATGGGGTTTCCTAAAGGTACTAAAACAATAGGATTTTTTTCATTGAGTATCTTTATAACCAATAGGATTCTTAAGCACAAGACTGGAGTAGCCCTTACAGGTTTTCCTTTCTTACTTCTGTCCTTATCATAGCTACATATGCTCTCTCCACCTTTCCTAAATGAGTAATCTACAATGTCTCCTCACACTACGCTAGGCCAATTCAGGGAAGGTGGGAGGACTGAGTGGTGGTAACATTAAAAAAAAAATTTACTACAAGGTTATTTATAAGCTAATTGAGGGCCTGAGAGTTCCAGACATGATTATAAAGGAATCACAAGTGAATTGGTCTCATTACTTACAAGTCATATATTTACATATATAAACACAAAACATCCAGAAAATGACCCAAGATAACAATAAGTCAAGTCTAGGATACGTATCAGGCTTTCCTATGTCACATAAATACAGAACAGGGGAAAATATTTTTAGGAGTCAGATTTCAGAAAGGAGTAGTCCAGAGGAGGGCAACCAGGTTCTGAAATCCAAGCATCAGCTGAAGGAAAAGGGAAAATAATAGCCTGGGAAAAAGAGAGAGAGAGAGAGAAACAGAGAGAGAGAGAGACAGAGAGAGAGACAGAGACAGAGACAGAGACAGAAAGACAGACAGAGACAGAGTGGAACACAATAGTTCATTTTAGGGATTTGAAGATGTCAGGTGAAAGAGAGAACAGACTTGCTCTGCTTGGCGTCAGAAGAAAGAAAAATGAGCAATGGGTGGAAGCTGGGAAGAGACAAATTTAGGTTTGCTCTAAGGAAGCACTTCCTAATGATTAGAGTTCTTCCAAAGCAAACAGGGCTGCTTCCAAAAAGAGTAAGCTCCCCCAGCACTACGGTCTTCAGACAAAGGCTGATTAACCAGTTGTTGGAGATATGGAAATTCTGGGATAGGTCCAGGTTGGCTGGGTGGCTCTGGAAGTGCCTTAAGATTCTGGAATGAAGACATTTTGTTTCATTCCTTATTTTATTTTATTTGCTTTTTGGAGGGGGGGGGGGTAATTGGGGTTAAGTGACTTGTCCAAGGTCACATGGCTAGTAAGTGTTAAGTGTCTGAGGCCAGATTCAAATTCAGGTTCTCCTGACTCGAGGGCTGGTGCTCTATTCACTGCACCACCTAGCTCCTCATTCCTTATTTTATTTTTGCCTCTTGCCAAAGTGCCCAAGGCTTAGAGTAACAACAAAAACATTTACATAGCATTCTAATGTTCCAAAGGGGTCATATATTCTTGATCCCACCTAATCCTCACCTCAACCCTGTGAGGGTTTCCTCATTTTGTAAATGAGGAAACTGAAGTTCAGAAAGGAAAATGCTGAGTCACACAGCTAACAAATGACCTAGGTAGGCAGAAATCCTGTTGAGCTCTTCCTGACTCTAAATGTAGCCCTTTATCCATTTTACCATGTTTCCGTATCAGATGTACCACAGGACATTGAACCCAGCTTTGCACTCTTTGTTTTCATTAGAATATGCTGGGTCAGGTCAAAGTAGCTGACAAGCAATGCCAAAACAGGATGAAAAAAAAAATTAAGGCCCCTTTCCCAGCCTTCCAGACTGGGTAACACGAGTATATATAGAATATCAGCTGTGAAGGAAGCCCTCACTAATCATGTATACTCATCACTTTTAAGGACTTGGAACAACTTCACCTGTGGGCCTCAGTTTCCTCATCTATAAAATTGAGGGGACTGCACTTGATGACCTCTAAGTTTTCTTGAAGCTCTAAGTCTATAGGCATCTAGGAACAGCTTCATATCTTCTCCTAACTGGGAGTCTGGCCACCTCATCACAATTGCTGGTTCATGGTATTTCTAGAGGACAGGTGATAAAGCCAGCAGTAGCTAAACTTTGCAGGTATGGCCTTTTGACACAAGGAAGGAAAAATTTGGTTGTTCCTCTTGTAGCAGTTAAAATCAAGGGACTAAAGCACCAAGTTCCAAACATGATTAATTTATTAGGAAAGCATGAATTTACCAATAAATAGGATTGCCACTTCCCCAGCTAAGACCCCAAATGAGGTAGACAACTTTTATAATCTTGGACTACAAAATAAAGAACAGAACTTTGCAGTCAAGGAACAAGTTATGATTGGTTAAAGGAGTTCAGTATCATGGATGGAGAAATCGATATGATTGGTTACAGAGCTAAGGCATGAGTGGCAATAGGATTGTTTGAAAATTGGGAATGAAGGACTAGCAAGAACCCCATCCTTTCCTCCTATGACTAAGTCTAGCTGCAAAGGCTAGAGATAGTGAACCAGAGTTCTTTGGATAGCAAAGCAGACATCCTTAAAGGATAGCTTCGTGGTATAAAGATATTAGACCAGATTTCCTAGTCTCCATCTGCATTCTTCAAGAATAACAGCTTCCCTTGAGGCAAGAATAGAACAGTGATTAACAAGAGAACTGGATTTCTAAACTTAACTCATTATAGGCCAGTTGAATTTCTGAACTAAGTTTAGAGACAAAGAACCAAGACTTAGGCAATTCCAGGACAAAAATCAATTAACTATAAATAGGATCAATTAAAAAAAAGACACAGAATCAATCTAATAATTTCACACAAAACACTTGTACCTCTTCTTTTGAAATGTTCCATAACACCATCCTATTGATTTCACTAGTAAAATACTAGCTATCGTTGCAAGGAAAGGCAAAGGGGAAGGAGATAAAGGGAGTGATTCCCTCCCTCTTAAAACAGTCTTCATCCTTTCTAAGCAATAAGCCTCAGTATTTGAAAATAAGATTCACTTTCTCAATACTTAATCATTTCATTTACCTAAAAACTGATATCAATCTATCCTCCAAACCTAGAGAATTATTGAACCACCATCTCCTCCTCTTTACTTGTAGCTGCTAAAGGACCAGCATGCTTACAAACACACTCTATTGCAGACACATCCCTGCAAACATATCCCTCCCCTAGAACGGAACCAGAACTTGCCTATAACTTTCTCTGAAACAGTGACCCTTTCCCCTTCTTAGAGCCTGTCCCTCTTTACTGTAAGGGTAAATGGCTTCTTACCTTACTCTGATGAATGGGTTAAAAAATTCATGTAACTAGGACAAATCAAATCAAAATAAAAGTAAATAGCACAAACAGATATTTACAAAGCAAGAGAACTCCCCATCACCTGGATAACGAGTGGTACCACAACCACCATCTTATGCCCAAACACATGACCTCATGTGGGAGTACAAACATATGTACACACAAATATACAGCACACGTGTACATATACGTGTATAATATATGTGTGTCTATAAAATATACATACGTGTGTATTATATATACATATACATGTAATATGTGTGATATACTATATACATATGTGTATATACATATACACACATATATACTCACACTCATACATCCTATCTTCCTCTATTGGCAAAGAATAAATTTTTGTCTTCTTTCTTTTTATAGGTCTGGCTATAAAAGGAAAACATAAGCTTTCTCAGAACATAGACCTGTCACTAGTGGTAAAGTGCATGGACCATGCCTTAACAAGCCTCTTTCCTCAAACTCATTACATCGCTGGTGTAGATGCCAAGACTTTTTGGATTCCCCTGTCTCTCATGCCAGCAGTGTTGCAAGATTATCTGTTGCAGAAACATAAAGTAAAACTGGCTGATCCAAAGGCAGTATGATTCAGTCAACCTGAATTGCTCAGTTCCTGACCAGTGAGGCTGATAGATTTTAAAGACTAATGAGGATTTCAGCATCATTCCAGATCTGATTCATTCTGGATCCATTTGGAAGCCTGTGTCCTCAACATGAGCAAAGTGTTCTCAGCCCTCACTGATGAACTCCTTGAGGTCTCTCTCAAGCCTTAACTAGGAAGAAAACAAGAATGGTAAACCAAGACTTGGCAACAAGGAGTAGGTGGAGGGGGTGGTGCTGTTACCTGGGCAGAGTGAGTCCAAAATACAGGTGCTCTACCCTGTTTGAAGGTCAGTGAAAACCCCAGCTCCAAGGACCCAATGTTACCTTCCTCTGGGCTCCCACAGTACTTCTATTTACTACCTTTCGAGTCACTGTTTTTTGATTAAAGCATTGTCTACAGGAGGTCTTATTAAAATGTGAAGAACTTAAGTAGTGGGATAGGTAATGCAATAATTCATTAACAAGGATGAATTCATCAGATTAGTTCTTGTCACCTGGTGGGAGCTAGACACTGGGGTGATGGCAGCTTTTGATGGTAGGAGGATGGGAATATATCTGAGCATGGGTTCCTGCAGAAGGCAGGTCAGAATGGAGTTCTGAGAGATACAGAGTGGCCCTGAGTAGGAAAGGGCAGGAGAAAAGAGAAAGACCCACCCTTTCTATCTGAAGCATTCTCTTCCACTGGTTGTATGACAGACCACAGGGAGGAAAGAAAGGGGCAGGGGTAGAAGGACAAAAGTGACAGGCCGTGAGACCACAAAATAGAAGTCAGGAGACATCAAAGATAAACTTTAACTACCTCATAGAGAACTGGGGCAGGGAGATAATATCAAGGTCCTGTTCTTTCCAGACCACTGAAAATATAGCTGTCCATGCCAAATTAGAGGGTGTAATTATAATCTCCTCCTAAAGAGGAAACAAAAGCAGCTGGAGATTTTTATTCTAGCCGAGGATAGAATGACAAGCCTCAATCATTGTGGCATACCTCACCCTCAAAGCCGACACATGACCCATTGCAGGGTATCCCTGATCCTACCCTTCTGGGGTCCCTTAGAGAACTGCCAGGATCACTAAAAGAGTCATGCAGCCCATATGTTTCAGAAGGAGGACTCGGACCCTGGTCATCCTGACTTTAAGGCAAGCTTTCTCTCTACCCAAACTGCCTCTTCTGAACCACAAGATACATTGTAATCTGGAGTTTCCATGTTAAGTGTCAACATGAATCTGAACTCATACCGAACTCAATGGACTCTGGACCACTGCTCCATTCATCAAGGTTCCAGTCATTTCAGTTGCTACCAGAGGCATCAAGACCCTCCATAGACTCCATGGGGAGATTATTGGTGGTTGTAGCTCTCTCTGAATCTATCCACTTTAAATTTATAACCCCAGGCTGTGTTTGAGAGTCAGAAGATTGGCCTGGGCTCTGGATATGTCAAATAGAGTATCTAACAGTTCACTAATGGGGCAAGCACATCACAACCTGTGGTGTCCTACCAGCCTAGACCTTTCTAAAATCCCCTGAATGTGCCTAAAAACTCGAAAAGCAAGAAAGTGGGACTAGACATGTATTATTTGTGTTTTTATCTTTTCCATACTCTGTGTTTAAATAGTTGTACAATGGACCCCTTTACCCACCTCAAACTAAATAAAAAGAAAAATTTCCACAATACTGATGTAATTTTCCTTGTTGGTCGTGATATTCATACAGTAATAACATAATCATTTTTTTTTCAAATACATCATGTGAATTCAATTCAGTAGAAATTTATGACTTACCTAGCACATATAAGGCATTATAGTATGAACTGGAGCTATAAAGGCAATCTAAGACAATTCTTGGCCTCGAGGATCTTCAGATCAAAAAGAGGAGATAAGATAGATAATTAAAAAACAACAAACTGGCTTTAATAGGTAGAATATTACAAGTAGGTGAGATCTAAAACATCATAGAAAACAAGAGAGGTGATATAGGGCTAGAGAAGTATAAATGTCCCAATTTTTAAAATAAATAAATATACATGTATAATCCATATGTGTATTTCAGAACATATTATTAAAAGTATGGCTCATGAGTACTCAAAAAAGGAAGGAAGAATCCCTAATGACCAGAGTGACTTCATCAAGAACAAGGCATGCTAGAAGAACCTCATTCCTTTTTTTTTTAATAGGGTAACTAAACTCGTAGATCAGGAAAATGCTGCAGATAATAAGGAAGGTATTATTATCCCCATTTTACAGATGAAGAAACTGAGCCTCAGAGAAGTTTGGTAACTTGACCATGATTACATGTGTCAGGAGCAGGACCAAACTCCAGAGGCAGCATGGTATAGCAGAATTCCACAACCAGCCTGGAATCGTCTGTTAATATAATCATGATTTTCTTTTTACTTTTATTATTGATATAATCAACTATGTTAATAGTTTTTCTTATGTTAAACCATGCCTGAATTCCTGGTATCAATCCAATTTGATCATAATGGGATTTGATCATAATCTTTGTAATATATTGTTGTAATCTTTTAGCTAGTATTTTATTTAGGATTTTTGTATTTGTATTCATTAATGAAATTGGTCTATAATTTTCTTTCTCTGATTTTATTCTTCTTGGTTTAGTATTAGTATCATATTTATTTCATAAAAGAAGTTTGGTAGTATCCCTTCTTTGCCTATAATTCCAAGTAGTTTATTTAATATTTGAATTAGTTGATCTTTAATTGCTTGATAGAATTCACTTGTAAATCTATCTGGACCTGGTGCTATTTTTTTTCTTAGGAAGTTCATTTATGACCCATTCAGTTTCTTTTTTCCAAAATAAGAATAAGTCTCTGGAATCAGAGATTGTGGATCCAGGTCCTAGCTCTAACCTTCCTAGTCTTTGGGTCCTTACTAATTGTGTGACCTTAGGCATGTCTTAGCCTCTCTGAGACTCAGTTTCTTCTCCTATAAAATTGAATTAAAGTAGATAGCATCATCCAGGGGCCCTCTCAACTCTCCAGGTCTGGTCCTTTGCCCCAAGTCCACTATGCTATCCACTTTACCTTGCCACCTCTTAAGAAAGAGAAGTAGCACAAAATAAGATTTAAAATGTCCAGATAGAAGCCAGACTGTGTATCACCTCACGCTCCACCTGACAAATTGTGAACCCCAGGGTTATGGCAGATCACTTACATCAAGCAATTTCTTTAATGCTCCACTAACAGCGATGTCAGATGGAAGTGAAGGACAGAAAGTCTCTCTTATTCTTGTATTGGTTTCAGATCTATCTGCGTCCAAATTGGTATTTAAAACAGTCTATTGCAGGATTAGCTTCCTGTTGTCTCTCAGGTCTCAGAAACGCTCTACTGGAGTCCTGTAGTATAGCCTTGGGCACACAGTCAGATGCCGGTTGGCACTGCTCCTCATCCGTGAAGTGTTGGCTAATGCTGTAAGATTTCTCAGTCATGACTGGTCATAAAACTAGGAGAGAATGAACCTAGACAATAGACTGTAGTGGAAAGAACACTGAATTTGGAATCAAGGGCGAAGGCTTTCCAAACCTGTCCCTGCTACTTATCACTGAGGTGACCCTGAGTAAGTCACTGAGGCTCTCTCAGCCCAAGCTTCCCCGTCTGTAAAATGTGAGGACTGGGCTAGCTGTCCTCTGAGTTTTGAGGTCCCTTCCTTCTCTATGAGCCCAAGGTCCTGACTTTGCCTCTGATGAGTCGTGCGACTCTAAGGAGTCACTTAGCCCCCTGATTCTCGTTTTCGGCTTCTATAGAAGAAGGGAGTTGGTTGTGTCCAACCACATCTGTCTACAGTTCTATGACTGAGAAAGGAACAATGATGCCTCAACTTCCCATACTTCACCAACACGGTGCTTGGCAGAGTCAGGGCGTGTGGGTCCTTAGCAAATAGGAATTGAAACTTCAGACAAAATCCCCCTCCTACATATCCAGGGGAGATTTCCTACAGAGTTGGACAAGATGTTCCTCTAGAATAATAATTTTATTATTATTACTATTAAAAGGGCCCTACATTGGCTCACTTCTTAAACAGCCCTAATCACTGAATGGGCCTTACCTTAGACAAAGAGAGAACCCAGAAAGATCTTAGCTACAAAGGCCGAGGTCTCCCATTGCATCCTGGGCCATCTCCAGTCGTCCTGATCTGTATCTGGCCACTGGACCCAGATGGCTCTGGAGGAGAGAGTGAGGCTGGTGACTTTGCATAGCCCTTCCTCACTGTAATACAATTCTTTGGCAAGTCATAGCATCCTCTTCCTGATATCATGGTCCTCTGGGAGAATGAAGGACAAACCACAACTGCAAGAATAATAGAGTTTGAAGGGATTATAGAAAGATATTTGGACTCATGGATTTAGAGAATTTTAGAATTGGAAGCAATCCAAGCAGTACCTAATTACTTGTACTGCCTGGCACACAGGCTGTTGTGAGAAAAACGCGTTTGATAAGTCAAGTTTATATGTGTGTGTGTGTGTGTGCACATACCCATTTATGTATGCATATGTGTGTATAACACATATGTGCATTTCTATCCTCATTTTTATTAACCTCTCTGGATACAACTCCTCAACTAATTTACTTGTTTCAAAGTCGTCATATCAACATCTAAGCAGCATCCAATCACATGGTGTAAGACAACTCAAGAATACTTCTTATTTTATTTTTGTGAAGATATTTTGCATCAAAAATGAAAACAGGAGTCAGGATCTTAATCACCAAGGTAGGTTTAGCAATTCCAGAGAAGGGCTTCTAGTTCTCTTTGCTTCCTGTAAAATAATCCCAGCCCTTTTGCTCCTCGCTGGTTAATCTCTGATCTCTAACACTCAAATTCCCTTTTGCATCCTCAATGCCACTAGCAAACATGCTATTCGGTCAGTCATCAAGCATTCTTCATTACATGTTTCCTATGTAGAAGGCATTATACTAAGCCATATGGATATGAATATAAGCAAAAAAGATAGATACTGACTTCAAGGATCTTACATTATACTATGGGAAGACAACACACTAAATGTAACTGAAAAGCTGGGGGTGAGGTGGAGAAGAGAAGGTGCCTTTCTGTGCGGGGACATGATAGCAAAGTCCAAAGACTCAGGAACAGAGCTAGGAAAAGAATGCAGGATTGAATGAAGGAAGGAATGAAGGGCCTGGGGCCCTTCCTCAAAATGGAGGTTCTGGAAGGAGAAAACCAATAGAAGAAAGGGGCTGCAGTGGTAGTGGGATGTTTGAGGCTGAGAAGGCCACAGGCCAAGCTCTAAGGAAAGCTGTGAGGTGAGAAGGTAGCAAAGGAATAGTGGTGAAGTCCAGGGCGTCAGAAGCAGGCTACTTCTTATGGCATTAATTCACAGAGGTTGTTCCAAACCTCTTTGATGAGTGTGTCTAATCTCGCTCTCTACATTTGACATTACTTCCTACTTTATTGGACCTTTCTTGACCCAAACTTGACATTATCAGATATAGGCTGCCTTAATACCTCTCCTGTTTATCTAAACACTTCCTAATATCTTCATCCACCCCTCTTTTCTATACTCCTGTGTCAGAAGAAGTCTTCTTCCTCTAACCTAAAGGTAGCTTTTCCAGTTGTCTTTCATCCCGCTTTCCATTCTCCTTCCTCTGGGTCCTTGCTCTATTGGATTTATCAGAGTATTTAAGTCATATGTATGAGAAGTGGAACTTGCACCTCAGTCTTCCAGATTTCGATTCTCGATCTCTTATCCACCAGTGCCCATGGCCTCTGACTGTACCTTCCCCACAACTAGAGAAGGCAACCTCATCCTCCAAGTGTCTCAGGCCCACAAACTAGGAGTCCTCCTAGATTCCTCACTCTCTCACCCCCCATATTCCAGTTGTTGCCAAGGCCTGTTGCTTTTACCTTTGTAACATCTTTCAAACATACCTCTTTCTCTCCTTTGACATTGCTAGCGCTCTGTGGCAGCCCTTCATCATCTCATGCCTTGATCATTTCAATAAGCTAGTTGTGGGTCTCTCTCCACTCCAATACATCTTCCATTCAGCCATGGAAGTCATTTTCCTAAAACAGAACTATAATCATGTCATCCCCTACTCAGTAAACTCCAGTGGCTTCCTATTACTTCTAGGAACAAATACAAAATTTTCAGTTTGACATTCAAAGCCCTTTATAACCTAGCCCCCTCCTATTCTTCCAGTCTTCTCATACATTCCTCTCCAGCACATACTCTTTTATCCAGTGGTACTTGCCTCCTGGCTATTCCATGAACAAGATATTCTAGCTCTCTGTTCCAGGCATTTTCTCTGGCTATCCCCCATGCATGGAATGCTCTCCCTCCTCTGTTCTGATAACTGGCGTCCTTGGCTTCATTTAAGTCCTAACTACAATCCTACCTTCTCCTGGAAGCCTTCCCCAGTTCCCCTTAATCCTAGGGCCTTCCTTCTGTTAATTATTTCCTATATATTCTGTATATAACTTACTTTGTATATGTTTGGTTACATGTTGTCTCTCCCACTAGAGTACAAGCTCCTTCAAGGTGGAGGTAGGGACTGTCTTTTGCCTCTTTTAGTACCCCCAGGACTTAGCACAGCGCCTAGCACATTGTAGGCATTTAATGTTTATTGAATGATTGACTGATTGACTGTGGGGGCTTTATTTGATACGTGGGGTGGTCTCTCTGGCAGTTTTCCTTTTTCCCCTTTGTTTCCCCCAGAGCAACAGGTTTAATAAGAAGACCATGTACGACGGGGTAGTCTTAAAGGCACTCTTGGACCAGAGAGAAATTCATGGCTCAAAAGGAGGAACTGAGAACCAAGAGCATCACCCCCACAAGGCAGGGTCCAGATGAGACAGAATAACTACATAGTACAGTGGATGGGGCCCTGGATTCAGAGTTGGGATGTCCTGGGTTCAAATTCCGCCTCACATACTTACTAGGCATGTGACTCACAGTAAGTCATTTCAATTCTGTCTGCCTTGGTGTTTTCTTCTATAAAATGACAGGGGTGAATGCAATGGGTTCTAATATCCCTTCCAGCTCCAAATCTATGATTAATGATTCTCCTCAGCTAACCACCTTCTTCATCACGTGCTATTAGATAGTACAGAGAGCAGAAGGAACTGTAAGAGATCATTTAGTTTTTCCATTTCCCTTTGGGCAGGATGACATCCGAACAACTCCAGGAAGAAGAGAAACTCTGATCTTTTTAAAGCTCTCCTGAAACTCCATAGCCCATGTCAGCAACAAAGCCTGGGGTTTAATGAGAAAAAAGACAAATAGTTCCAGAAAGCCTCTTAAAAATGACTAACATTTTGCCTGAGTCCTCAACTTTTCTAAACACATCCATTCTTAAGAGACACTGAACAGAGATCACAATCCCATGAGTGCAAAGAAAATGCCTTTATATTTTCAGCATTGAGGAAAAATTTGGAAAATATTATTTGTGACAGCAGAAGCCAAGCCAGAGTTCACATATAAGGAAGGTTTTCATTAATTTTAGCACATAAAAATAGAATCATGATACTCTATTGATATAAATAAAACTGACCTTCCTCTCTTTGCTTTCTGGTTCCTCAAAAAAAAAAAAAAAGCTAACGATTTCTATATTAGTGAATGGGCCTTTAAAACAGCTAGGGTTTTAATGCAGATTCTATTTTAAGGATACATTTCCCACTCCCTTCTTCTTTCCTTTCCTTGCCTTTTCTTTTCCTTTTCTTTCTTCCTTCTTTCCTTCTTTCTTTCTCTTTCTTTTTTTCTTTTCTATTCTTTTTCCTTTTCCTTATTCTTTTTCTTTTTTTTCATGTCTCTCTCTTTCTCTTTCTCTCTCTCTCCCTCCCCCCCATCCCACACAATCCAGTGATCTTCTGTAGGTTAGATAGGTATCTGTCACTTTTCAGAAGCCAGGAATTTTCTTTATCATTCCCTGAATCATCAGATATTAGAGATCCCATTCTCTATTGAGAAGCTACTTGGTCATTTTTCAAAATGAGAGTGGAGCAAAGAGAAGTTGAAAGCATAAAGGATTTCGCTATTTCCTTTTATCATATGTCTAGACTGGAAATTATCAGGCCTTTTCTGTCTGTAGGTAAGACCTTTGTCTTCATTTCCAGTTTGGGTTTGCAGAGCTGCATGTCTTTCAGAAGTTGCTAACTTCTTCTAAGGCAGTCAAGCTGCCCACTTGGTGAACCATAGAACATGGAATAAACAGCTAAGCTTAGAGAACTGAATCAGGAAGAATGTTACACATTGTTCCCCCAAAATATGGTTTTATTAAATGAACAGGCCGTTAACTAATTAGGATAAGAGAAACAATTGATCTAGGGAACTCCTGGGTGAGGAAACTCCCTCCACCAATGAAGGTTAGTGTTTTCTCTTCAACTTCTGTACTTAGAGAGCTGGCTAGGGCATTGAGAGGTGCCGTGGTCACACAGACCTCTCAAAGATGGGACAGATTCAAGTCTTCCTGGCTTTGAGCTTTTTGTTCTCTATCTGTGAGCTCTAAATGGACTATTTTGAGCAAGATTTAGAGAAACATGGATAGCTAGGTAGTACAGTAGATAGAACACTGGGCCTGGGATCAGGATGATTCATCTTCCTGAGTTCAAGTTTTACCTCAGACACTTGGTGTGACCCTGGGTAAGTCACTTAACCCTTTTTGCCTCAGTTTTTTCATTTGTAAAATTAGTTGGAGAAGGAAATGGCAAACCACTGCTGTATCTTTGTCAAGAAAACTTCAAATGGGGTCACAAAAAGTCAGACAACTGAAAAATGCCTCAATTGAACTGAAGCTATATGAAGATAAATTTTCTTTCTCTTTACATACTTTAAAGAGAAGCTTTCAACCAACATCCTCAGTGATAGTAAGGTGACAAAAGTTTTACACAACTTTCTATTGTTTAAAAGAAAAGTTTCCCTCCAGTCTTTTATCAGCAGCTTGCCCTGCCTGACCTAGCCTAGGATTCTTATTCATGACCGTTTTCTGGTAATCTAAGAAAAGGCTTCAGGTCCTAAATCCCAAATTAGCTTTCTTTATCTTCCCCCTTGGATGAATATAGCCTCCTTGGGCCTCAGTTTCCTCATCTGTAAAATGAGGGGGTTGGACTAAAGGATCTCTATAGCCCCTTGTAGTTCTAGGTCTCATGATATGAATGAGATGACAAGACGTCAGGAAATTCCTTAGGAAATCTTGATTTTTGATAACTCGTGCAGTCTGGAGTGTCATGTAGTCCTACCCAATGCAACATTCACCCCTGATAGGTAGTGATCTAGTCACTCATGGTGACTCATGATGAAAAATGCTATCCACCTCCAGAGAAAGGACTGATGTCTGAATACGGACTGAAGCATACTATTTTTCACTTCCTTTTTTGTTGTTATTCAAATCTTCTTGTGCACAATGACTAATATAGAAGTGTTTTACTTGATTGCATGTGTATAACTTATATCAAATTGCTTACCATCTCAGGGAGGGATGGAGGAATAGAATTTGGAACTCGAAGCTTAAAAAATGAATATTAAAAATTGTTTTTACAGGTAATTGAGGGAGAATAAAATATCATCTAAAAAAATAATACCGTTAGATTTTACACTGTCACAAATTTCAGCATCCATCATTAACTGCAACTAGGATTATAGGATTACAGATTTAGAATCGAAAAAAATCTTACAGGTCATTGAGTCCAATCCCTCCTTTTGTAGCTAAGAAAACTGAGGCTTAGAGAGTCTAAGGAGCATATCCATGGTCCCATATCTACTTAGTGTCAGAGGCAGGATTCAATCCCAGGTCCAGCACTCCGCCCACTACTCCAGGTATGCCACAACCCTATCTAAGGAATCATGCCCCTCCACCTTTCCATGGAGCTTTAAAATATTGTAAGTCTTTTAGAGAGAAATAGATAGTCTGTGTCTGTTCAGTCAGTCAGAAATCTATAGCTTCACTACCCTCTGGTGGGTGTAGTTAGTCAAGCTACATGACATTCTATAAGGAAAAAAAAGTGTTGTTTAGTTTATTACTGATAAACAGAAAAGGACACATTTCAGGGTATTAAAATATCATCGTTTTGCTGTTATCTCTTGGTTATCTTTTCCAAGGTTTAAGAACCCCTCAGAAAATTTTTCCCTCTGTCAGAGCCTTATCACAATTGCTAAGTTCACAGTAGTGGTGCTAAGAAAACCCTCATCTCTATCTGCTATTTGATTGTTTGTCAAGATTGACTGAGGACCAGATCTGAGTGACCAATTTTGGGAGACACGGAGCTGAAAAGGGCCTCCAGAGAAAGCAAAAAGTGATGAAGAAAATATTTTGAAAAATTCTGGGAAAAGGTTTAGTCATTAAACATCTATGAACCACCTACTGTATGCAGAGCACTGAACTGAGGTGCTGTAGAATTAAAAAGAAATTAGAAGGGACAGGCCAAATTAAACTTCAAGGAGAAAAGATAAAAGAAGTGACTTACTAAATATCTTTAAGTATATAAAGGGCTACTCATAAGGTATGCTAAATAAAATCATTTTCTGTCTTTACAGAATACCAAACAAAAGGATATAAATTCATATTGAAGAGAGACAGAGAGATGAAGAAAAGAAGAAAGAGAAATAAAGGAAGAAAGAAAAAAGGAAAGGAAAAAGAAAGAAGGAAGGAGGGAGGGAAAAAAGAAAGAAAGAAGGAAGAAAAGGAAGGAGGGAAGGAGGAACAAAGGAAAGAGAAAGCTGGAAGGAAGGGAGAAAGAAGGAAAGAAGCAAGGTAAAAATGGAGGAAAGAAAGAAGAAAGGATGGAAGGAAGGAAGGAAAAAAGAAAGGAAGGAAGAGAATCCTGTTAAACAGTAGGAAAAGTTAAATCACAGAATCTCATAAATCTTCCCAATCAAACTATTCCTGAAATATGAATGCCCTTAATCTAAAATCTGCTTGGAAAACCTCTCATGAGAAAATAAGTCCCTTAAGATCTGGGATTGGTTCATTCTTTGTATTTGTGCCCTCGGCATCTAGCAGAATGCCTGGTGCCATAATACCTGATGCTTAATAAATGTCTACTGTTTCAATGGAAACCGGATGGTTTCTGAAGTAGCCTGTTCTACTTTGGCACAGATCTAAATTACTAAGAAATTTGTTCCTTCATCAGATTAAAATGTTGTTGCAGGGCAACTAGGTGGCACAGTGAACAGAGCACTGACCCTGGAGTCAACAGGACTTGAGTTCAAATCTGACCTCAGACACTTAAAACTTACTACTCGTGTGACCTTGGGCAAGTCACTTAACCTCAATTGCCCTACCTTCCCCTCTCCCCCGCAAAAAGCAAAAAAAAAAGTTGTTGCAACTTGTGTGCAGAGATCTCAGTTCTTTCCTATGAGACCAAGCCAAACAATTCCATGTGACAATCCCTCAAATACTTAAGAGGGTCATCATTCCTTCTTAAGTATTCTCTAACCCAAATACCTCCAATTCTTTCAACCAGTTGTTAGATGACATGGTTTCAAGTCCTTTCCCCAAACCTAGTCATCCTGCTCTGGTTGGGGTCCAGTTTTTCAACAGTCTTCCTAAAATATGTAACCAGCATTGAATTCAGTATTTGCAATATGGTCTTGTGATTCCCACTTCCGGTCCTAAGCTCTATAGCTTCCTGGGCTATAGGCACTATTCTTTTATTCAGTACTCGGATAATGACAGGACCTATGATTTCATTAATCTAGGCAGCTCCCGTGTGAGAAAGCTCCCTCTACCAATGCAGGCTTGTAACTTACAGTTTAGGGAGTTGCCTAGAGTTCTGAAATGTTACCTGACTTGTTACTTATGTCTTGGTAGGACTTGGCTCCAGGATTACCCTCTATCTACTAAGCAACAGGGGGTCTCTTTTATTAATACAATCTAAGACTTTTTTTTAACTCGGTATAACTTTAGCTGGTAATTAGCTCAATGGTGACTGAAATGCCCCACGATTAATGCATATATTACCTAATTTGGTCAAACTGGATAATATTAGCTTTCCTAATGTGCTACATAGGGCAGCAAGGAGGTGCAGTGGATAGAGTATTGGGCTTGCCATCAGGAAGACCTGACTTTAGATCCAGCCTCAGACACTTACTAGCTGTGTGACCCTGGGAAAATCATTTAACCCTGTTTGCCTCAGTTTCCTCATCTATGCAATTGAATTGGAGAAGGAAATGGCGAATCACTCCAGTATCTTTGCCAAGAAAACCCCAAATAGGGTCACAAGAGTCAGACGCAGATGAAAAATGACTTAACCACAAAATATGCTATATAAATGCTAGCTATGGGGAGGCTAGGTGGCACAGTGAATTGAGTACCAGCCCTGGAGTCAGGAGGACCTGAGTTCAAATCCAGCCCCAGACACTTACTACTTACTAGCAGTGTGACCTTGGGTAAGTCGCTTAATCTCAATTGCCCTGCCCTCCCCCTTCCAAAAAAGCAGAAAAAAAGCCCCCCCCCCAAATAAATGAATGCTAGCTATTATATAATAAAGTACTTTGCTCAATATGGGCTTATGATGAACTTACAGTTTACTTAAAATTCCTAATTTTGCTTTTTGGTTTTGTTTTTTCCCAAACAAATGATTGTCTAGGTATGATTATATTAACAAACTTGTTGAAGGCATCAACATGTTTTCTCACCATCTCTTCTTTACTTATCTTGGGTTATAATTCTCACATTACTATTTTTCTTCTATGCTTCCCCTGCTGAAGACATTCTCTCTGGTAAAGAACATAGAAGCAAAATAGAGTTGCATAGTTACTTCTTTGGCACTTTAATCCATTATCATCATTCTATTCACTACAAGCAGAAACCCTTTCATTTCTTTGATCTTACTCTAACTTTCCAAACAGCTTTTTAAAAGATCCCTTTTGTTGTCGTTGGCACTGATTGCAAGGCTCAGCTCATTCTGGTCTTTAGTCTTCCTGGCATTATTCTTCTTACAGAGACCTTTTAGTCTTTTGTAATAATTTGTCATTACTTCCCCTAGCTTTCATCTTATTTAATTTTTTTTACTTTGAGTTCATTGATATTATCACATCTGCTTCTCAAGGAAATCCTCCCTCCCTCCTTTTTAACAAAGGAATAGATTTTGCTTGTGCCATTTGAATTTTAGTTTTGAGAGTATCCTATCCTTCTTGAATAAACTAAGACAACAGGCTATGTTTTCCTATCTTTTAGTGAGAAGGCCCAACAGGGGCCACCATGCCTTGGGGTCAGCCTCTGTATTTCCAGCACTGATTAACAGTAAAACATACTGTCCCATTGAACTGACACAACAAAATACCTTTCAATCAGTCAGCCAACAAGCATTTATTAGCTGTTACTATGTGATAAATTCTAGGAATACAAAGAAAGGCAAAAACATGGTTTCTATCCTCAAGGAGCATCAAGGAACGCACTGTACTCCATGGGCAAAGCAGAATCACAAAGGAAACACGAGATGCACAAATCCAGAGACAGACGTTCCAATGGACTGCCTGTGCCTGACCTGGGGTAGAGCCTTCTGAACTCATATCATACTGGTCAGCCACAGCTGAAAACACCGTACCCTGACCCCAACATTGTGCTGTCATCGGTCCTCTTTGGCAATGAGGGATGAACAACAACATTCAGAGTAGATAAAAGGTAATTTTAAAGGGAAGGTACCAGTAGTGAGGGGTTAGGAG
Organism: Petaurus breviceps papuanus; assembly: GCF_028583685.1. NCBI lineage: Eukaryota > Metazoa > Chordata > Mammalia > Diprotodontia > Petauridae > Petaurus > Petaurus breviceps. The sequence goes on from NW_027187419.1 coordinate 97,417,760, forward strand.
AGATAGAAGAAAGGCACAAGACCTCTCATAGAAGATGAAATCTGAACTAATCTTTGAAGTAAGTGTAATGCGAATGTAAATTTTAAAGATCTTCCCTGCCCCTAGGCTAAAGTGCACCAGAAGCCTGGGGAGGGAGGCTTGTTTTTCAGTAGATACTTTTTGATTGGCCAGTGGGTCAATAAGGTTGTTACATTCTCTGAGCCAGGAGAAGGCTATATAAGCCCTGATGTGTAGCTTTGTTTTGGGACTCACTTTGAGAAGTGTTCTGTGATTTGATCTGAATTCTGGGAAGCCGTTGTTGAGAGTCCCCCGGCTTTGAAAAACCCAGAATGTGGAAACCCAGATGTTGACTGGGTATGGATGTAATGGTTGGACAGTTTGGAAATCTGTCTACTTGATGTTTCTGTCTTGATAATTATGCCTGTATACTTTGAGGTTCAGGGTGCTGACCTTTTCTCCTGAACAAGGTAAACGATATATGTCTGACTGATTAAAGTAAGCTTGTTAACCCATTTTGAGTTGCTTTCCTTTAACAAAGCAGATCCAAGAACCTGTGGTAGCTGCAAACCCTGAGGACGCTTGGGGTGCTTGCTGCTACAGTAAGCCAGGGAAGTCATGATAGGATAACAAGAGCTTATATTTATATAGCACACAAAAGTTTGCAAAGAATTTAATATACATACATACATACATTCATATGTGTGTGTGTGTGTGTGTGTGTGTGTGTGTGTGTATATAATCTCAGTTGAATAGATAGTCCCCAGCCCTTATCCATTATCCCTGGCTGAATCAGGCCACCTGACTTTCCATTCACCTCTTTCCTTCCTCAGAGTATAGACAGGGTGCCCTACCTTCCCTCACACAAAATTAGTGCATCCTGAAGAGTCTTTTTGAGGCTACTTTTTCTAACTCCCATTATCACCCTTTGTGTCCACATGCAAATTGATTCTACCAGACAAACCTCAAGAAGACATAGAGAAAGATGTAACTGGCAGTCATTGCCAGCATGGGTCCATATCTCCATTACATTACTAACAACCACCATCATAATAATCATCACATTAACAAGATGTTTGCCATATAAATCCAGAGAGCATGAATTCGAGCTCCAACATGGCTTGCTTTTTGTTCCTACAAATTCTTTCCCTTACCTCAGTGAAGTACTTGCAATCTTCTCCTTGAGGTTTTTCAACATAGCACAATAGAGCTCAATTTAAGACAATTTCATTGATGCCTCAGTAAACACTGATCAGCTTTTGACTTTGAAAGACACCTTGTAGCATCAACTGCAGCTGATCTGCTTTTTGGAGTGATTGGAAGGAGAACTGGGAGAATTTTCATTATCAATATTTCCTGTAAACACAGTGTCAGTAGCAGGCAAAGAATATAACAGCAATTCAGTACCAGAATTACAAACAGATGATCATCAAGGAGACCAGGCTTATTGATCATTGCAAATTATACAAGAGAACAGGAATAACTGTGAAATACATCACTACAGACTACAGAAAAAAATTCATGTCCGACTCTTTGTGGCCCCATTTGGGGTTTTCTTGGCAAAGATAGTGGAGTTGCTTGACATTTCCTATTCTGTTCATTTTACAGACAAGGAAACTGAGACAAACAGGATTAAGTAACTTTGCCCAGGGTCACACAGCTAGTAAGTATCTAAGGTTGGATTTGAACTCAGGTTCTCCTGACTCCAGCCCTGGCATTCTATCCACTGCATTCACTGCACTACTGCTCTATCCCTAAAAAAAAGAAAAGAAAAGAAAAGAAATAGCATCTACCAAATACCTAGCAAGACATGACCAGTAGCTACCGTGTTTCCCCGATAATAAGACACTGTCTTATTAATTTTTTTGGACAGAAAAACGCCAGAGGGCTTATTTTCAGGGGAGGGCTTATTTTAATGAACATTGACAGCAATTTTAATAAACAGGTAAATGTGAACAAAAAAATGTACCTTTATTCAATAAGCAAATCTCTGGGGAAGAACAGGATGACGCGCTCACTGCTGCAGCTCTGATTGGATGCAGCTCGGAGCGCGGCATGCGTTTCACCCGGGGGGGGGGGGGGAGACGGTGCATACAGAAGGTACCGTAATGTAGCGTGTAGCGCAGGGGATCACCTTCACTACAATAGCAATCTCAATAGGGCTTATTTTCGGGGGAGGGCTTATTTTAGAGGAATCTTACACAGTAAGGGGAGGGCTTATTTTCGGGATAGGTCTTATTATCGGGGAAACACGGTAGAATTATACATTAGAAGGCTCTTTCTTTCATGAACTAACAACTAACAAATCCACATGTTCAAAATACAGACCTCAAAATATTCCTGAGAATCTAACCAAGAAACTGACCTGAAACCAAACTATTATACCAAACAGAACTGTCGCTCCCAATCTCATGGATTTAATATTAATCCATAAAGATTTAAGAGCACTTTAATGGGTTGCCATACCAACTACTCAATCTCTAAGCTATCAAAAAATAGTTTTCTAAATTATAACGACCTAGCAGAAAAATGAAAACACATGGGAAAAGGATGAGGAACTCATCATCACCATCATCCTATTTCTACTAGCATTATAATGTTATTCTGAAGCTGCTTTCAGTGAGCCTTCAAAGGGGAAGTTGACATGTGTATACTTTTGTTCCGTTACAGAAAGTGGATCTTTTATCCACCTATGCCACAGTACAAAGAACAATAAGAATAAAAGAATAATAGGCCTGGGAGGCTAGGTGTCACAGTGAATAGAGCACCAGCCCTGGTGTCAGGAGGACCAGAGTTCAAATCTGGCCTCAGACACTTGACACACTTACTAGCCGTGTGACTTTGGGCAAGTCACTTAACCCCAATTGCCCTCCAAAAAGCAAAAAAAAAAAAAAAGAATAATAGGCCAGTGGGTTGTACCAGGGATGTTTCTATAAGAACTCCATCATAAAAGATAAGAACAAAATAACAACAATTCACATTTATAATATAATAAGGTGTTCTCAGCATTATGTATATATGTGTGTGTATGGTGTTCTCTGTATTATATTTGTTTGTTTGTGTGTGTGTGTGTGTGTGTGTGTATAAAATATCATTTGATCCTCACAAAAATATATGAGCCAGGTACTAGGATTATATCCATTTTACACAGTGGGTAACAGATTCAGAAAATTCAAATACTTGCTTAGGGTCACACAGCTAGAGAATGTACAAGGCAGGATTTAAACCCAGATCTTCCCAATACTTTGGAGATAAGGGAGCAAGATGGTGGTAAGTGTGGACTCTCAAACATCCTAGGAGCTAATTTCTCGTGTCAGGGTTGGTAATTAACTGTGGCCTTTCTATTTAAGGATGAACATCCTCAATTCAGCTCCTAGGTGTGATCTAGACTTCAGTGGCGGACTGAACTACAATGTAATTGTGAGGTAATTGGTAAGGATCTCTAATGTAAGGGAGTCTGTGAGATCAAGGTTATACTAGGAGGGTCTTGGCCTTGCTTCTTTTTAAATTCTCTGCGACTCCCTGACGAATACTAACGGTGAAGAGTATATGGCAAGGGCGGGGAACCTGCAGCCCCGAGGCCATATACTTGAGGACCTAGAGGGCCACATGTGACCTCGAGGTCCCAGATTCCCCACCCTTGAGTCCTAGAGGATATGCCTCATGTGTGTTCACTTCCCAGGACATCGTCTTAGGAGCAGCATTTGTCTTATCTCTCTGGGACCACAGAAACATAACAGCAGGGTCATTTGAGCAGAGCAGACACTGGAGAATGAGCCAGTAATGAGATGGATGACTGTAGAAACTTATATTTGCACCTCGTCTGCGGTTTCCTATGGAGACTTTTCCCTCTCCCTTGAGGGCACACTCGCTTCGGCTGTCTTATTTCTCCATAATTTAAGGTTACCAAGTCTTAGCCAGTCAGATTCGCTGTTTCATTTACGTTCTTGCTCTTTTTTTTCTCACACTGACTAATATTATCTGGGTTTGAGAAAGATATGGATACAAGTCATGATGTAAATGTCAAATCAACAAGACAAATGATCTACTATGGTCAGTAAGGAAGGGGAAAGAATCAAGGACGACTCAGAATTATTAAAAGAATGATGGCATCTTCAACAGAAGTAAATATGAGTGAAACAGATCCTGCCCTCAAGGAGCTTATATTTTAACATTTTATTTTATATTTTTATTTTACATTTTAACAACCAACACCTACACAGAGTGTTGGGGAGCACAAAGAAGTCTGAACAGATTTAGGATGAAGTCAGACATGCCTTTGATAACAAAGGAGGAATCTATATTGTCACCACCCAGGTTAGCTGTCAACAATGACACCTTTAAGTGGTTAAAACAACCTACATAAAAATGTGCCATCTAGAAAGGCTTCCTACAGGAGGTGGCACCTCAGCTGTATTTTGAAGGAAACTATGGGTGCTGATTCTAATGTGAGGCAGGACAACATTTCAGATAAAGGCCTATACAAAGGATATTGTATACAGTGAACAGCAAATAGATCAGTTTAACTGGAACATAAAAGGAGTAAAGGAGAATCATATAAAATAAATCTAGAAAGGTAGGTTGGAACAAAACTGTGAAGTCTCTTAAAAGTCGAAAAGAGGAGTGTGTATTAGATATTAAAGGGATTAGTAAGTCACTGATCCCTCTTAAAAGTGGTAATACTATGGTCAAATATGTGCTTTAGGAATATCACTTTGGCAGTTCTGTGGATTTGAGAGAGACTGGAAATAGGGAGGCCTTCTAGGAGACTGTTGCAATAGTCCAGGAGAATGAAGGCCTGAGTTAGAATGGTAACTGTTCAATTGGAGAGAGTAGGACAAATACAAGAGAGATCACAGAGGTAGAAATGAAAAGACTAAACAATTGATTGGATCTGGGAGGGAGGAGGGGTGAGGAAGAGTAAAGCCTCCTGGCTTGTAAACTAGGGTTAGTAGAAAGATGGTCATGCCCATGACAGAAACAGGGAATGTAGGAAAAGCTGGGGAGGGGAAGGATGGAGAGAGAGCTAAAGTGTTTGGTACAACTTAAGCTTGAGATGACTTTGGGATATCGGAATGAAGATGTTTAGGAGGCAGTTTGGAGTTGTAAGACCCTAGATCAGGAATGGAAATAGAAATTTGCCAATCTTCTTCATTAAGATAATAACCAAATCCATGGAATTGTTGAGATAGTCAAGAAAGATATAACAAGACACAGAGAGAATGAAGACAGAAGAGGGCCCAGGGCAAAGCCCTAGAAGGTACCCATACAAAGGCATTAGGACTTTGATGCTAAAACAATAAGAAAGCCAAGAAGAGGAGGCCAGACAGGTAGGAGAAGCAGGAGGGCATATTGTCTGAAAAACCAGACAGTCATATCAATAGCTACAGGGAGATCAAGGAGGGTGAAGACTGGGGACTAAATCCAACAGCTATTGGATTTACTAGTTAAGAGGTCATTGTAGAGAGAAGTTTCTCTTGAGTAGGAGAGCCAAAAGACAGATTATAATAGGTTAAGAAGTATGTGGGTGGTAAGGGACTAGAGGCAACAAATATAGATAGCTTTGTTTTATAGTCTTAAAGTATTTTTTTAATCAACAGAAATCTCTTTTCTTTCCCTATTATCCCTCCACTCTACTAAAAAAATCCTCACAATAAATATGCATAATCAAGCAAAACAAATTCCTTCATTGACCTTTGAAAAAAACATTTCTCATTCTACATCCTGAATCTATCACCTCTTGGTCAGGAAGTAGAAAGACTCTTTCATCATCAGTCTTCTGGAGTTTTCATCATCATTTTTATAGCTTTCAAATTGTTTTACAGTATTGTTTTGCTATTGTATAAAAATGTTCTGTTGGTTCTGTCCATTTCATTCTTCATCATTTTATAGAAGTCTCCAAAATTGTTCCTTTTTATAATTTTGATGTTATAGTGCAAAGTCAATTTAAATCTCTCCATGTCTTTTTTAAATCATCTACTTTTAGCACAAAAGTATTCCATCATATTCACATATGATCATTTATAAGTAACTTTTATTTTTGAGGGGATAAAGCAAGGCTATTGAAGTTAAGTGACTTGCCCAAGGTGACACAGCCAGTAAGTTTAACAAGTGTCTGAGGCTGAATTTGAGCTCAGGTCTTCCTGACTCCAGGGCCAGTACTCTATTCACTGCGCCACCTAGCTGCCTGGTAAATAACTTTTTAAAGGAACTTGGCAATTAAAGAAAAGAGAGATATAATATAGTAGCTTGAGGAAATTAATTGTAGGGTCAAGTGAAAATGTTTAAGTATAGAGGAAAAGACTGAAAACAAAGTTCATGCTTACTGATTAAGGAGCGGTTTGTTAATATAATGAACTACTTTGTCCTCTAACAGATGATGAATATGAGGAATTCAAAGAAATACAGAAAGACTTGGATGAATTGATACAAAGTAAAATGAACGAAACCAGGAGAATAATATACATGATGATTTGTTCTTGTTGTTTAGTTGTTTTCAGTTGTGTCTAACTCTTTGTGACTCCTTTTGGGCTTTTCTTGACAGAGATGTTGGAGGGGCTTGCCATTTCCTTCTCCAGATCATTTTACAGATGAGAAACTGAGGCCATCGGGGTTAAGTGACTTGCCCAGGGTGAGTACAATAACATAAATTAAAAGAATACTAAAAGAAGGTTGAACCAAAATTGTAATTACCAATCTTGGTCTTAGATAATGAATAATGAAACATACCTGTGCCATCTTGGCAGAGAGGTAGAGGAACCATAGGGAGAGTAGAATATTGCACACACTCTATATTGTTTTTGACTCAACAAGCATTTGTTAGATATTTGCTATATGCCAGTCACTATGCTAAGCTATGGGGGTCCAGTGTGGAAAAAAAAACTATTTTTTTAAAGAGAAACTTCAGTAGATGTTGATAAGTAGACACTGAGTAACAAATCCTCCTTCTCTGATAGAGAATTGGAAAATTGGAAAATTTTGGAAAAAATAATTGGAAAAGGACATAATTTTCATGTAAGGAGTTTAGAAAGAATTTTGAAAGTGGCAATAGAAAAGCTAGGCCTATATTAGAGTTCTAGAGTGAATTTAATTTCGATCTGCTCTTTTACTATCCAGTCAAAACTGGCCTGGTGATTCTGTTAGGAAAATATATGTATATATATTTGGAGAAAGTCGGAAGGTTACACCCCTTTGGTCGTCACTACTCCTTGATAATCCTATGTATAGAATGCTAGGCTCCTATTCTGGCACCATGAAGCCATTGACCAAGGAGCACAGCATCATGGACTAAGAATTGGAAAAGACACAAGAGGGCATCGGGTCCAACCCCCTTTTTTTACAGTTGGGGAAAATGAGACCCAGAGAAATTAAGTAGTTGGTCCAAAGTTACCTATCTAATAAGGCTGGGAGATAGGATTTGAACCCAGGTTCTCTAACTCCAAACCCAATTGCTCTTTCCATATGCACCCAAGGCCCAGGGATAGCTTTCGGTAGGATTTAGATCAATTCAGTCCAATGCCAAGTATTTATTAGGTGTCTGATGTGTGCAAGGGAACAGAGGAGGGGAGGAGCAGTGGGTGGGGACTAAAAGAACAACTCCTAACTTTGCAAATCTTAAAAAATTTCCCCATCACTGTTCATTTTTCAACCTACCTAAAATCAATTAGTCAACAGGTATTGACTAAGCATCCTTTGTGGGGATGGGGTAGAGCACTGAGCTAAAGAGCTGTGGCCTGTTATATCCATCGCATATTCATTGCGTACATTATTTCTCTTCACATCCTGTCCCTAGACTGTTAAAGAGACCGCAGGCACTCTTACAAGACATTTTATTTCAGCAGGAAGTGAAGAAACCCCAAGAGTTAGACAATCTGCACTTCTGCAAAGCACTAGGAGAGGCTTAGAAAAGGTACCTGCTCAAGCAGGATATATTCAAGAGAGAGAACAATTCAAGCAGCAATCTTTAAGGCAACTTCTCCAGGGCTTTGCTTGCTTTTAATTCCTGTCATTCAAATGGTCCCACTGCAGTTCCAAAAACTCATCAGTAAAACTGCATTTCATATCACTAGTGGAGCCTGATAAGGTCTAATTTTTTCCCCTCAATAAAAACAGAAAATGGAAGAGAAGCTAATTCACTTTGTGTCTCAGTGAAAAACAAGGTCCAACAATTTCAAAGACAGAGGAAGATTTGAGCCCCCAAAGTAATTTGAAATCTTGGGGAAACTTTACTGTTCTTCTGTTACAGTGGACCACCAGAAATTCTTTTAACGTCTTTGTGTGGGGCCAGAGAGCTGAAATCAGCAAGAAATAGGAAGTCATTATCTGGTACATTTTTGCAAGCTAACTGCAAGGTCACCCATTAGCACTTTCTACTACACTTAGACTTCAAACTATACAGGCTTCTTTGTCTCCAAACAAAGGATGACTCAGCTGTTTGTTACAAGATTTGAATGGCTATAGCTAAGCCTAAAGCACTTGATTGTATAAACTCTTTTAAGATAAAGTTTAAAAAATTTATGTCCTATTTCTCTCTCTCTCTCTCTCTCTGTCTCTCTGTCTCTCTCTCTCTCTCT
>NW_027187419.1:97431329-97439765 GCF_028583685.1 Petaurus breviceps papuanus
TTTTCTCTCCCTGTCCCTGAGCCCCTCGGTTTCTCTCTCTTTATCTGTCTGTCTGAGACATTGGAAGTGTTGCAAAAAGGACTGAAATAGGTCTCCAACAGCTACTCCGACAGCTGTATGGTGTAGCAGAAAGATAACTTGTCCTGGTGAGTGCCTGCCATGACAGAGGCAGAGATGATGAGGTACAGATGTTCCCTCAAATCCTGTCCTAATATTCTATTTCTCCCTATGTGATATACATATGCACGCATCTTCCTTTCTGATAGACCCAGAATGGGGAGGGCATTTTTATTGCTTTGTCTCAGAGCAAGGTTGTATGGTATGTATAATTTACTATTAGAAAATGTTTAAGCTAAACCCTCTGTGACTAATTATTCGATTGAGCAAATTTCTCATTTTGCTGAGCAATGATTCGTACATTCATCTTTGAGGTAAAATCTCCCCAATGTGATGAAGGTATATTTCATTTTAATTCTATGGATGCATGCTTCACTTTTTAAAGATAGACCTGTGAGAATATAAATTATCTGCCAGGGAATACTATTGCCACAATTAAAAGATGCCAACTTCAAGAGACTTTAGGAAAATGTATAAAATAAGCACGAATACTTGTATTTCTCTTAATATTATATGGGTATTTCTTGGCCTTGTGAGTGTGATCTGGAAGAGAATTTTGAACGCTAAGATTTGGAATGCTGAGATGAACAACTTTGAAATTAGAAAGAAAATAATCCTAAAATATAAATCTATTACAAATCAACCCCTGATGTAAACTTTTTTTTTTTAAAGCAATTGGGGTTAAGTAACTTGCTCAAAGTTACATGGCCAGTTATTTCTGGGTGTGGTGGTAAGTATCTGAGCCCAGATTCGATACCAGGTCATCCCGACTCTGGGGCTGGTGCTCTTACTCACTGAGCTACCCGGCCACCCCTAAGCAATTGGGGTTAAGTAACTTGCTCAAGGTTACACGGCCAGGTGTGTAAACTTTTTTTTAAAATACAAATCTGAAAGAGACAACCCTAAGATTTGAAAATAGAAGTCCTGATGGGTTAGGAGAATTTTGAACCTTGGCATTGATTTAAAAAAAGTTTGGCATATTTTCCCTTTCTTTCCAAATTGAGTTTTTTTAAGCATTAAAATAGCAGAACAGCTTTGGCCAGAATTCTCCCTTTCTAACTACTAATAATCTGTTCCTTGGGGAACCCTAGTTGCTATTCAATGATGCAGGAGGATGTAGTGGAAAGGACACCGGATCTGGAGTTAGAATTCCAAATCTAACAACTCTTACTTCCTTGGTCAAGCTACCTGTCCTCCCTTGGCTTCAGTTTCATCATTTGAGGAAATAAAGTCTTTGGACTAGATGATACCTAAGAACCCTTCCAACTTGAAATGCATGATCCCATAATCTATGATCCTAATGATGAAGCAAGTAGCAGCAAAATTAAAATGAAAAAATAATGAGACAGTGGCATAGTGGAAGAAGACACTTAAAATCAGGAAAGACAGAATCATTTGTCCACATTGCTGGAGGTGGCTGAGTCTCATGATGAAGCCACATTCTTGGCAGGAGGACCTGAAGATTTTTAACCCAACCCCTTATTAATTGTTCATGAAACAGGGTTTCCCTGTGGGGAACTACCCCTTTTTAAAAGTATATTAAGGGGGCGGCCAGGTAGCACAGCAAGTAAGAGCACCGGCTCCAGTGTTGAGAAGACCTGGAGATCAAATCCCGGGCTCAGACACTTAGCACCCACCCAGAAACACCTGGCCGTGTAACCTCGAGCAAGTTACTTAACCCCAATTGCTTAAAAAAAAAAAGTATATTAAGGCATTCAGTATTTCCCTTAGTTGTCTTTGATTACTGAGAGAAACCACTGATTATCAATTTATTGATTATTTGCTAACCTAATTAGTAAACTGATTTTTAATTATCCAGAAAATCTGTCTCTTGGGCTTTTCATTTGTCTCACAATATAATTGATTTCCTTTGTAATTATGTATTTTATTTTATACATTTAAAAACATTATTATAAGAAGTCAATCAGTTTCATCAGACTGTGAAAGGAACCTAAGACACAAAAAAAATTAAGGAGCCCTGATCTAACCATGGTATTTAGTAAATTTCATAATAGCATTAGTTTGATTGTGGCTTAACTTGAGGTGTTTCCCCTTCTGGATTAAACAAATGTAGAGACCTATGCACCCATGTATAAACATTAAAGGAGCAGTTAGTGAATGAGGAATCATAAGAGACAGAAAGTGTTAGAGAGGGGCAGCTAGGTGGCGCAGTGAATAGATCACCGGCCCTGGATTCAGGAGAACCTGGGTTCGGATCTGGCCTCAGACACTTAACACACACACACACACACACACACACACACACACACACACACACGTGTGCGCACACACACAAACTAGCCATGTAACCTTGGGCAAGTCACTTAACCCCAACTGCCCTCCAAAAAGCAAAAAAAAAAAAAAAGTGTGAGAGAATAAATAATCTCCCCCATTATCTTACAAGAACATAGCCTCTCAAAAAGTGCCTGGCACATGGTATAAGTGCATTATAAATATTTTATCTATCTATTTCTGTCCTTTATGCTCCCTCTCTGGCCCAAATTATCTCCAATTTTCCAGTATGCAGCTTGTTTGTACTTAGCTATTTACATGTTGTCTCCTTTTTCAGAATGTGAGTCCCCAGATGGCAGGGACTATTTTTGCCTTTTTTTGTATCCCTAGCACTTAGCACAATGCCTAGAACCTAATAGTTGCTTAATAAATGTTTATTAACTTGTCTTGACTTGACTTCTCAGCATTCTAATAAACTGCCTGTATATGTCAGGAGTATGTGCTAGAAACTGCCTGCACCCTGGATTAAATGAGTTATTTTCTAGAACTTGAATACAGGTTAAATAATAAATGGATTCCTTTAAAACTTTTACCACATAGTCTCATCACAGTGAGTCATGGGAGGATTTTAGTTATGGATTTAATGACTTTGACTTACTTTAGGCTTTCCTTTCTTCTCTATAGATACTTATGGATATCTAATGGATCTATCCATTCCCTGCTAGAAAGCTAATATTTGACTTTTGTTGTTGTCAATTTAGTTCACTGATGTTTGGTTTCCAATGTATGATGATGATTACATCATATTATATATGAAAGAGATGTGGGGATCAGAACCTTGGAAGAGAGAAAATGAGCTAGAGGTTCAGAAAAGAATCATGAGTTGAATGGGTATAAGGAATGAGTATTGCATACTATGCTACAGATGTAAGCTAATATAACCTTTGTTAATATTGATGCTGACTTGGAAATATCCCAAATCTGTAAAGATGGTACAAAGCATCTTGCAATGGTTATAAACAGTAGAATTTACTGTGTGAAGTGGGGACCATAGAGGTCAGCTACTTTTTGACTAAGATCCTGTTTTATTCTAGGATAATTATTTCTATTGTAAAGGTATTCATATGGACAAATAAGCAATCCATCATGCAAGAGGGGGTTGTTAGTAGTCTGCCTGCCAGACTGCTCTGAGAAGTGCACTTGAATGTTAAATTATATCCAGGTGGATGAAATGGATTAGTAGGAAACAGTCATATGAAGGAATGTGGCAAACGCTCACAGGTAAAGGCTATGTATTATTTTATTTTTATTAAGCTATGTTTTTTTGAGAAAACTTCTATTGCAAGAAAAGGGTCCCTGAGAAAGAGAGGGAGGGAAAGATCTATTTGAAAAATAAATGTGATATAAAAACAACAAAAAAATCAAGATTTGTCTTTCAAAGGTTACTGGTCTTGGAATTGAGATGCTTACTCCTTCTAGGCATCTTAGGTGATGTATAGCTAACCATTTTCCCCCTATTCCTCTCTGTCATCTAACTACCTATCCATCTATCATAGTATCTGACCAACTATCTACCACACATGCACCTCTATACTTATCAATCTATTTCTCTAGTTCTGTCTACAGAGAAAGACAAAAAAGTTATGGACACTCTATATAAGGTGGTGGGGAGGAAGGTCACACATACACAAATATATATATATATATATATATAAAATAACACCTATATGTACATATACTCAATATAACTTTTCATTTTACTATGTTATATAAATAGGTCCATATATTAACATAAAATATAAATAAATCATATTTTAATTGAAATATTATGAAATTCATTCTACTTCATTTTTGTTAGAAAAGAATAAGAAGATCATGTATATACAGACTCTAGCAGAGGGGACAGAGAATTAAATAGACAACAACCCATTATTCAAAGTCATTGATTTGACCTAGGTTTCTATGGGCTTTTGGAAAAGGAAGTGACTATGACATTTCCTTCCAGTTACTTTCTTCTCCATTAATATAGTCATAGCATTGCAAAGCTAGAATGAACCTGAAAAGGAAGGGTAATAAAAAAGAATCTTTTAACCCTCTCATTCAATGGATAAGGAAATTGTGACACAGACAGGTTATGACTTGTACAATATAATACAACTATTTCTCAGAAGACCTGTGCCCGGAACAACTAGCAATAGCTATTAAGTGGAACATCTGGCCTCCAAAATCAGGATTTGTTATCTCTAGCAATCAGCTATTAGAGGCTCATTTCATTGTCACATTCATTACAATAATATTTACTGAGTATTTATTCATGGAAGTCTGAGGATTACAAAAATGAATAATATATGGTCTCTGCTCGTGATGATTTTACAATCTAATAAGAGATAATGTTTACCAAAGGCATTGTGGTGTAAAGGATAGAGAGCTGCCCTTGAAGACAGGCAGAACTGGCTGTGTGGCTCTTGGCAAGGCACTTAGTCACATAGGGACTCAGGCAAAGCTCTAAGGTCGATAATAAACCTTTTTGATGTCATGGACCTCTTTGTAGTCTGGTAAAACCTATCAGAGTTATGTTTTCAAATGCATAAAATAAAATACATAGAATTCCAAAGGAAACCAAGTATGTGGAAATTTAGTTATCAAAATATTAAAAACTTGGGGCAGCCAGGTAGCACAGTGAGTAAGAGCACCAGCCCCGATGTCGGGATGACCTGGGGGATCGAATCTGGGCTCAGACACTTAGCATCCACCCAGAAATAACTGGCCATATAACCTTGAGCAAGTTACTTAACCCCAATTGCTTTAAAAAAATATTAAAAACTTTCGTAGACCATCCCCCCAAAATATATTGGGGACCCATGAATATGAAATTAAGAATCCTTGCTCAAAGACTTTAAGTTGCAGAGTAGGTACCAATCAATATTAGTAGAAGGAATTTCCACGCTAAGAGTTTCGTATACCATTGAAATCATAGGCAGTCTTCTGTCACTGCCACCCTCCCCACAATATGCAAATATTAAATCTGAATTCTCACTTAATAAAGAATAGTATTTATATTTTACCAGTAATTCTTTACAGAACTTGAAAAATCTCAGTGCATGATAAAATTAAATACAGACAGTTCTGTTACAACATTTGTTTTGAAAATGCAAATATGTTCTAGTATGATTGATCTATTAAGGAAAAATCTAAGCATAAAACAAATTTTGAGTTGTTTATGCACAATTTCATTCAAGAGAAACACTGAAAATGAAGCTGAACCAAACTGTATAGGAATACACAAAAGGTACACAAAAATGTTCAGATGGCAATGAGCCACACCCATCCACATCTGGGATTATAAGCTTCCCTCCATTTTCAGATAGCTCTCCTTTCACTGCTTCAAAATAACTCACAAGCTTCATCTCTTGCAATATCCATTTCCGCAAATACATTTCCAATCTTTTTTGTCAAGGTAAATGCCATATTTATTGGTATCTTCTGGTGCAGTGGGTACTGTGGGCACAAGTGGATAGATCCACACCCATGAACTCTCCCCTTTCATTTTCCTACATGGCCACAAGCCCCAGTCCCAGAGCTGTGGCCCACTAGGGTCTCCCTCTAGCCTGTAACATAAGATTTTGCCAGCCTTACTCTATTGAAATATGCAGGGAGACCAGCAGGCCAAATGTCAACCTAAGACTGCAAAAAGCCACTACTGTTTGTTATAATATTTATGTGTTTCTTAACCATGTAACACATAGAAAACTAAGCTTCTAATAGGTTCCTATCTTTTTTTAATGAGTTATGGATGAAGTTTTTTAGTATTATGCCTTTAAAACCCTTTTTTTTTTATCATAAGCCCTATGGTTTTTATTGTTGTATTCTTGCATAGCCAATGATTTTAAGAGTACATGTGTTCATATGTAACTTTAGCAGGGCTGACTATACTTAAGAACGATGTCTTTTGCTATATAGGTCAGAGTTGATGTCAAAGAGGCTAGAAGCAGGGAGTCCGGGTGGGAACCAGGTAGGAGAAAGTTGTAACACTGCATATGACATATTAGGGCCTGGATTGAGAACGGGGCAATGGCTGTGGAAACGGTATGTGAGAAAGTCCTAGATGTGGCTCTGCTTTTCTCTGAGAAGCAGAGAAATGTAGTTTCTGGAATATTATTCTCTTCAGTTCATCTCTGAAGCAATAAGGCATCTTTCATCATAGAAAAACCATTAGATCTGGGAAATAGAATTTAGGTTCTAATCCCAACTCAGACAATGAAGCATCTGCATGACCATGGGCAAGTCATTTAACTTTTCTCTTCCTCAGTTTCTTCATCTGTACAACGAGAGGGTTTGACTAAATTACTTCAAAGTTTCCTTGATCCAAATCTGTGGTTTCTTTCTAATTCTGGTTTCAGAAAAAGAAAAGGGAGGGGGAGTGACCTAGTGTCATGGGAACCCTTTAAAAATCTGGTGAAGTCTATAGACCCCTTCTAAAAATATTATTTTTAATGCATAAATGCATAAAATTATAAAGGAAGTCAATTATATTGAAATACAATTGTCAAAATATTAAAAGAAAATAAGTTTAATGAACCCAGGCTAAGAACTCCTGGCCTATAGGATGCTTTTATTGAATGGAGCAAAAATAAAAACCAGGCACTGTGCCAGGTAGGCACTACAGGGAGATAGCACTGATAAACCACAGTTATGGCCTTCAAGGAGCTAGTCCATCCCTTCACCCGCTGATTTTCTGTGGAAAAAAAGAAGCAGCATTTACCAAGGAGCCCATATGCTCCTAGCTAATAGTGCTTTTAGCCTAACTTCAGAGCTTGGGGACGTCCCAGTTCTTCCATTCTTCTCTCTGAAGTGATTTTAGGAACCTGTGCCCAATGCTTACCCTCAGCCACTGGAGGGCCCCATTCACTTATACAATGACTTGGGGAAGAGGCTAAAGAACTATTGTTTGGACCCAGGCAGGCAATAGAAGACTCTGAGATGCCATAGGACCCTATCGAGCTTTAGAGATACAAGGGATCTTGGAGGCCCAGCCCTTTCATAGGTAAAATGGCTTGTTCAAATTGGCAGAGGTCGTACATGGCAGTGCAAGGATTTGAACCCAGATCCCTCAGCTCCAGTTTCTTTCCACTATGCCACAGGTTACCTTTCCTTCTGCCTCCCTTCATGCCCCTGAAGCAGAATCTTGCCTAATTCACTACAGATAGAAGAGAAAATCCACCCTATTTTGAAAGTCCATTTCCAAACCTCTATTATTCAATGATTCTTGGTGTCAGTAATTCTGTCTGGTCAACCTAACTTCTTTATACCTTCATTTTGACACTTTTTACCATGTTCTGTCTGGTACAAATTGAAAGAAAAAAAGCTTTTGGCCATCTTCTGGGAAATAACTGTTATCCAGTTTCCTGATATTCATAGACCCTCCCCAGGCACACACACATAGTTTGTTTCCCATACCAGTTGAGACCTCAAATGCACCCAGAACACAATTGCAAATATCAAGAGTAAATGAAAATTCAATCAACTGCCAAACTATAAGTAATAAAAACAAATTACCAACAAAACAAAAACTCAGTCCAAAACAGAGAAGTAAAATGGGCCCTGTGGACTCTTTTAAAATCACTAGTGGCTATGACTAACCATTCCCCACTCTATTCTGCTATACTTTTTTTTTTTTTTGGTGAAAATGGTGAAAAGTTAGAGAGGGCATCCAGATGGATAAGGTCAGGCAATAATCACCCTGAGACTCTTTTCTGCTCCAGAAGGCTACAGGGAATTGGCAACTCTAGCATTTCTCTATTTACAGAGGTTTTTCAAGAATGCATGAGTTCTCCAACATAGAGGGGCCTTTCAGCTCCAGGCTCTCATCAATAGGTCTTTCAAATACCCATGAATTGTTGACACAGGATGGATATTAACATGCAAATAAGTGCCATTCTCTTCTCCACCCCCACCCTACCTTACTTCTCCTCAGACTTTTTTCTAAAAATCCAGTCACTAATCATTGCAGGAAGGAAGGAAGGAAGGAAGGAAGGAAGGAAGGAAGGAAGGAAGGAAGGAAGGAAGGAAGGAAGGAAGGAAGGAAGG
>NW_027187419.1:97439775-97467395 GCF_028583685.1 Petaurus breviceps papuanus
AGGAAGGAAGGAAGGAAGGAAGGAAGGAAGGAAGGAAGGAAGGAAGGGAGGGAGGGAGGGAGGGAGGGAGGAAAGGGAGGGAGGGAGGAGGGAAGGGAGGCGTATGATCCTTGCTGAGTCAATTCCATTGACCTTCCTCATGTCTGAAGCACACTATTGTTCATGCTAGGAGAACGATGCTTTGTGGTTTCATTTCAAATCCTGTAAATGTTGTCTATGGAAGAACTTTCAAGCTCCCTGTTTTCTGACAGAAGTGTTCAGATAGATGAATAGGCCTTCCTCAGTTCTGTCAATCAATCTCATTTATTCCATTTTCACAGCTTACCAAAATGGAAAGAAAGCTAAAATTCACAACAAAGCCCTCCTAGAGGCATTCAGAGAAATCCTGAGAAGGTTTATTGGAACAACTATTGTTAGAATGCCGCATTGCAAATTGTCCCTATTGTTTATTTCCTTATAGTTTCCTCCCCTCTTGAGCTTGGTGCTAGTAATGATTTTGGCTCCTGTATGTTTTTCCATCTTCTCAGAGCAAGAAACCCCCCAGAAGAAAATGCATTTATATAATAGGATATGACAGGAAGTTTGGGGAACTTAAGACCATCTAGAGCTGGGAAAGACCTTAAGAGTCTTAATGTAACCCAATCTCATTTTCTTGCCGCCCCCCCCTCAGATTTGAGAACTGTTTATTTTTTAGGCATCTCTCTGATAATTTTATTTTAAAAAATATTTTATTTTTTCCATTTACTTATAAAGACAATTTTTAACATTCAGTTTTTGAAACATTTGAGTTTCAAATTTTCTCCCTCCCTCTTTCACTTCCCTCCTCATTGAGAAGGCAAGCAATTTTATATAGGTTATACATGTGCAATCATACAGAGCATATTTCCATATTAGTCCTGTTGTGAAAGAAAACAGACACACACACACACAAAAGACTGAAAAAAAAAGAAAATGAAAAATGATATTCTTCAGTCTGTATTCAGACACCATCAGCTCTTTCTCTGGAGGTGGATAGCAATTTCCATCATGAGTCCTTTGTAATTGTCTCTTATTGCAGAAAGTAGCTTAGTCATTCACATTTGATCCTTTTATGATGTTGCTGTTACTGTTTACAATGTTCTCTTGGTCCTGCTCACTTAACTTTGCATCAGTCTTTGCAGAGTTTTCTGAAATCATCATTTCTAATAGCACAAAGCATTCCATTACAATCATATATCACAATTTGTTCATCCATTCCCCAATTGATGAGTATTTTCAAATAAGGAAACAGAGGTCCAGGGGTATGACTTGCCCAGGGTCATGGGATTTTACCCTTTTATCAAATGAACTTTTCTGGGTTGGTTTGCTGATCTATAAGATAAGGAAATTAAACTAATCTCTCCCATTCCTTGCAGTTTTAAATGTCCATGTGTAATGGGAATGCAAATTTGGAAGATCTTCCCTGCCCCTAGGCTAAAGTGCACCTGTAGCCTGGGGTGGGAGGCTTGTTTTTCAGTAGATACTTTTTGATTGGCCAGTGGGTCCAAAAGGTTGTTACATTCCCTGAGCCAGGAGAAGGCTATATAAGCCCTGATGTGTAGCTTTGTTTTGGGGGGCTCACTTTGAGAAGTGTTCTGTGATTTGTTCTGGATTCTGGGAAGCCGTTGTCCAGGGCGCCCCCCCCCGCTTTGAAAAACCCAGATGTGGAAACCCAGATGTTGACTGGGTATGGATGTAATGGTTGGACAGTTTGGAAATCTGTCTACTTGATCTGTTTCTGTCTTGATAATTCTGCCTGTATACTTTGAAGTTCGGGGTGCTGACCTTTTCCCCTGAACAAGGTAAATGATATATGTCTGACTGATTAAAGTGAGCTTGTTAACCCATTTTGAGTTGCTTTCCTTTAACAAAGCAGATCCAAGAACCTGTGGTAGCAACAAACCCTGAGGACACTGGGGTACTTGCTGCTACACCATGTTATATGAGTCTTTTTAAGAGAGAACCTGCAAACCAAAAACTTGTGCCTTCCTTGTGATTGTGGTGGTGGTGCTGAACCTACTTATTACATTGCCTCCTTCATTACAATGTGAGCTCCTTCAGAAAGGGGCTGTGTTTTTGCCCAGCACTTAGAATGGTTTCTAGCACACAGTAAATGCTTAATAAATGCTTGTTGACCATTATCATTCAGTCATCTTCCAGACTCACAAAATCGCAGAGTTGGAGGAGCCAATTCCATCTCAGGGCAGCTCACTTTGAGTTTTGGTAATTCTAGTTGTTGGCAAGTTTTTCTTAATACTGAGTTTAAACTAACCTCATTCAACTTCCATCCCTTTTCTAGCCTCTGGGGTAACATAGGACAACTCTGATTCTTCTCATAAGTGACTGCCTTTTCTTATATAGTTGAAGCCAACTATCATATCCCTGACAACTCTCCTCTTTTTCCAGGCTAAACATACCCATTTCCTTCAACCATTCCTTCTCATATGGCAAAAATCATCCTTTGCTACTAATTAAAGCAAACCAAGAAAATTCTAGTTTATAGACATTTCTAAATAGTATATTGCCACTTTCAATAGGATCTGTGAAATATATAGAGCAATGCCAGACATGGGACCAGGAAAGGGTCAGAAATGTTAATATCAACATATTGGGTCCATGAAATGTGGTAGGTAATGTTACATCAGCACTTCCTTCTTCTCTTTTTGATACTCAGTAAACAATGTCTAAAGATGATGGAGAATTCATATGAACCTAATTCTATCTTCCCATACTTATTAGTCCCTAATAAGTGTATGGGTGTTCAAGAAGGACTAGCATTTCTGGTGTGAGGGCATGCCAAGCCCTTTTTAGGGTTGCTCATCCACCTTTGGTCTCCCACCTGACATTCAACTCTCACCTGTGGTTCCAAGAAACTATAGTATGCACAACAGCCACACCCTGGTAAACCATATCAGCAGACAGACTAAATCAGGTTGAGGGTAACCTATGGGCCACAATCCCATCAATGAGTTAGGAGGGTGTCTACTCCAAGCATATGAAGACTTCCCAGGTTGAATGGGCTGATGAGAAAAATTTTGCTCCAACAGGCCATGAAGACAGCTGATGGAGATGCTGTGCAGTGCTTAGAGCTTGGTCAGACATCAAAGTCACCAAGGTTATCCACTGCATCCCAGGCCATCAGTAATCATCCTTACTTTTGTCTTGCCACTGGACTTTGATGACTCTGGAAGAGAGAGTGAGACTGACAACTTTGTGCAACTCTGTCTCTCTTAAATCCAGTTCACCCATGAGTCAAGACATCACCGTGTGATGTCATTGGTCCTCTCTGAAAACAAAGGACAAATAACAACATGAGCCCTAATTCCATAACTTCCTATGATACTAAGTCTACATTAGTACAATGGTGCCTAATACAACTACTTTATTAGTTCTTGTTATTACTAATGTTAATCTTATGTAATCTTCTCAAGACCTCAAAGCACTTTTATAACATTTATCTTATTTCATCATCACATCATGTTTATAGGGTCAAAAGCTGACATTTTCATTTCAAATAGGGGGAAAACTGAGACGTGAAGAAATTGATTTTGCCCATTGACAAAGTGGCAGAGTTGGACAGGAAATAGATCACTGTCTTCCCAGATCAAGTGGCTAGAGTCAACTCATGATCATTCAGGTATAGTTGGTTCAAATTCTGAATTTATCCAAACTTTGTTACTATTCTTTTGCTCTTCAACTAAACAATTTCAATGCTTGCTAGAACCTTCACTGGATAGTTAAAATGGGATAATTACTTTAGGAATCCTGTAATTTGGTGAAATTCAAACTACTTGCTAAAATTAAGACTTCAGAATTATCCTTGAAGTAAAATTTTGAACAATTGGTAAATATGTTTTCTATAAAAACATCTGGAAAAAGATTTCTGCTTGGGGACCCAGGCCAAGACAGGCCACACAAATGCATGTACTCATAGAATAATAGAAAGAGTTCTGTATATACCTGAGTTTGAATCTGGCCTCTGACACAGTTTACATGACCATGGGTAAGTCAATTAAACTATCCGCCCTTATTTTTCAACTAGGCCTAATAATAATAATAATGCCTCTTACATCAGTGTCAAAGGATTATGAAGACTAGATAAGAAAATATGTGTGAAGCACTTTTCAGACTTTAAAGCAATATCTAAATGTCAGCTGTTGTGGGCATTGCTTGGTACTGACATATTGGATGTAGTCTGACTCAGGTACAGACTTGAAAGTTGGTTTCATAGGAGTAATGCCATAAACTGGCATTCAGCTAAACCTTGTTGTAGTAGGATTTTGTGTCTTCATGGTAGGTGTGGTTATACCATATCAAAGGCACTAGATTTCACATTCAAATCCATATTCTGCTACTTTCTATCTGTATGACCTTGGGCAACTCATTCAACCTCTATGGGCCTCAATTCCCATCAGTAAAATAAGAGGACTGGACTAATGACTTCTGGGGTCCCTTTGGGTTCTAAGTCTATTTATAGTAAATACTACAATATGTTATATTAGACAAATTAGGTAATCTCTCTGACACTCTCAGTTTCAGCTTCTATAAAATTAAAGAATTGGACCTTATTGCCTCAGAGGTCCCTTCCATTCCATTCCAAAGGTCCATCCTCAATCTATAATCATCTCCAAAATGATTGGTCAGAGCAAGCTCATGTAAGATCACTAAACCTGTGCTTGTAACCAGTCTATAAGTCAGAAAATGGGACTTCTAGAGAAACGTGATGCTTAGCCAGGAGCTTTCAGCCAAGTCCCCTCCTAATTCCCCATTTCCGTTTCTAATCCTTGAACAGTTTTCCTCAATTCATATTCTCAGGCGGGGAGTAATTTTGTATCATTTAGAGTAAAATTTAGTCAAATTTACTACCTGCAGCTAACAGTGGGAAACAGTGGAAGCAATTTTAATTCCATGCTTTCCAGTCTTGGCCACTCACATATAAGTCAAGCTTACCAATTCCCCATATTTAATCAAATGCACTTGTTCTTCCTAATTAAGAAAAAAAAGTGGGAGGAGACCCTTAAGCTGAAGCCCAGCCCTTATTACAGACAAATGGTATTTCAAAAATCTTGGAATACATTGTTTTCTTTTAAAAAACAATGTCAGGATTCATGGAAGAAAGAAGAAGGAGCGTTAGGGTTGCAAGAGAGTCCCCCAAAGCCTGTTTAGTCTATGATATAGCTTCACCATAATGCTAATAGTAATAACTTCAGTTTTAGAGCCTGAGAACAAAGGCCTGATCAGTGCTAGAAGGAGGAGGAAGAAAGTTTCCGGCAGAAATTTTTCCCTAGGCAAAATTTTTTAAAGCTGGTTAATTTTGTCTCTGGCTTCCTTTCACCTCCCTCTACCACTCTTCTGTCTCCCTCCTTATGCCTCTCCCTCAGATTCTACCATGTACTCTCCATGTGCTCATTCCTGAGGCCTTCCACTTCAGCATCAAATCCAGGCCTGCCCTGGACCATAATCCTCCCCTCTCCCCCTGCCAGCTGTTTGATTCTACAAATGATTTTTTTTTTTTTTAGCAATCGGGGTTAAGTAACTTGCTCAAGGTTACACTGCCAGGTGTTTGTGGGTGGGTGCTAAGTGTCTGAGCCCGGGATTCGATCTCCAGGTCTTCTCAACACTGGAGCCGGTGCTCTTACTCGCTGTGCTACCTGGCCGCCCCCATGTTTTTGTTCTTTTAATCTTCTCTCATTCAGTGCCAATTTGTATTCTCTCAGTGCAGCAGATCTCAGTTAGGTGCTAGAAGTGATGCCATCTGATTGAGCATATACACCTGCAAATTGGTGGTAGTCCCTTTTTTCATCTTTTTTTCATTCAAAACTTAACAAACACCACCTAACGTGAGGATTTCCATATGTATCATAGAACAGAAGGAAAGGATCATACATGAAACTGCAAATCTCTACTATGTTCTGTTTGCTTTTTTAAAAAATGTACAGGGTATTCCAAAAGTGTTAGTGTGGCTTTTTTTTAGTTATTAAAGCTTACAAATATATGTATGTACATATGTATGTAATGTATATAATTGGCTCAACAGAATAATAGCTAACATTTGTATGGTACTTATATATAGTGCCAGGTACCATGGCTAAGAGCTTTACAGTTATTTTTCTTATTTGAAGTGTTAGGGGTATAGAAATAGTACTTCTGGTGTGAGGACCTGGTC
Organism: Petaurus breviceps papuanus; assembly: GCF_028583685.1. NCBI lineage: Eukaryota > Metazoa > Chordata > Mammalia > Diprotodontia > Petauridae > Petaurus > Petaurus breviceps. The sequence goes on from NW_027187419.1 coordinate 97,445,960, forward strand.
ATCCACCTGGCACTCATCTCTCACCCACAGCTCCAAGAAGCTGTAGCATGCGCAGTAGCTATACCCTACTAACCCATATCAACAGGCAGGCTAAACCAGGTTGAGGGTAACAGATGGGCCACAAACTCAGAGGTGAGTTAGAGGAATGTTGACCTCAAGCATATGAAGACTTCCCCTGGGCAGAATGAGCATATGAAAACAATTTGATTCAGTGGCTACAACAGCCACTGAAGCATATTCTGTGGAGCACTTAGAACTTGGTCAGACATCAAAGAGGCCAAAGTCTTTCACTGCATCTGGGGCCATCGCCAGTTGTCCTGATTTCTGTCCTGCCACTTGGACTTCTATAACTCTGGAAGAGAGAGTGAAGCAAACAACATTGTGCGACCCAGCCTTGCTAAAATTCAATTCACACCCCATAATGTTATTGATCCTCTTCAAAAACAAAGGACAAGCAACAATTATTATCTCGTTTGATCCTAACAACAACCCTAAGGAAACTGAAGCAAACAGAGGTTAAGTAATTCACCCAAGGTCACACAGCTAATAAGTGTCTGAGGCTGGATTTGAACTCATTTTCCTGATTGCAGACCTATTCTATTCTTCTCATGAGCGAACCCCCAAAGCAAAACACTAATCTCTCACAATATGTAACAAAGACTTTGCCCCACTTGGCTCAGAGCCAGTAGGCATGAAACCTACTTGACTTAGCACAGCTATGGATTGCCAGGGTTCAAAGGAGATCAATCCTTCAGATGTTCACAATTTAGCCTGAGCCCGGGGAACTGAATTCCAAAAAGAAAACAACAAAAATCCCCCCTCACTTGTGCTTACAGCAAGCTGCAGGACACCCTCAACTAGTTGCCTTTTGTCAACAGACAAAAGCTTAGGTCATCAGTGATAAGTAACCATTTGTTGAGAAAACAAGTAACTATGACTTGAGAAATTACTCCAGTGAAAAGGTTGGATTTCAAAGAAATTTCCAGGAAGGTGGAGCCAAGACTTGATTGGTTGTTGTCCTTCATTCTTCAAGAGGACCAAAACGACATCACTATGTTGGAGTTAAGGTAACACTGTGTCTGACTGTGGCTGATCAGATCAATGAGAACTCAGAAGTCCCTCAGAAGCTTGACACAAAAACTAGCTGTGTAACCTTGGGCAAGTCACTTAACCCCAATTGCCCTCCAAAAAACAAAAAAAAAAAAATAAAGCTCAGAAGGCTCTACCATAAGTGGGGCACAAATAGTCCATATGAACATTTGAAGTGGAGATGTCTCTAAATCTGAGCATCTTACACTTCCTTTGAGTTACTGCAATTCTACTTCATTAAGAACACAGCACCTTTTTTGATGTGGGCACCATGATGGGTGTGCCTTTGCCAGTGTCTCCTATGTCTCATGACTGATTCCACAGTTTTTCAGAGAGATTTTTCGATTGTCCTAGTATTACTTCTTCTGACCTCCATGTGAACATTTGTCTTGTGTGAATTCTCCATAAAATAGTATTAAATGAAGTAGAGGACGTCAAAGCATTCCTAATGGAAAGACCAGAGCTGTGGTAAAACTTTAAAGTTCAAACAAAGGAGTTAAAAGAAACACAAAAAGGTTAACATGAATGAATACTCATAAAGGACTAAAAAGATCATTTGCTTACATTTAAATATGGGGAGATATGTTCCCTCTGAACCTTATCATCATCAAAGGTCATAGAGGCAGTCAATTAGGCAAGGCTTAGGAATGGTTCTGTCATGCCTTGATGATCTAAAGATAAGAATAGCAGGAGAGGAGAAGACAAATACACTGCATGGGGGAGGGAATGGAAAGTTAAGGAAAATTATCTCACATAATCAGGATGCACAAGTAGAAATCTATACAAGCAAAAAAAGGGGGGTGTGATGTGTCAGGACTGCCTAATGAATCTCACTCTCATCTAAATATCTAAATAGTTAAGGATGGAAGAATATACACACATACACACCATTGGGTACAGAAATAAATCTCACTCAACAGGGAAATAGGTTAAAGGAAAAGAGGTTGTAACAGTGTGGACAGATTAAGGAAGAGTTTAGTTCTAAGCTTTTACAGTTTTCATCCTTCATCCTTGAAGAGGACCAATGACATCAGGAGGGTGATGTCTTGACTTGCAAATGAATTGGATTTCAGTGAGGCAGAGTTGTGCAAAGTCATCATCCCTACTCTCTCTTCAAGAGTCATCAGAATCTAGTGACAAGACATTGGTCAGGATGACTGGTGATGGTCCTGGATGCAGTGGAAAACCCTGACCTTAAAAAGGTCTTTCCCAGGTCTCAACTCATCTGAGGCAACACCCATTTAGTGATTAAATGCTAGGAAAAAACTCTAAGGATATACAAAAATATTTATAGCTCTTTTTGAGGTCGCAAAGAATGGGAACCTGAGGTGGTACCAATCAATTGGGAAATTACTGAAAAAGTTATGGTGTTTTATACATATATATATATATATATATATATATACATATACATATATATTTATATATACTGAAATACTAATATTCTAGAAGAAATGAAGATGGTTTCAGAGAAACCTTGAAGGCTTCCATGAACTGATGTGGAATGAGATTAGCAGAATCAGGAAAACAATTTATACAATGACAATAATATTGCAAAGATGAACAGCTTTAAAAGACTCAACTCTGATCAATATAACAACTAACCATGGTTCCAGAGGACTAATAATGAAACATGCTACCCATCCCCTGATAAAGAAATGAAGGACTCAGAGTATAAAAGCAGATTTTTCTTACATGACAAACAGAAATTTTGTTTTGCTTGACTGTATATGTTTGTAACAAGAAATTTATTTTTCTTTCATTCTCAGTAGGGTTGCAAGGGGGTAGTTGGGTGGAAAGGAGAAAAGGTGAATTTTGCTGATTGAAAAATAATTTTAAAAAAAGAAAATGCATCATTTTCATCAGGAAGGTAGGCCTACAATTGCAAATACTTGGACCAGATTTAGGTTCTGCACTAGGAAGAAATATCCAATAAAATTCTTCCACTTTTTCACACCTAATCCTCTTAAAAAAAAAAAAAACAAATGAAGATCTTTACATTGACCTTGGACAACCAAGTGATTCTGACAAGGGCCAAGAATTCCTTCCATTGTATGTTTCTGGTTAGGGAGTAGCCAAAGGGGAAAGGAAAAGACACTTAGCTAACAAATATTCTTCTAGATATCTTCCCATTCTTCTGGTGCCACCAGAAAGCCATAAGCTATAGTGACATCTTTATTTTACTATTAACCAACTATACCTAACTTCATTGTTTTCCATGAGAACTATCTTTTTTCCCCTCTTTCCTTTTTCTCTGGATCATTTTGATTTTCCCTTCTTAAGGATAAGATAATGTTGTAATATTTAACTCTAACTTTCAAAGTTGAAGACTAGAATTGAATCAAATCCTGAGCCTTTTTTGAGAGGAGAGTGATGTTTAAAAAGCTCAAGAGACATAATTTCTGGGTAATTAATCAATTTATTAATAATGCTAGAATTTCATCAATAAAATGGATCAGTGACACTCTTGAAGGCCAAAGATTAATTATGGTGGTGGGCTCACAGTTTATATGACCTTGGAAGAGCATGTGCTTCTGATGGTGGCAATTAACTCTGATTGGATAACAATTAATGAGATAATGAATATTACAATGAGAGGAGGACCTGGGGAATATAATTTTGATTATGTCATTTACTCCTGAATTTTCCAGCCTTGGACAATCTAATCAAAGAATTTATCCCCTCCTGTACCTCTCTGTAGAGCATAATGGGCTTCTCCATGTTAGATTAAATTCCTTGTAAGTTTGGGTGGGGTCTGCACAAGATTGAGGAGAAAGTCAATGAATACAATCTCATTATCATCAATGTCCTTCAGAGACAGTTTCAAAATGAGGACTTTAGAAAGAAGAGGAACTCTGGATCTCCCCAAATCATTGGTTATTAATAATCATTTCTCTCAGGAGGAAGAAGGGCCAAAGGGAGCAGTGAAAAAGAAGGGCAACTTCATTATGCTCTCACATCTAGTTACACCTCACTGGGTCACTAATAAAAGAATCTGTTCCTTTTCTTGTAATCTGGTTATTCTTCAAAGACCCATCATTTAATAACAATATTCTCCTGAAGACATTCTGGAATTGAAGTTATGGAACACTACAGCAACTGAAGAATAGAAAATAAATGCTAGTATCAGAGGTCAACGGAAAAGTTCATGGCATATATGAATAGAATGAAAAATATTGCAAATAAGGAAGTGTGAAGAGCTGGAATAAAGCATGTCATTTATTCATGGAACAAGCATTTATTAAGCATTTATTATGTTCTGGGCAGAGTGAATGAATGGAAAAACAAATGAGTGAATTTAAAAATATTTACTAAATACTTATTATGTACAAAATGGTGTGCTAAGTACTGGGGATACAAATAATACTTGAAGGAAGCCTCTAACCTCTGGTTCCACATTTCATTATATAAACTGATAGTATGTATGTACGTATCAGCAATGCCATATTCACAATGCCTATGGAAATTACAGATATGCTGATATAATTATCCATCACAAAATACATCATGCTTGCCATATGGGGGAATAAGCTAGAAAATTTATTAAAATACCAAAAGACTGAGTCCCAAAACCAGAAAGTGAAAGCCATCAGAGTAGTTATGAAATTGGCACAGGTAGATAAAGTAGAAAGCACCCACATTCTCAAACCTTTAAAACAGAACAGGCTACCTCAGGCAAAGGTCCTCCTCTCCCCACTCACAGCAACCACCCAGTGTCCCGGAAGCGCGCTCCCAGCAGCTCTGGACCCTGGCAGTCCTCAGCAGGCGTCCTTAGCAGAAATTCTGACTGACTCAAAAAGGGCTTCGTGCTGCTGCTGCCTCTGCTGCTGCTGCTGCCGCCGTCGCCAGCACCGCTAGCTACCGCAGGAACTCCAGCTTGGCTTCCGCTTCCTCTTGCTCCGCCCCTTCCTGCTACATCAGCAAGTCAAATGGGGCATGGAAGATCTTTAAATCCCATAACCCTTACAATGTACAGGCACTATGCTAGAATGTCATTAAAAAATAGAGCAATGAGGAAAGAAGATGGGCTGGTCATGTGGCAGTGAGGAATGACTGATGCAGTCTATGTGTTTCAGTGGCACCTTACCAACATTTAGACAAAATGAGGAAGGTCTACCCAGACAGAGTGTGAGAAGGCAAGAAAGAGTCATTGGACAGGCAACACTGAGATAAAGGGGCTATAGTGTGCCTTTTTGGAGGGGACATTAGTGAAATCACTAAGTTTTAGTCAAGAGAAAAGGGACTTTGAGCAAATGAGTCATTTTGGCTGTTATAAATACCCAAATTATGGGAGGCTAGGTGGCACAGTGAATAGAGCACTGGCCCTGGAGTCAGGAACCTGAGTTCAAATCCGGCCTCAGACACTTAACACAAAACTAGCCATGTGACCTTGGGCAAGTCACTTAACCCTAATTGTCCTGTCTTCCCCCCTCCAAAAAGCTAAAAAAAAAAAAAGAATACTCAAGTTAAATATAAAGGATATATGAAGAAAGATGCTATCTATATCCAGGAAAAGAACTGATAAATAGAAGTATGTATGGAATAATTTCACAAATACATATGTATTTGTGTCTAATGGTAGCCATCTCTAGGGAGAGGGGGAAGGAGAGAAGAAAAAAAGAAAGAAATTTACATGATAATTTTATGTGTTTGAAAGGAATAGCAAGTTGTACACAATAGACTTGCAGTTACATGTGCAATAATCTTTCTTCTTATACTGTGATGGAAATGCTTGTTTTATTCCATAGATTAAAAATAAAATAAATTTTTAAAAAGGAAAAAAAAAATACCACAGCACCTCCCTGCCTGATCTTTTAAAAACCACCTAACCAAACCAAAGAGGGGAGGAGGGCTGATTCCTTTTCTGATCCCCTTAGCTCCTTGGTTGTCTGTACCTTTCTCCCCCATTTAGTTCTTGTTGATTATGTATATTGTTTGTTTGTTTTGCTTTTTTGGATGGGGAAGGTAGGGCAATTGGGTTAAGTGACTTGCCCAAGGTCACAGGGCTAGTAAGTGTTAAGTGTCTGAGGCCGGATTTGAACTCAGGTCCTCCTGACTCCAGGGCCATTGCTCTATTCACTGAGCCACCTAGCCGCCCAATTGTGTACATTTATTGGACACATGACACACATTCATTTATTACTGACTTCATGTATTGCTTATATCATACATTTCTATATTTTATTAATTAAGCACTTACTATGTACCCAGCACTGTGTTAAGCACTTTACAAATACTATCTCATTTCATCCTCACAACCATTCTAAGAGGTAGGTACTGCATCTGAGGGAACTACGGCTGATGGAGGGACAATGACTTTCCCAGGGTCATACAGCTAGTGCCTGAGGTTGGATCTGAACTCAGGCTTTCCTGACTCCAGGTCTAATGCTCTATCCACCGAACCACTTTGCTGTCATATATGTTAGCACACACATACACACGTGCACACACACACACACACCAGACTCTTGTTTTTCCAAAAGTCTCAGTGCAGTTTGGGACCCTGGCATATGCCCATCCCCCCCAATATAATGTAATCTCCTTTGAAGGCAGGGGATGTTCCATTTTTTGTTTATGCCCCCGGCCCCTGATACACAGTAGGTGCCTAATAAATGCCTGTTGAGTGAATGATTGATCGGATGAGTCCAGTGACTGGATAGCAGTGAGTTGCAGAAAGTTACTGGGCATCCACACACTTTGCGTTGCTCCAATAGGTTTGGGAAACTTTGTCTAGAATCCTAGCATCATAGGAATTTCCTCCTTCTCCTTCTTTGTTGATGGAGTAAATTACAGAATGATAAAACCTAAGAACAGAAAATAATCACACAGTCTAACCCTCTCTTTTTACAGATGCAGAAACTAAAAGTTCTTTCACTTCTAAACTGACTCAGTAGTAGAGTCAGAATGAGAACCCAGTCAGGGGCCTGGAATCTATGGCCTTGAGGCCACATGTGGCCTTTTAGGTCCTTTTGACTGAGTCCAAGTTTTATAGAACAAATCTTTTTATTCAGGGGATATGTTCTGTGAATTTTGAATTCAGTCAAAGCATTGCACTTGAGGACCTAGAGGGTCACATGTGGCCTTGAAGCCACAGGTTCCTGACCCCTAACCCAGATTTTTTTCTACATCTATTGTCTTAAACTGTGGAAATTCATTAAGGCTGTGTTCTTGTCAAGCTGTCTCTTTGGGGACTAAAAATTCACTTTTTTTATTTCAAACTTTTTAGCCATGATTAAAAGTAGCACATATGACTTACCTAAGATAAGGTTAACTTTGGTGTGTACAATTGGAAAGAGCTGAGTTTTTAGTTCTTAAATAGTCACATTTTTAGATTCACAAAGCATTTTTTTTTACATTAGAGATAATCTACTTCACACAATAATTGTGCGAAGTAAACACTATATCTGCTATTATCCCCATTTTGCAGATGAGAGAACTAAGGCTCAGAAGGGTCAAATGACTTCCTTTGGTCATGCAACTAGCTAAGTGTCAAAATCTGTATTTGAATTCCAGTCTCTCCTGTCTCCAACTCCAGCATTCTTTCTATCATATCATACTGCCTTTCTGTGACTTTCATGCATGAAGAGAAGTCAATAATGATGCAGGACTCAGAAAATGAACTCTATCCAATCAGTCTACCATGGTACATGACACCTCCACCATTAAGAGTTGGGACTCTGAAGTCACCAACCTGAGTGAGTGGAAAGATCACAGTGCTCTCAACAGCTACCATGTTTCCCCGATAATAAGACCTATCCCGAAAATAAGCCCTCCCCTTACTGTGTAAGATTCCTCTAAAATAAGACCTCCCCCGAAAATAAGCCCTATTGAGATTGCTACTGTAGTGAAGATCCCCTGCGCTACACGCTACATTACGGTACCCTCTGTATGCACCGTCCCTCCCCCCCATTGAAACGCACGCTGCGCTCCAAGCTGCATCCAATCAGAGCTGCAGCAGTGAGCGCGTCATCCTGTTCTTCCCCAGTGATTTGCTTATTGAATAAAGGTACATTTTTTTGTTCACATTTACCCGTTTATTAAAATTGCTGTTAATGTTCATTAAAATAAGCCCTCCCCTGAAAATAAGCCCTCTGGTGTTTTTCTGTCCAAAAAATTTAATAAGACAGTGTCTTATTATCGGGGAAACACGGTAGTTGGTGTAGCAGCAAGAACCCCAGCGTCCTCAGGGTGGCTGCCAACACAGGTTCTTAGATCTTCTTTTCTAAAGGAAAGCAACTCAAAATGGGTTAATAATCTTGCTTTAATCAATCAAACATATCATTTACCTAGTTCAGGGGGAAAAGATCAGCACCCCAAACTTCGGAATATACAGACAGAAACATTTCAAGCAGACAGGCCTCCAATTGTCCAACCATTACATCCATACCAAATCACAGTTACCAGAGAGGGAAGCATCAACATCTGGGTTTTTCAAAGCCAGGGGCCTTCAACGGCTGCCCAGAGTCTCATCTGGTCAAATCACACAACACTTCTCAAAGTGAACCCCAAACAAAGTCTCACATCAGGGATTATATAGCCTTCTCCTGGGTCAGAGAGTGTAACAACCCTCTTGACCCACTGCCCAATCACAAAGCACCAAGGTATGGGCATTCCTGAAAAAGAAGCCTCCCACCACAGGCTCCAGGTGCACAACCTAGGGGCAGGGAAGATATTAAAAATTTTCATTCTTATAACAGTTGGCAAGGTAGATAGAGTACTGGCATGGAGGCAGGAACACTCATCTTCCTGAATTCAAATCTGGCCTTAGACACTTACTAGCCATGTGACCCTGGGCAAGGTCACTTAACCTTTTTGTCTCAGTTTCCTCATCTGTAAAATAAACTGGAGAGGAAAAATGGCAAACCACTTCAGTATCTTTACCAAGAAAACCCCAAATGGAGCCACAAAGAGTCAAATACGAATGAAAAACTGAACAACAGAAATAGAGAAGTTTGGAGGAGGGGTGGGTTTGGTTTGAGGGTGGGGGAATTATGAAGGTAAATTCTTAGGTTAAGGCAGCAGTTCTCAGCCTTTTTGGTCTCAAGACCCCTTTAAGATCTTAAAAATCCATGGGCATCCCCTCAAAGGACTTTTGTCTATATGGGCTTAATCTACCCATATTTGCTGTATGCAAAATTAAAACTTCCTAGTACTATTATGCAAAAAGTTTTGACCTCAAAAATTTCCTGAAAGGGTCTTGGGGCTCACACTTTGAGAACTACTGCATTAAGGCATCATCTCCAGAAGGTTCCTGTCAAATTCACTTGGGTAATTTTGAGAGATAACAAATGGACACATCAGAAGGGATTATTTTCTCAAATTGCTTTGTTACTAAGAGAGCAAGGCTGAAAGTACTGTATAGACAAAAGATCATGGAGGTACTTTAGAGACCATCCCTCCATTTCATAAGGACTGGGTATTGCCAAGATATTTTGGCAGGACAAGAGGGTCAGGAAAGGCCAAGAATATTGGTCATTTCTGGGGAAAGAATATCAAATTGGGTGGAGGTAGGGTCTCTGGCAGCCAGGAGAAAGCTCAGGGCTCTAAATTGCTGCTGGAGACATGAGAAAATAAGCAAAATAAATCCCAAATTCAGAATTTCATCTAGGTTGAACTAAGTATTTAGTGCATATTTATATAAGCCCCAACCATTTGCAGGATTAAATATCAAATACCAATCCATTTGTACATCAAACCCTGATCTATGGGGCGGATAGGTGGTGCAGTAAATAGAGCACCGGCCCTGGAGTCAGGAGGATCTGAGTTCAAATCTGACCTCAGACACTTACCACAAAACCTAGCCATGTGACCTTGGGCAAGTCACTTAATTTAGCTCCTCCAAAAAGCAAAAAAAAAAAAAAAAAACAATAACAACAAACCAAAACCAAAAACCCTGGTCTATTCTGGAGGGAAAGTAGGCCAGACATGACAGACCAAACATATGGAATTTCCTGCCCTGCTCTGGACCCTATACCAGTTGTATTGCACTGTAGACCATCCTTTCATTAGCCATGATAGAGCCAGAATATATGAAAGACATGCTACAGTGATTTTTCAGAGTTCTGACAGCTAACCAACTCTTAGCATCTTAAAAAAAAATAACTCTAAAGTACCATTTCAGAGTAATTAAAAATTTAGGATTTATTTCCAAAGAGGAGAAATTCATGATTAATTTACTTATGTTTCTAAATCCAAAGATTATGTACAGTCCTTCTCTTCCCATTAGAAATCATCAGGCTGGCATTCGTACCACAGATGGCTGTCTGCTTTTCCAGTTTTACTTGTGTTGTCTGTAGTCCTCATGGAAATGTGGATGGAATCTAGAATTCTAGAATTCCCTCCAGTGTTCTAAATTCATTAATGAATGTCTGCCATGGCTCCATTACAAGAAAGAAATCTTGTATAACAACTTTCAGTCCTGATAACCTACAGAAGGGGTTTAGATATCTCATAAAACCTGACCCAATTGCTCAACTACAGAGTCAATATTTGCTGGTGAAAATTGGGATATTATTTTTGAATGTGACTTATTTGAGGTCAGTGGAACCAGCCAGAGGTTACTGAGAGGGCTAAAGTTACTGGAATATCAACTAAATCTCCCAAGTTAAAGACTCTCATTGGGACAAATGCTTTCTCTGGGGAAATAAAAATCACTTGTTAATGTGAGAGGTTTGCATTGTAATGGGCTTAATAAACTCTCAAGCTAGTTTGTAAACAGACACTACTTTTGAAACATGCAATTTTACATGTTGTTGGCACAGGAAAATGTAAAATAAATCAAATTTCTCTTAAATGTAGATGAAATGGGTTTTGCCCTTCCTTTCCTTCAAAGCTCTCTCTTTTTCTTTGGTCTTTCCTCCATGATGTCTGAAATAATTACTTGTTCTACAACCATATACTGCCAATGACCCTAGCTGAGTGAATCCCTACCCACTTTAACGCTTAATAAGAATGTGAGCAAAATAGTGGAAAGATTAGCCTTTGGCTGGCTTCCCTTTCAAAAATAAAGCTCTTCCCTCCAACCACTCTGAACTTCCCTCCCATCTATTTTTTAGAAGATGCAAAATAAGAAATTGAATTAAAATGTGGTCATCCCAAACCCCTAAAAAGAAAAAAGACAAACTCTTCCCCGTTACTCAAGAATATTGTTTCACTAACATTATCCACTGAAACAATACTGAGGGCTGTAAATGTAAGCCCAGTCCCTTCTCCCTCCCCAACATACACTTTAATTGGGTTCTCTAGTTTGTCCCTGAATATACCTGGGTTGGTCCTTTTGGAAATTGACTGCCATGGGCTAAGAATCTGGTGTTCAGAAGATCACAGATACGCATCATTCTAGCCAATATTGAATAATATTTCTGGCTAAGTAGGTTCTAACAACATTTGACTATTTCTAGGAGACCCACAGCATGTTGGGCAGACCCTCTGTGGTGATCATATGGGAGGACATGCACAAGAGCTCTATGTACTGGGCAGGTGTGGATGGATTTGAATTGTTGGAGAAAATACCCATACTGACAAAATCGTAGAGGCATTGGAATACCAGATTTTTCTTGTTCTTGTATCCAAACACTTAACACATTGTCTAGCACAGAGGTTCCCAAACTTATCTGGCATACCACCCCTTTTCAAACAAAACAAATTCCTTCATACCCCTCTGGAAATCTATCTTTTTTTAACTTTAACTTTTTTTTTTAACTTGTCATTTAAAAAAAAATTACACATCAAAACAAAGATTGGGAGTAGAATCTCTTAGGGAAAGTATATGTTTATATATGTATGTGTATATATGTATAAGTGTTTGTATATATCAATATCTATATATAAATATATCCACGCTTAATTGTAGCCTGAGATGGGGGATGAAGGGAGAAAAAAGAAGAAAGTAAAAAGCATATAGCAGAGAGCAAAAGAATACCTACAAAGAAGCAAAGACAGACAGCTTTCAACATTACACACAGTATTTAATATATAGGCTTTCTTGAAATGGAAAGTTACTGCTATATATTTTGAATCCTCTCCTACATTTTACCATGCACATGACATGTTTTTTTCTTTTCTTATTTTATAAAGAAGTTTACAATGTGTTTCTTTTTCTTTTATTATGTATTTAAGTTTTAGTATTTGTCTAAAATATTTTTAAATGACACCTCTTAAATTTAATAATGTTTTGTAAATTTGTAAGGTCTTCCCTGCATTGAAATTTTGATGATGTAATATGCATCATTGCATGCATAGTATCATGTTGTAAACAAGTCATTACTGCCGATGCATCTGGACTTCCCAACAATGCACAATGCACTTGCCTGTCAACACTTCCTTGTTAAGACCTGTTGGCAGACGACCACTGATCAGTTATAAGTTGTATTTTGTGTTTTTATTTGGAAAATAATCACTATGACTTTAACTTTGATACACAACAGAAGAAAAATGTATGAACAGTTTTTCAAAATTTTCTTCTCTTCTTTCCTTATGCTTCCACCACTCCTTTATTTTTATTCAATACCTCCCAATTGCACCCAGGACTACTAATGTTTCCCTGGATCATTCCAGTGCCCCCTGGGGTGGTATCCCCCACTTTGGGAACCTATGGCTAGTACATACTAGGCATTTAGTGCTTAATGACTCAACTTAACTAGACTTATGTTCCCCATTTCCTACACTAGAATATTCCAGGACTACATGTTGCTAAATGAAATGAGTCCTGTCCTAGAAATATTGTGGATTTTCAAAAAAAAAAAAAAAGAATCTTACATTTCAACCAAGAAGGTGCAGCCTACAGTATTTTTCTGGTGCTATTTATAAAAACCAAGTTCCTTGGAATCTCTACAGAGCACAAAAGAATAAGCCCATAAGTAAGACACCAAAAGGTATGAAGTATAAGTCTGATAAAATAACACATTTATTAGATTTATTCAGCAGCATCATTTCCCAGTTGCTTTTCCAATCAAAATACATTTCATTATAATTACAACAAGAGTTCTAAACATGGGGAACAAATACGAAAACTCAGGGATAGGATAATCAGTGGAAGATGTTTCATACATTACACATTTATTTGCAGTTTAGAGACGTGGTGAGCTAGGGGGAGGTGACAAGAAATGTTAAATTGTACATTCTTTCAATGACCCTAGACTTCTATTAGATTGTTCCTGTTATGCCAACTAGTTTATATTATAACAGAAAAACTAAACTATCCAGTACATTCTAGTCCAGATACATAGATTCAATCAGAGGACCTATAATGACTATTACTAAAAACTATTTCCCTTTCCACTTCAGGAAATAAATAGTCAATGACAATGAAATTTGCACAAACCCCCCAAACCAAAGTTTGAGTTCTGATTTGCTAGGACTTTTTGTAAGGTACTTGATGAAAAGGCAGATAATTAAGCATTTTCTAGCTATAGCATTTCAGTCCCCTGGAAAGACTGCTTGAGGTGCTAGTCAAGTGAGTGACCTGTTCTATGTATCCTCAGAATAAAAAATATATATATCATTAGATGAAGTAAAAAGTATCACATAGCATGACACCAGTATCTAATGATACAGAATCTTCTTATAGACACTTGTAAATAGAAATGTTTAATTGGCACTTCAGGGGAGAGCCCACAGAGATGGGGATAGCACATATATTCTACTTTGACGATATAAAAATGTACAATGGCTGTTTAAGTGTAAGTTTTTGAAGTAAAATATGCTAAATTATTTTCCTATCTTCTGCATAAACTGAAGGGTCTATAGTCATCCTTTACATATTTGTGTGTGTGTGTGTGTGTGTGTGTGTGTGTGTGTGTGTGTGTGCAGAGTCCTCTTTTAATATGAAAGAATTTGGACTTTATCAGTGCACAGTAATTCGGTGCTGCTGTATACAAACTGACATTATGGAGTAGTCCATTTTCCATTTCCTGAATAAATGTGGAGATAAGAACATGGTACCCTTTCTCTACAATGGACAAGGCCTTTAAATTACCTTGATTTTTATCCCTCCATTGAAATAATTTACCTCTAGAGATGCTATAACCAATTCAGCAGACATTTTTATTAGCAATATCAATGACATGATAATCTCTCCAAAATTTACAAATATACAAATATATTTATAACATCACTTTCAGACAGCATCAGTGCAAAGATATACATATAGTACATTGTGATAATTCTTCATAAAAATATGAGTTGGTATAAGTAAAAAAAAACACAAGGCATAGTTTCAACAGACATCTCCAACTATAGGCAAGATATTATATATATGTATATATTTTATAAAGTACTGAATGTTAACCTTTTTCCATCTGTTTGTAAAAAATATATGTGCAAAAGTATATTTCTAATGATTCCCTAAAATCAATGGCACTAATTATACCTCAGAGTCCTCTTTAACAAGGTTAGCGGTATCTTTAAATGTATCTTCAGTTGCTATATAAGCTGGAGTTTGGTCTTTTCTTTGTATGATGTCAGCAGGAAGTGAGGGAGATGGGGATGGCACAGCAGCTGTAACTTCCTGTTGCTCCTTCTCCATCTACAAGAATAATTTAAGAATCATTGGCCTTAGTGGGGCTAGGTGGCGCAGTGAGTAGAGTACCAGCCCGGGAATCAAGAGGACCTGAGTTCAGACATTTAACATTTACTAGCCGTGTGACTTTGGGCAAGTCATTTAACCCCAATTGCCCTGCCTTCCCCCCTCCAAAAGAATTATTGACCTTGATTCATCTCCAACTTCCTCTCAGGCATCTCAAACTGGATCTTCAACAATGATCTTAAACTCAGCATGTCTAAAACTGAACTCATTATCTTTCCCCCTAAACCTTCCCCCCTAACTCCTACCTTTCCTGTTCTTGTAGAGGGCAACATCATCCTCCCAGTCCCTTAGGCTCACAACCTAGACATCTTCCTTTACTCCTCACTATCTCTTACCCCCAATACTCTGTTGCTAAGACCTGTTGATCTTCCTGTTGCAACATCTTTGAAATACACACTCTCCTCTCCTTTGACATGGCCACCATTCTGGTGCAGGCTCTCATCCCCTCATGCCTGGATAACTGCAATAGCCTGGTGGGTCTGCCTGCCTCAAGTCTCTCTGAACTCTAATTTGTCCTCCATTCAACCACCAGAGTGATTTTCCTAAAGCGCAGGTCCAACCACATTAAACCTCTAGTCAATGAACTCCACTGGTATCTTATTGCCCCCAGGACCAGGCATTCAAAGCCCTTCATAACTTAACCTTCTCCTGCCTTTTCTGTCTTCTTATATCTCACTTACTGACACACACTCTTCAGTGACATCAGCCTTCTTGTTCTTTCATGAACAAGACACTCCATCTATTGGCTTTGAAATTTTTTTTTCCTGTCCCTCATGCCTGGAGTGCTCTCCCTCATGTACTGTCTTCATATAAGTCCTGAATTAAACTCCATCTTATACAGGAAGCATTTTCCAACCCTTCTTAACCCTAGTGCCTTTCTTCTTCTAATTATTTCTTATTTCTCCTTCTTGTTGTTATTTGTTGTTTGTCTTTCATTTTTGAACAGGAACAAAGACAAAAAAAAAAAAAAAGACCAAAGACATGTCCTGACCTGTGAGTGAATTGGAAGCTTGTTTCTACATTTAAGATGGCCCCATGCCAGGCACCCCCTATAGTCCCCCCCACACACTACTTTCCAGCTTCCTTTTGTGTGTTATCTTCCTATATTAGATTGTGAACACCTTGAGGGCAGGGACTATCTTTCGCCTCTTTTTGTATCCTCAGCTCTTAAGCATAGTGCCTGGAACATAGTAGATGGTTAATAAATACCTATTGACTTACTAATTTCCCATGTGTAACTGGAAGGACAAATGCATATGTGGGAAGGAAAGAAATCTGGATGAGTAAAGTTAAATTTTGGTATTGATTTTAAAAGGAAGAGGAGGAGGAAGAACAAGACTATAGACAGACAGACAGACAGACAGACAGACAGACAGACAGACAGATAGATAAATAGATAGATAGATAGATAGATAGATAGATAGATAGATAGATAGATAGATAGATAGATAGATAGATAGATAGATCTGATTTGGCAAAGTAATTTGAGCCTAAAGGAAAAAAAATCCCTAATTAAGGAAATATTTTACCTCTGCATAGATTGGATTTTCAAAGTTGGTACTTTGCTTCAATTTTCGTTTGAAGAAATTCCATTTTGACTCCTAGAGGAAGAGAGAAGGGTTGGAAGGGGGAAAAAAAGGCAATTTTCAATAATGATATTTTAGTTTTTCTACTTGATCTCCTCTGAAAGACAAAGGAATCTGGGACCATGTTCTTCGGCTGGTCCTGTGAATGCTTTAGCACTGTTTCTGGTCTCCAAATAGTAACTGAAACAACCCAATTTTATGCTCTTTTTATTCTTTTCACTGAATAGTTTTCAAAGCTCCATCCACCTTCAATTTTTCAGTGCATCTACCTCTCACTTTGATTAATGGGTCATTATACCAGTGTCCAAATAAAACATGCAAGCCAGTGGACAAGCGCTGGATCCAGAATCAAAGTATCCACCACATGCAAATCCTGACAGACATAGCTGCTTTTGACCTGATTCCCCTTGGGAAATTATTTATTCTCTCCAGGACTCAGTTTCCTTATCTGAATGATGGAGTATAGTCAACAGTGAGCTGGACTTGAAACCAGGAAGACTTTGGTTCAAGTCTCACCTCAGAAACATACTGGCTGAGTGACCCTGGACAAATCACAACACCTCAGTACTTCAGGTAACTGTCTGTCAACTTGTACTGGTAAAGGCAATTTCCCCACTGGGGCAGTTAGGTGACACAGTGGATAGAGAGCAAAGCCTGGATTCAGGAAGACTTGACTTCAATTCTGACCTTAGACATTCACCAGATGTGTGACCCTGGGCAAGTCACTTCACCTACATCTCCCTCAGTTTCCCCATATGTAAAATGGGTAAAACAAGAGCCCCTATCTCCTACAGTTGTTGTGAGGATACAACGAGATAATATTTATAAAGCATTTAGCGTAGTACCTGGCACATGGGTATTATTGTTCATCTGGGAGTTGCCAATAACAATTAAAGAACAAGTCCAAGCCCCAAGCCCCTGAGCTCTCCTGTAGCTCCAAATCTCTGATCCAGGTTGTACATGAAAGTAAGGGGAAGAAGTTGGATTATGACATCATTTCCTGCAATGACTTCCTGTTCCTTAGATGATTTTCCACATAACCTCTTATCATAGCATAATTACTTCCCAAGCAGTGTTTAAAAGTCCTGGAAGCCCAGAGACTAATGACAAACGATAAAGAGACCCTTAACCAACTCACCTGGAAGTCACTGTGTCAGGGCTGGTGATGTGGTAGATCATGTCCCAATACCACAGTTCAGGTGATTTGTACCCTATCTCTCAATGCCTTTGCTCACAGTTCTTCTTGCTGCCTTTTGCATCTTATCAGAAAGCATGGAAGTAGGGTCAGCCTACTCCAGATGGCATCTATACTACATGTTTTGTGCTTTTTAAGGACAAGCGATGGAGTGATGGTAGCTTTGTGTTCCTCAGAAATCTACCAAGTAGCCTAGAAATTTCATAATTTACCTGGTTTGTGGTGTGGAGGCCACCCAAAGTGCAATGGAATCAAGAGAGATCTGTGAAAGAATTCCCTCTACCAAGCAAATCCCAACATGTGTGTGACTTAGTGGATAAGTCCTAGGAGTTGTGTGAGGTACATGTTAAATGACTCCCCAGGGTTGAAAGCTAGTGTCAGTCAGAATTTGAACCCATGTCTGTTGGGTTCAAAATATTCTGAAGAGACCATAATTTTACCAGCCTATGTAAGGGGTCCAAGAAACACAAAAATGGTTAAAAATGCTTGTTGTAGGGGAAGGATTCTTCCTAACTCTAAACCAGTGTTTTCCCCCCTACACCATCTCACCTTTCCATAGTATTTTATAGTTGACAAAGCATTCCCTTTACAACTCTGAGAGATAAGTATCATTATCCTCATTTCACAGCTGAAAAAACTGTGGAATAATCTGTTCCATAATCTAGTGGGTCTTTGATCTTCTTCAGTATGATCAGGCTAGGGACTCAGTTCTTTTTGAAGGAAGACAAAAAACTTCCTGAATCATATGTGTCTGTGTGGACTAGCCAGCCTGGCTTTGTAATAAAACCTTGTATAAGGGCTTGCCTGAGTTCAAAATCAAAAGGTTCCTAACAAAAGAAGTAGAGCTTGTAACTTTTTGCTTTTATCTCCTAGGGAAATCAAATGCATTTTTAATGAAAGCCTAGAAAAATAATATCTTGGAAGCACTGAGATTTCATGTTCCTAACCTGGATTCTTTTGAGCATATTTTCGGGTGAAAGAAAACCTGCTGAGAGTCCCCAGTACTTTAATGTCACCCTGGAGTGACCCTTAGCAACTAAAGTGCAGCCTCCTTTGAAACAGTCACACAATCACAGGTATAGCCAACATTGGAACAAATATCTAAGCCCCTGGGCATCCAGGGGCAACAGGTTCACTCAACCACAGAAGGTAGAGATGAGCATCTGGTCCCATTAAGTATCACATTGAATCATCAGTTAATAATTCATGAGAACAGATTGAAAGCTGAGGAGATGACTAAAGAGGACTAAAAAACCTGCAGAGTCAATTCTTCTTCTAGACTTCCCTCAAACTGTTTGTGGTGATGGAGAGTTAAATAGGTTTCATCCTGAGCCAATCAGTCACTGCAGCGTCCCCAGCCACTTTTTCCTACTCAGTCACTCTAAGCCATAGCATCTCTTTTATCTAGTGAAAATGATGATACAAGAACTCTGTTTGATGAGCATGAGACTATGGTACTTAAAGCACACAGAGGGAAATAAAGAGCAGCTTGTGAAAGCAAATTTGTTATTGCCCAGAGCTCTGTCAGGGCTGGAAGACTGCATTTGTGAAATTCAGGCACTAGGTGCCTGGGTCTGGAAGGAGATATGTTTAATATTCAAGGAAAAAAATCAGCATTTTGAAAAATATGACTGAAAAATTATCTTTCAAGCCAAGGTTCTATTTTCTTTGACAGAAGACAAACAATAAGCAATCCAGAGATGGTCATTAGGTCAGGGATACCTTCAAATGTTATCTTCAGCTAGACTTACTATACTAATACCAGTTTGCTTACATCAACTGAGTGCCCAACCTTGACTGAACCTAAACTCTATGGTCACAATAAAATGACATTTTATTTTTCAATTTAATTTGTAAAATTTTACGTTCATTTTAAAAATTTTCAGTTCCAAATTCTCTCTCTTCCTCTAGCTCCTCCCCTACCCAATGAAAAGAAAAACAGTATGCTATCTATTATGCACACAAAGTCATACAAAACATATAATTGGCCATTTTTGGAGGGGGAAGGCAGGGCAATTGGGGTTAAGTGACTTGCCCAAGGTCACATGGCTAGTGTTAAGTGTCTGAGGCTGGATTTGAACTCGGGTCCTCCTGACTCCAGGGCCAGTGCTCTATTCACTGTGCCTCTTAGTCAACCCATAAATGGATATTTTAAAGGATATGAGAAGGATAGGTAGGCTCCTTTCTTCCTTTATAAGGGAGAAATCAGGGTTCATGGGATGTGGGAAGGGAAGGAGTCAAGGAGAAGAAAAATCTGGCTGACAATTCTCAATCCTTCCAAGGCACATAATGACCCCCAGGACTCAATGGGTACAATATTTTTATCAATATAGAACTTACATTTAGAGGTAGAAGGAACATTAGAAGTCATCTGGTCTACCCCCCCCCCCAACCCTGCCATTTATAGATGAGAAAACCAAGGTGTAGAAGGCTTATGTGACACATAACCCAAAATCGAGCATGCTTTCAATTGCTATCAAACTGAGCCAGATGAAACTCTATTAAACTACCTGCTGTTTGCATTGGAAAACTTTGTATTCTTTACTAAATGGAAAACAGATGTTTTCTTAGGCTTATATAATTTTTCATGCTTTAGCTTTATGATTCCTTGTTCTATTCAAGCATGAACAATTTACCGAAAGATCTGGGGCAGAGGTTCTTATTTCAGGGGGTCTGCGAACTTGGATAGGAAAAAAAATTACATTTTTGTTTTCGCTCCTCACTCCAAGAAGTATACAGAGTCACCAGACAATGAAAGGGGTCCATGACATACAAAAGAGGTCAAAAATCACTGTTCTAGAAAAAGTACCAGGATGAAAAATCCCTACCTAGGCTCTTAGAGCAAATTTTTACCACACCTACCCAAAGCCCCAGATGTACTGGTCACTGGGGAGAAGGTATGAATTCTCAATAAATTCTTGATTGATATCTTAATTTGTTACCATTTATTCCCAACCTTCCCTGGTCAAAAAGAATGACTGAATATCAATTGCAGGTATGAATCACAAGCAGCCCATTCATTATACATTAGTATTTAGAATTCTCTGTTTAAGTATAGACTGGACTTCTGAGGACAGTTAAAGGTGAGGGCTATGTTCCATGAAATTCTAATTAATTTGGAAACTATTCTTCTTAAAGATAGCCTTTCTCTCATGTTGTCACCCTGACAGCTAAGGACAGATGGAATGCTCTATCTAGTTCCCAAACTCCCATCCATAGGAGGCTGGAGTTAAGAGTTTTCATGAATACTCTTGTTTCTGAACTCCCTACCTGGCAAAATCTAAGCCTACTGAATTTTAGCCTGATATCTAAGAAATTTCTTCTGAAGTTCAAGAACTAGTTTTTGAAGCTGACAATGAGTAGTAAGAAACAGAACTAACAATTAAACCCAGGACTTCTGAATACAAATTTAGCACTCTGATTTCATCATGTATAGCCTAATGTTCAATTTTTTTTAAAAATCCAATGATTATTCATAAAATATTTTGTAGCACATGTGACTATGTATATCTTATTGTTATTACATTATGATTATTATACTGTACTGTGAATCTACTTCTCACTTTTTTTTCTTGGTGCAATCTGTAAAAGTTCATTTTTAAGTTCTATGTTTGGATTAAAAATAAATAAACAACCAGACGTGATGGTACTTGGCTGTAATTCCTGCTACTTGGGAGACTAAAACTGGCAGTTCTCTTGAGTTTAGCAATTCTGAGCAACAGTGGGCTAAACCAATCAAGTGTCCTTGCTAAGAAGACTGGCATTAATATGGTGAGCAAGGTGCCACCAGGTTGCTTGAAGAGGGATAAACCAGGCAGTCCAAGACAGAAAGAAAGCAGGTCAACCTTGCTATGCTGATCAGTGGTGGGTTCAGACCCATGAGTAGTCCTTGAACTTTTAGCTTTGGTGCCATGTAGATGATAGATAGATGATAGATAGATAGATAGATAGATAGATAGATAGATAGATAGATAGATAGAT
>NW_027187419.1:97467405-97634883 GCF_028583685.1 Petaurus breviceps papuanus
GATAGATAGATAGATAGATAGATAGATAGATAGATAGATAGATAGATTGATAGATTGATAGATTGATTGATAGATTGATAGATATTAAATATAAATAAAAATTTAATGTCACAAGTACAAAATAGGGAAGGAATATGAACGAATGTTCTTATGAAAAATATGTGGGGATTGGGTAGATTGTAACTTCAGTATGAGTTAACAGTGTGCCACGGCAGACAAAACAAAAAGGTATGCAATGTTAGACTGCATTAAAAGAAGCATCGCTTCCAGAATGCAGGGTTTGAGAGGACTGTTTTCTGTCCAAATCAGACCACATTTCAAGTATTTGTGTTCTCTTACAAGTGTCATATTTTAAGAAAAATGACAATACCAAAAGAGGGAGACCACACCGGTGAGGAACTTCTAGATCTTACTAAGAAAGGTCGAAGAAAGTGAGAAAACAAATATTAATTATGAAAATAAAAAGACTTGTGAAGGAGACATAGAGTTCATAGATAAGAAATGGAAGCAATCTCATTGTTCATAAAGTTCGATATCTTTGTTTCACAGGTGAGAAAATCAAGGTCTAAAGGTTGTGCAAGTTAAAAGATGAGTAGGTAAAGGGGAGCCACAGGAAGTATGAGGAGATATTAAAAGAGTTGGAAGAGACACCCTGGTGAGTGAGACATTGCATTCATTAGGCAGGTGTAAAAGGATTGCCTAGCAGCAATGAGAGCTCACTTGAGGTTATGTAGAATAAATTTGTAGTTGACCTGATTGGCACGGCTTCATGATTTTCTCCAGCTTCGTTCATTAGCATGCATATAAGAGCAAAGGCAGTAGAGGGTGGGAATAATCCAAGGTTAATTCTTGGCAGGACAAAATCAGCAGGACAGTAAGGTAGCAAAGGACTCAAAAGAAAAAGAAAATGTAGAGCTTAACTAGTTCACCAAAGGGTCAAGATGAGGAAGCAAGGAGAGTGTAGTTAGTTTAGGAGTGGCAGCCTGGTATTCATGAAGCTAGAGGGGAAGGGTGGGGAAAGAGCTACTTGCTAAGAGAAATAGCCTTGTACTGATTTGGAAACTAGGCCAAGACCTGAAAGGCAATTTTCAAACTAGATTGAATAGCTAGGGACCTGATTTCAAAGGAAACCAATGAATAATGTTCAGACTTTCCTTTAAGATAACTCCAGATTTTTTATCTTGTTTATAGTAAGAATCAGAGCTCTGGATCATAGATCAGAAAATCTAAGAATTAGAGAGAACCCCTCACCTATTTCCCCAGAAGTTGGCCATGCCAGGACATATCCAGGCACACCAGGCAGCAGGAGGACTAGAGACCAGTGCCCTATACTCCTTCTCTATTCTCTTCACTACAGGAACCCTCCCTCCTACCATGCTTTCGCTTTAGCCTGCCTGACTACTCTCAGGGCTTAGATGGCATATGAGTCAACTGAATCTCCCTTCCAATGAGATGGATGACCACCAGAATTTAACCTCTACTTGCCTCAGTTTCCTCAACTGTAAAATGGGGATAATAATAGAACCTACCCCAGTGAGTAGTAGACACTCTCTAAAGGCTTATTCCATTCTGTGACAAGTTTACAAATACTTAAACACAGTTATTGTGACCACATTAAGTCTTCATTTCTCCAGAAAATTCCCAGTTCCTTCAAGTATTTATCACACAGCATAGTCTCCAGTCCTCACATTATACTTGCCCCCTTGTGAGTGAGCTCCAGCTTTTTAATATTTGTCTCAAAGCATGGCCTCAGAACTGAGCACAATTCTCTAGATGTGATTGGACCAGGTCAGAATACAGCGAACCTATCACTTTTAACAAAGTCTAAGATTGAATTGCAAGGGTTTTTTTGGAAGCCAAGACACAAGGCAGATTCATATTGAGCTACTAACTCAATAAAATCTCCAGATTTCTTTCAAACAGATTGTTCTCTAGCCGCACCTCCTACACTTTGTATTTATGAATATTTTTGAGATTCATTTATGTAACTTTAAAGAAGATTACAAATCATATGGGTAGAAGTCAGATCTACTCATAGGCTAAACAATTTGATTAATTCTAATAATATAAGTGCCTTTGACTTGTGCAAAGTGCACTTTGACTTGTATTTATGTTAAACTGAACTAAAAAGACCTTCTTAAATATATTTATAACTACTTATGATATACATTTTTCTTAATAAATAAGTAGATTTGAATTTTTAATCCACTGAATTTCTTATGATGAGACTGGTAATAAGGTTATAAATTACAGACTTCTAATTTTTTAAAGCCAGATTGCCCAGAGAAAGAGTACAAAAGCCACCTGGTGGCCAAGAACCAGAAGTGCTGCTGGACTATGTCAAAAGTGCATCCGATTGCCACCCAGTGGCAAAAGTTAATAAATACAGTGGCTCAGTTGCCCAACAATTCAATTCCGCAGATATTTACATGATATATTCAATATTGAGAGAGACAGTTAGGTGACTCAGTGGATAGAGTGCTGGGCCTAGAGTCAGGAAGACCTGGGTTCAAATCCAGTCTCAGACATTTACTAGCTATGTGACCCTGGGCAAGTCATTTAACCCTGTTCGTGTCAGTTTCGTCATCTGTAAAATGAGCTGGAGAATGAAATAGCAAACGGCTCCAGCATCTTTGCCGAGAAAATCCCATCAACAGTATTGTCCTGATATGGTCCACAGGGTCACAAAGAGTCATATACGACTGAACAACAACATTCAATATAGCAAGTACCCAACTGCACTAGTGGTATCAAATTCAAATAGAAACTGGTGGCCACTAACCTGTACATAAGGATCCCTGAACAATGACTTAGAAAACCACATATTAACATTATCTGTTATAGTGTATTTTTTATTTATTTTGTCAAACATTTTCCAATTTTATTTTAATGTGGTTTAATAGCACTCGGATTGTGTTTGACACCTCTGAAGGATACAATAATTAGGTTCTATTTAAGGGGAAAAGTTTCTATGTATGTATATTCTAGTCTGCAAACATCATAAAACTTGGCAAATATATCACACTAGGACATATCTCAAGAGAAAAAAGCACTGGCTTAAAAGTTTGAGGACCTGGGATTGAATCTTGGTCACCTATATGACCTTAGGGAAATGGCCTAACCTCTCTGAGCCTCAGTTTACTATCTGTAAAAGGAAGACTAGACTTAAATGGGCCCTGAAAGTCTTTTCTTGTTCTGGATCTACAATAGTCTATGTTTTATGTGTCCCTTTTCACTGTGGGTTTTCTATAAATATTAAATCAAACTTTGTTAAAGTCACATCCCAGAATTTAAAGAAACCATACTTCAAGAGTCTATTGTCCTACCCTGATTTTTTTTTAATGTTAAATATGGCATGAGGTTTTCAATAAATATAAGCCACAGTATTCATCACACATCTATCTAATGTTGCTTGCATGTTACTTGAAGAGGCCTGAGGAGGTAGGGGAAGGGGGTAGTGAGGGAGGGAAGAAGCCTTAGCTCTGCACTATTGTGGATCAGAGAATCAGGGTTTCTTAGTTCTGCATAGAAACACAAATAGCTCTGGAGCTGCCAAAGATGAAACCAAAGGCAAAATTGAAAAGCTCTCTTAAAAGCAAGCGCGGCATACCTGGGCAGCTTCCATTGCTTGTGTTGTTGCTGCACTTGTAGAAGGCTGCTTTTCATCAACAACAATTTCTGAAGAACTGATGGGATTTTCATAATTTGGATTATCTTCATTTCTGAATTCAATTCCCTGTAAACACATTCAACCTTCTTAATCAGCTCCAAAAAAGATGAAATAACAATTAAAATTTGATCAGAAACTTCAGATTGAGAGAATTCTGAAGAGTAAGGAAAAAGGATTTGCTCTTTAAGAACAAAAACTAAAAGTCTGGGGCCAAACAGTTGAAAATCACTAGTTGAAACAAAAACAGGATTTCTCAAAATGTTTCATTCATTTCAATCATTTCTTTCATTGGGTATTTTTCTTTCCCATATCTTTGAAGTCATATTTTCTTTTGATAGCATGAGGAAAATTCTATGTACTAGCAGAGAGTACAAAGACTGTCCCACTTTCCAGAAGATAAAACATTAAGTACTAAATTAGTCCTATAATTAGAGGATAAAAAAATCTCCAAACTCTATATCAGTCACAATCAGATTTATTAAAGGTGCTTCTGGCCCTTTTTTACAATGTCCATTTCTTCCCTAAACTCCTATAGTATTTGATTAGAAGAATTCAGTTGTATACAACAGTAAACATATTTAGAATAACAGGATATTACAGGGCCATAGGTGATTATTTTAGAATACTTACTCTTCCTTTAGGTTATCGTTTTTATCTGAACCCTTTGTTGAATTGGAAATTTTCCCCCTGGAGAATTAGAATCTTTCCTTCCAAATACAGCACTTTTCCAAAAATTCCCTATCACAGCTGAGAGTATCACCATCCTTCTACCCCATTCACCACCATCCAAGTTCTGCCCTTTATTACCTAGACCCTAGACCACCTACTAATTGGTGCCCCATCTCAAGTCTCCTCCTTCTCCATCCACTCCATCCTCAGCTGCCAAAGTGTTTTTCCTAAAGCACAGGTCTGACCATGTCACCTCCCTATTCAATAAACTACAATGATTCCCTATTACTTTAGGATCAGATCTAAACTCTTCTTTTTGGCATTTACACTCTTCAAAAAGTGGACTCTTCCTATTGTCCCAGTTTTCTTACATATTAGTCTCCTGCATACACTCCATGGTTTAGGCATGCTCCCCTACTTGCCCTTGTCCTTCACATGCGCTGCTCAATCCTTTCTTCATACCTTTGTACCGACTGTCCCTTGTGCATCTCTACCTCTTAGAATCCCTGGTTTCCTCCGGGATTCAGTTCACGTGCCACCTTCAGCAGGAGGACTTTCCCAGACTCCCCAGCTGCTGGTACCTTTCCCTCTAAGACTACTTCCATCTACTCTGTATGTATCATCAAGCATATACTTATTTGTGCATATATTATCTCCTCCATTTGAATGTAAAGTCCTTGAGAGCTGAGATTGTTTTTCTTTTCCAGGTTGAGCTTTTTTAAATTTTATTTTATTCTTGTTTTTGCATCTTCAGGACTTGGGATAATTTCTGACTCATAGCACTCATTTAATAAATTATTACTGATTTTGTAACATTTAAAACTATAGAGGTATGATAATTTGTCTTCTAGACATTTTCTATATTTTTACAGGCATAGAGATCCTTTCTGAAAAGAAAATGTTATAGTATCTAACACGAATTTTAGAGAATGGAGAGGCAGAGCATACTACATTTCTTATATGTTGTTAAGCTATCCTTAAAGCTCATCATTAAATTTATTCTAACTTGTGTTTTCCAGAGGCATAGCCATGTAGAGAACAACAAACAAAACATAGCATCAGTAATGGCATGACATTAAAGCTTTAATAACCACACATCAGAAGGTTAGTTAAATGTTTTCAGTACTCTAAATATTCTGGTCCTAAGTAAGGAAACATTTCAGTCTGATATTTAAATATACCATCTGTTATCATTCCAATGAAAACCTAAGTGTTAACAATGAATTGATGCTTAGCAAGAGTGGGCAAAAAATGATTTTAGCTATTGAATCCTAAGCTAATGAGTGGCTCTGAGGCCTTCTCTTCCTTCTTTTTTTCTCTTCTCTCCTTCTTGGTAAAATACCATCCAAGGTTGGAGTTATAATTTCTTGGCTTTATGCAAGCCAAAATGAAGAGCTTCTTCATACATCCTGAGAAGGACTCTAACCTTTCAACAATTTTTATGGGACATAAAATAGTTCTGATTATTTAAATAATGCTGTAACATCTTGAATCAACCCTATCTTTGCAGAAAGTCAAGGTTAGAAATGAACTAAATTCATTCATGTTCTTCTATCTGTTTGAGAGGAGAAATTAAAAGAGATTTTAAGTTGATGAAACTGGACAGAACAAAAATAGGGAAATACCAGCAGAAGAGATCATCAAAAAGGAAGTGTGTTCCGTTCTCACCTGGGTTTGCTGATCAACACTGATCACACTGTCTCTGGCTGCATACATTGGATTTTCAAATATGATAGGCTGCTTCCCCGTCTCCACAGCAAAATTTTCATTCTGAGAAAGCAAATGATGCTACTGTCACAATCCCCAGAACCAGTGCTTTCAAATATTTCACTGTTTGTTGTCAGAGCAAAATTAGCCAGAGAGAAATTATCTTAAAGATCTTATAAAACAAAAAGGCAGCAGAAATGTGGGCTTTACAGAAAATGGCATTATCTAAGCAGCATGAACACATAAATTCAGTGACACTTGAACTGCTTTCCTGATGGGTGACAGTCTCACATGGCCCATCATATCTCAAAGCCCCTAGGCATGATTCATTTTTCTCCTGGCCATGATCTCCATACTCTACCCCCTCTGCACTCTATAGTTCTGGAAAGATAATTGAATCAAAACTGTCATTTCTACTAAAAAAAAAATAAGAGAAGATTCTGGGAAGAAGGCAGAGTATGTCAGAAAATTCCAAGTTCTCAAGATTTTTCTCCACAAAAGAGTTAAAATAGCCCCCTAGAGTGAACAGAGTATGGGTGGAGATAAATAAGACTGGGGCATAACAGGGGTCCTCCTGGGAAATCTGAAAAGATAAGAAGAAAAATCCAAGGACAAGGTTTGGGCCCTGTGGAGAGCAATCACCTCCAGGTGAAGTTCCATTTTGACAGCAAGCTGTAAGCCTTTTAAACAAGCAGCAAGCCCTGGGGTTAGTTGGTTTCAGAGGCTGCCTCGACCCCAGCCACCAGAACTTTTATCCCCAATAGTGAAGGGAGTTGGGCGTTTGAGCCTGGGAAGACCAAGGAAGTGTCTACTGGCCAGGAATGCCAAACCATCTCTGCTGAGAAGAGTGGCAGGTGAGAAGGAACCAGCACATGCTGGTTCAGGTGCAGAAGCAATGGGGTTAGAAAGCCCCTGGCTATGGGCATTTATAGGAGGTTGGAGG
Source organism: Petaurus breviceps papuanus (assembly GCF_028583685.1). Taxonomy (NCBI): domain Eukaryota; kingdom Metazoa; phylum Chordata; class Mammalia; order Diprotodontia; family Petauridae; genus Petaurus; species Petaurus breviceps. The sequence continues at coordinate 97,474,395 of NW_027187419.1, forward strand.
TTTGGTTTTGATTCCAGGCTAGAGGGGAGAACTGGGGCAAGAGGCACCATTTCCCACACCCCAGGGCTAGAGGTGACTACAAAGAATTGAGCTATCACCACAAAAAAATGCACAGGCAAAGGAGAAAGAATTCAACCATAGAAAACTATTATGGGAATGGAGATGAACAGGGTTCATCTTCAGAGGAGGATATTGAAGTAAAGAAACCCCCAAAGAGTAACATCAAATGGTCACCTGCCCAAAAAGAATTCATAGAAGATCTAAAAAAAAGACTTTAAAAATCAAATGACAGAGATGAAAGAAAAACTAAAAAAGAAAATAAGAATAATCCAAGAAAAAGAAACGTGTGAAAGGAAAGCCAACCAATTAGAAAAGGAGATCCAGAATCTTAAGGAAGAAAATGATACCTTGAAAACTGGAATTGGGCGAGGTGAAGCCAGTAAAATTATAAGAGATCGGGAAATGATTAAACAAAACATGAAAAAAAAAATAGAAGAGGAAGAGAAACATAAGAAAAACAACAGATTTGGACAATAGATCAAGAAGACAAAATATAAAAATAATTGAACTAACAAAGTTACCGTCAAAAAAGGATCTTGATACAATAATACAAGAAATAATTAAATAAAATTGTTCTGAAGCATTAGAACAAGAGGGAAAAGTAGAAATAGTGGGGAAAAGGTATATTAGTCTATCCTCTATGGTTCCACACACCATCCCTGTGACTTGTCAAGGCAAAATGCCCCTCCCTGGCTATCACTTCCCTATATGTGTTCTCCCCCACTCACATTCTTGAAAGCAGGAGGCTAGGGTGATTTCATATTTATATCTCTAATATTTAAGACAGTCCTTAGCACATAGTAAGTGCCTAAGAAATGCTTTTATAAAAATTCATTCATTCAGTAAGCTTCTTTCATGTTGAATATTCTCTTGCTACCCAAAGCACAAACTATGAATCTTGTTGGTTATATATGAACAGTAGAAAATACACAAGTTGGTGAATGAGAAAAAATATTGGAAGGAGTGACTGAGGAAGAATGATACTTCGAATATGATGGATAGTATAAAATAATAGGGAAGAAGGACACTAACTGGAATGTAAAAAGCAAAATATGCCATATCAGCCAAAAAAAAATCTTACCCCCAAATACATACAAAATGGTTCCAGATAAGAAAGGATTTTTTCCCTAAAACCTTATACTTCTGTATAAGAAATTTTAGCCAATCAAATTCTGTTTAGAACTAAAAGAAATTTTGAATTTTATTTCTACTTTCAAAACATCAATAGACTCAATGAACGATTTCATTTTTTCTTTGCATCGACTGTGTATTACTAAAATCTAATTGGTGAAGAAAAATATCAGAAAACTTTAGTACATTTCTGTCCTTTTAAAAAATTATTCTATCCAACCCATACTTAAACAAGAAAGAAAGAAATCCACATTGTAAAGATTCATTTGAAATGACACTTACCATTTGCATTGCTCTGTCAATAGAGGAATCAGACCCAAAACCTGATACTCCAATATCCATGCTCACGTCAGCCCCCGATCTAAAGGTTACACCACTGCCGTTTTCTGTAGATTTCACTAGGCTGCTTAAGCTGAAAGGAAACCCAAAGGAATTGTTTGAATTTGTTTACCAATCAGGAATTGTGAGAAGAAAGAGGCTAAAACGTCCATTCTTTGTCCCAGAGACCCCACTGCTAAGCATAAACTCCTTGGAGGTCAACAGCTCCCCGCCACCCCACACCAAAAGGCCTCATATATTTTTTTGTAGTAGTAAAGAACTGGAAACAAAATGGACCCCATCAATTGGGAAATGGTTAAACAAGTTACAGTATATGCATGTAATGGAATATTGCTGTTCAATAAGAAATAATGAATATGATGAAAGCAGGGAAGCATATGAACTGATATGAAGGGAAGGAAGCAGAAGCAGGAAAGCAACATTCATAATGATTACAAAAAAGTCAGTGAAAAGAACCACCACAAGAAAACAACTAAACCTGAGTGCCACAAAGCTATAATGCCCAATCTTGATCCGGAAGGAGAGATATGAGAAGGTTCTTCCCCACCTTCTTTGCAGAGATTAGGGACTGTTGTTATTCAGTCATTTCAGTCATGTTCAATCTTCCGTGACCCCATTTAGGGTTTTCTTGAAAAATATATTGGAGTAGTTTTGTCATTTCCTTCTCCTTCTTGTTTTACAGATGAGGAAACTGTGGCAAACAGGGTTAAGTGACTTGCCCAGGGTCACATGGGTCTGAGGTCAGATTTGAACTCAGGTCATCTTGACTGCAGACCTAGTGCTCTATCCACTGTGCCATCTAGTTGTCCAATTAGGGACTATGGGTATGGAATAGATTAGACATTTTTGATGAGTTAGTTTCACAAAATGTTTTTTTCTTGTTATAAGAGATAGGTCTCTGAGTGGGGAAGGAGTAAAAAATACACTGGAAGATGTAAGTGGTGTAAAAATGAGATAGCAAATAAAGTCTTTTTTTTTTCTAAGAAAAAAGCAAAAAGTGCTTGCAATTTTTTATTACTCATTAATTCTTCAGAAAAAATCTCAGTTTGTACTCTGAATGTACATGTGTTATAGGACAGTATAGGGAAAGAGAGAAAGAGAGAGACAGCAACAGAGACAGAGGACAGAGAGAAGGAGAGACAGAGAGATTACCTGAAGCGTAACCTAGACTTCCATGTAACATGAACATTTTAGAAATAAATAAATTGTTGTTATTTTAGCTTTAAAGCAGTGTCTAGTAAAAATGTTGAGAAAACAATGATTTTGGATGCTGGTTTACTGTTTTTTAATAGAATAGGTGAAATGTACATTGAGAGAAGGCTGTTTCTATTTTAATTGGGGGGAGGGGCAATAATTGATAAAGCCAAAGGACCAGAAAGTCTATTGCACAAAATCTAAAATCAGCATCCCACCTTGGTAGTTTAGGGAGAGATGGCAGAAGGGAACCTGTTCTCTTGTAGTTAAAAAATCCTCCAATCGCCAAAGCACCAATGAGGAGGATCAGCACAATCGTCAGCAGCACAGCAACCGCTGCTGTGAAAGAAAGAAAGATAAGTGAATGTACCCTGGGAGAGAAAGGCCTGACAAACTTAATAACCAACACTGAGCACTGAAATAATAGATTCAACCGATAATAGCATTTGTTTGCTGTTTACTCATTTTTCGGTCGTGTCTGACTCTATGATCCTAATTTGGAGTTTTCTTGGCAAAGATACTGAAGTAGTTGGCCATTTCATTTTATAGATGAGAAAACTGAGGCAAAGAGGGTTAAATGACTTGCCCAGGGTCACACAGCTAGTAAGTGTCTGAGGTCACATTTGAACTCAGAAAGATGAAACTTCCTGGTTCCCAGTCCAGCGCTCTATCCACTGTGCCACCCAGCTGCCCCAGATTACAACATAGTAAAGTAAAGGAACAAGCAGGTCCCCCACATTCTTAAATCTTACTTGTTCCTGGAGGCATTCCTCTTGAAAATCCTAATTCACAATAATTTCCAGTGTAGCCATTAGAACACCTGAAAATGCAATTAACATCACTTGTTGTCTGTCATTTTTAACACACATTCTGCATTGTTAATTTAAGCCACACCCCCATTCAGCTTTAACTAAATAATTCCACATTGAATTAGACAAGTAGTTATTGCATGGGTCCTATTTATTTTCAAAAAAAAAGAACCTTAAAAATGTCAAACTGAAAATTATAGCAATTTGCATGAAAATTCACTTTCAGTGATACACCAGTGGCATCTACAGGTTCAGACTAAGTATTTACAATGATTGATTTCTTTTTTTCTCTATGTTGCTGAAGATGGGAAAGGGACATAAATTGCATTCCTGTCCTTTGCATTCTTTAGTAAAATATTTTAAAATTAATCTATGTAGCTTACATTATTATGAACACAGGAACCCTTCCCAAGAAATTGTTGCTGTTAACCTACTGTCTCGGTGAGAGGTGGTAAAAGTCTGAACAACAGGGTGATCATGAGAGTTCAGATGAGAATGGATTCAAGAAATATCCTAGAGGTATCCCCAGCATCTAGCAGTCCCTATCTAGCACAGTTCCTTGCACATAATAAATCAGATTTATTTAATGGGTTTTTTTCCTTTAATTCATCAGCGTAACCCTGCCTCCATTTTAAGTCATATACCAATAGCCATTCTCCCATTACTCTATGGTGATTAGCAATCCAAATACATAGAAGAGTCTGACTTCATTTCTCTGAAATATATGTCCCCAAAAGAACAGGCTGTTTGAAAAATGAGTGGATCGATAAGACTGTTCTACTTATTTTCATGGTTATGTTGAAGTACTGAATTGCCCTTTATGAAGCAAAACCAACAGATCTGACCTCCACATTTTGACTTACTTGCATTTGGGGAGACCACTTTCATCAACATAGCATGTTCCTCCATACATACACCTGCATGCTGGGGGCATGGTTGGGGGAGATTCAATGGCTGCAGAAATTGAAAGCCATGCATGTGTTAATAAGCCATACACAGCAGAGCATACCGTACCATGCAAAACTTTGTTCACCCTTAATGCCAGGGGTACATGTTACTCTCCTTTCAAAATATTACCCCTCACTTAGAGCACTTAGAGCAAATGAATACCCTTACAAAATAATAATGGATTATGAGGTAGAAATATATATGAAACAGAAGGAAAATGGGAAATTTCAAAATTCTCCTTGTCCACAGTGAATACTTACTGGAATCCAGAAAATATTCAGAACATAAAAGTTAAAAAAGAATGTAATGGTACTATATTTAATGACACCAATATGGTTGACATTGGTTTGTGTCTTCCTAAATTGTATGTTCCACAAAGATAGGGAAATATATCAGTCATCTTTGCACCTCTCCACAATGCCTTAAATATACTAAAGGCTTGCAGAAATCTTTTTTGAACATTCAGCCAAAAGAAGACTTTGGTTTAGGACATCCAAACTTCCAAAAAAGTGAACAGAATTTCTTAGTTTAGGTATATAAACCTGGCCCCAATTTGGAAGCCCTGTAAAACTGCCCCTGTCCAAATTCTCACACTCCCCATCTGTTGCACAGTAATTTTTAGATACCCTTTCCTTTCTCCTGTAGTGAGACCTTCATGGCCACTGATATTACAATGCCTTTTCCATAGAAAACATTCATTCATTATTTATTGAATAGGTGAATGAATGAAAGGATGAATGCATAAGCAAATGAAATCCAGGTGCTATTTGGATGTACTGTCATCATGAATAAGCTTGATTGACCTGATATTACAGTTCTGAAAGTCTTGAGCCAATTTACTGCACCAAGAAAAAAAGAAGCAGATGATGCAAAATAACCAGGAGAAAATCTCTTCAACAAAGTCAAACTGGCATGGTATGGGACAAATATCCAGGGCTAGAGGTGCAAATCCCTCCTGTATCTCATCTGTATCAATTGATTAAGTCATCTTCTATAAGCAATATGGTTTATGACAATTATCATATGGCAATTTTCATACACATGACATAGCTTAAATCCCAGCTAATCCTTAATGCCTTCTGTGTTGTAACAGAGTGGTATCATTATTCTCAATGTACAAAGCAGACACAGATAGACAGTGCCTCATCCAAGAACAGATTAGATACAGCAATATTGGGATAATGATGAGATTCCCCATTTCCATTCTGATCCTCAATCACCATGTGTTTGTTTTTCTTCATATTTCCAGTAATTAACGCAGTGTTGCTCAGTTGTTTCAGTTGTGTCTGACTCTTGCTGACCCCTTTTGGGGTTCTCTTGGCAAAGATACTTGGCAAAGTGGTTTACCATTTCCTTCTGTAGCTCGTTTTACAGATGAGGAAACTGAGGCAAACAGAATTAAGTGATTTGCCCAAGGTCACACAACTAGTAAGTGTCTAAGGCTAGATTTGAACTCAGCTTTTCCTGACTCCAGACCCACTGCACCACCCAGCTCTGACCTTAATATATGCTTGTTGACTATTTCCAATTCCAGATATGCCTTTGTTGATGTTGCCAGGGTTCTAAAATGAACATGGAGAGGACATACTGGTCTCCCCTACTACATAAACATTTGCAGTAGGGGCATCATCTCTCCAAGGAGATTCAGTCTCCACGCCAAAGGAGCCTGAAGATTTATAGAATAAACTTTGTAGTAAGAACTATAAGTAACTTTTGAGACCAGAAGATTGTAGCCCAATAGAAATCTTTCCTGAAACAGATCAAGAAGAGTTGATCTTGTTCATGAACCCTACTATTGAAAACTTCTTCATAGGAAGACAACAGGAGGGTCAGTGACACCGACAAAACCGCAGTCAGATGTTAGTGGTGGGCTAACCCTAAAATAGCTTGCCAAAGTGCCCAGAAATCATTAGAACATAAAACTTTGGTCTGGCCCACAAGCTTTCATTTGGGACAAGGGAAGGGAATAAGTATTTACACAATGCCTACCATATGCCAGGCACTGTGCTATGCTAAGCATTTTTTTTTAAATGCTCTCACAGTCCTCACAACAGCCTTGCTAAGTAAATGCTATTATTATTTCCATCTTAGAGTTGAGGAAATTTGGGCAACCACATGTCAAGTGACTTGGCCAAGATCATACAACTAAGAAGTGTCCAAGGCTGGGTTTGAACTCAGGTCTTCTTTATTCCAGCATTCTGTCCACTGTGCCACCTGATGCCTCTAAGACAAGAGTGCTTGAACAGGAACTTTGGTTGTCTTCATACTTAACTTGGTTTCTATTCATCCACTCCTGAATTCACCCAGTCTCACCTTCTACAGCTACTATATCCCATATAAAAGGCAAAGAAAGTAGAGTGTGGTTTGTCATTTGGAGTTGAGATTTACCCAGAAGATGGTAAGAGGAAAGAAGGGACAGGAGGGTTCAGTTGCTTGCTTCTAGCCAACACAGAAGGAGAACATGCAAAAGAAAAGCAGAAAACCCCTCCTAGGCTCCAGCTGCTGCTGAGTCCTCCAGCAACAACTTTACCTGCATCACATTCCGTACTGCTCCCTTCCACAAAACGTGTGCCTTCTGGGCAGCTGCAGGTGTAACCCCCAGGTCTCAGCAAGCAGAGGTGGCTGCATATGTCTTTACAAATGTTGGGCACTAAAATGAAGGCAAGGAGAAAGAATAAGTAATATGCAGTCACCAACCTGATTTTCCTAAAGAGGAAATAAGTCACAACTCAGAAAATGCCTAAGTATGAGACCAACACCACACTGACTGTCCTAAACTGATGACTCTGGGAATTTCTCGTCTGTGTAACTGTGGAATCCATGTGGCCTCAAAGTGGCTGCAGAGCCTAGGTCCCTTAGGTAATTTACCTAATAAATTCCACCTCTTCTCCAATAAATCAACATTATTCTCTTCCCATTATTCCTTTCATCTCCCTCAATTGCTGAAATACTCACATTTTCAGTTAGTTAAGTTCTGGTCAGTCATCTTTCCCAGTTAGACTATTAGTATTTTGAGGATAGGGTGGCATATCTTTTGTTCCTAATATAACCCCAGTATTTAGTATACTGGTGTGCTAGTAAATATTTAACAACTAGCTCTTGGGGGGAGAGCAGGTGCCTATACTTTTTTTTTAAGCAATTGGGGTTAAGTAACTTGCCCAAGGTTACACGGCCAGTATTTTTTGTGTGGGTGTTAAGTATCTGAGGCCGGAACCGATCCTGGGTCCTCCCAACTCCAGGGCCAGCGCTCTTACTCACTGGCCACCTAGCCACCCCTAAGTGCCTACACTTTTAACTTTAATTTGCATTATGAACATTTTCTCCACCACTTTTTAAAGTCTAGACAATTAGAAAGAAATAAATCAAGTCTTGATTTATAGTATTTGCTTATTTCCATGGTTTAAATGTTCACACTAAAAAAATTAACAATTAGCTCCATCCAGACAGTATGAGCTGGATCTAACACATTGCTGGCAGTAGGCAATGTGTAAGTGTTCAAGAAATACAATAAGACTTCATCATAACAACTCACAATCATCAAAATGAGAATTTATCAAAGATCACAGAATATTCTCCAAAACACCTCCATTGAGAATGAGCAAGAGGAACTAGGTTGGATTTAGGAGAACAGACCTTCAGGGCATTGCCAAGGCTCTCCTCAAAGCCACTGCAGCTTGGTGGGATCTGCTAGACCAGAGATTCTTAACCCCTTCTATGGTCATGCACCCCTTTGGCAGTTTGGGAAAGCCTGTGAACCCCTTCCCAAAGTGATGCTTTTTGATACATAAGATAAAATACATAGGATTACAAAGGAAATCAATTCAATTGAAATTCACTCATCAAAATGTTTTTAGAAAGTAAGTTAACATTGGGGCGGCTAGGTGGCGCAGTGAGTAAGAGTGCGGACCCCAGACCGACCCCGGAGTCCAGAGGATCCGGGATTGGTTCTGGCCTCAGATACTTAACCCCCCCCTTCCCCCCCACCACACACACAAAACTGGCCGTGTAACCTTGGGCAAGTTACTTAACCCCAATTGCTTTAAAAAAAAAAAAAGTAATTTAACAGACCCAGGTAAGGAATTTCTCTTTCTGTGTTCTGCTAGCATAGCCTCCAAGATGAAACATGGTGTTGTAAAAGAGGCTAGAATTTGGAATGAGAGGATGGGGCATCAAATTCTCATTGTAACTACTTAGTAACTTCTCTGAACCTGTTTCTTCACTTGTAAATGCAGCTAGGTGCCCTCTCGGGTCCCTTGAACCTTTAAATCAATCACCCAATCAACAAGCATTTAAGAATCACCTGCTCTTGGTCAGGATTCCACAGAACCCACAGGAAAAATCAACTTTATGTTTATATGGACTGATGTAAAGTAAAATGAGTAGAACCAGGAGAAAATCATACACAGTAAAAGCAATATTGTAAGATGATCAATTGTGAATAACTATTCTCAGCAATACAATGATCTAAGACAACTCTGAAGGATGTATGATGAAGAGTGCTATCCATCTCCAGAGAAGGAACTGAGAGAGTCTAAATACAAATTGAAGAATACTTTTTTAACTTTATTTTTCTTAGGGGTTTTTTGGTCTATGACTTCTTTTACCACATTACTAATATAGAAATATGCTTTGCATGATTACACAAATATAACCTATATTAAATTGCTTGCCTTCTTAATGAGAGCAGCAGGGAGGGAGGGAGAGAATTTGGAACTAAAATTTTTTTTAACAAATGTTAAAAACTGTTTTACATGTAATTGGGGGAAAATGAAATACTACTTAAATAATTTTTCTAAAAAAGAAAAATCAACTTTATTACTCTATAAGTGAAACTGTGTAAAGACTAGAAGGAACAGAGGGTCAAGAACCCATCTCAGAGTAAATTATTTTAAATAACCTCAGAAGTCAAGTAAAATGGGGGGAGGGGTGTTATGTTATAGCCCATAATACAGAAACAGCTTGATATATTGTATATAGAGCCAGCCCCAGAGTCAGAAAGACCCTGGTTTAAGTCCATACATATATACATAAAAGCTATATGACACTGGAAAACCTATTTAACCTCTCAAGGCCAAGTCAAGTTGGTGCCAACGTGAATTAGTAGAGGGAGTTGCCTTATTGCCAGTTTCCTGTACATGCAAAGAGGTCCAAACCAAATACTATGAAAAATATGAAGAGGGATGATCTTTTTCAGCTGAGAAGTGGAGACAGACAATCAGGAGGGAGGTAGTATGGAGGGCACTTGTGACCAAACAAAAGGATTCAGAAAGCTTAAGAGGATTGTAGTTTTTTAGCTCTCCAAACCACCTATTATTCTGATGCAGGGCCTCATGCTAGGGACACAGACTCTTAGGATCTCAGAAATAGAAGGGTCCTAAGGATCATCCACTCCAACCCCCTCATTTCCCAGAAGAGGAAGTAGAGAATCAGAGAAGGCAGACAACCTGCCCAAAATCCCATAGCTGGCTGCGGACAAAACTGAGACTAGAATCCAAATCTCCTCATTTCTAATTTCATGTTCTTTCTAATATCACTCTGAAAGATAAAAGCCTTCCTTAAGTAGAGGTAAGTTTGTGAACAAGTATATAGAATTTAAATCTATAAAACAGGAAAAACATTTATATTCTTCTGGAAAAGTTATATAAAATTTCTGAACTCAGAGATATGCAACTGACTTCTAGGTTAAGACTTTGAATTAATTCAACAGGGGCTTGGTGGGCCTGGTACGTGTATACTGGTTATGCATTTCTTGGGGATTATTCTGCTCTCAAAAGCCACAAAACCAAGTTTAGAACCATCCAGTAACATAACTGGGACCAAAAAAAGCCACACTGACATTGTGTTTGAGGACCTGGAGATATCATGGCTATCTCTGGACACTTTATGACCCCATGTCCCATGAACTCCAGATGAAGACTGAAATATTTTTACTTTATGCCTATTATCTAAGGGTGTTAATAATTATACTTCAGTTGGTAACATCAATCCCACCTTTATTAGGTCAAAATATTGAAAACTATTCATGCAGCAAGAGATGTAGCAATATTTCCTACCTAATATTCTGACAGCACTGCTATTGATTTGGAATAGCAGTTTTCAGATAATAGGGAACATTTCATTCCAAAACTGGTGATTACCTGAGTGATTATATCTGTGCTGATGATAGACCCGAACTTGAGTGAGCCAAGGGTTTACTGTCAGCACTTTCACTCTGTCTCCCCTCCCGAATTTATCTTCTTTCCAGACTTCACCCTTTTCTTTAGAGGTCCAATATAAATGGCCTTCAAAGACATCCAGGCTATAAGGGTTCCCTACTTCTCAACCACAAGCAGAAAAAGGAAGAAAAAAAAGTCTTTGGTTAATTAAAAAGCAAATCTCCAGCATCACTTCTGTATCAGACATAATTCTCCCAAAATTAAAACCTTAATGCCTAACCCTAACTCAAGTCTTGAAATTCCTGGAACATTCAACTGGAATGTCATCGGAGAACCATAACTCAGATCTCTATCAGCAGATGCTGTCATGTAAATGTCCTCTGCACTGAAGGATCAAAATGAAAGAAACTATACTAGTTTAATCACACCATTTATGAGAAATATCTGTTTCAGTTTCACATTTTTCTATCTTATCTTAAGGGGAAAAATCTTTGATATTATGTTTGCACTTTTTTTTCTCTGAATATGTCAATTATGGTCACTTAAGAATAATGTCTGCTTCCTTTATTGAGAATAATATGTATATGATTTCTTAAAGGTTCTAGTTTGGAGTGTTGGGTTAGGAATTGTTCAGTAAAGATCTGGAAAACACCAAAAGCTGTCTTCTGAGAGGCACTGGATTTGGAGTCAGGAAGACTTGAATTCAAATCCTACTTCAGACCCTTAATTAAACAAGTCACTTAACATCTCCCAGCCCCAATTTCCTCATCTGTAAAATAGAAATAAAAATAGTAACCAACCTCACAAGGTTGTTGTTAATATCAACTGAGATAATACAAGTATTCTGCATTGCAATTCTTAAAGCCTCAAATTAATATCAACTTATTATTATCCTTCCATGTTTACAATGGTGAAAGTTGATTATAAATTTTTTTGTCACATTAGGTACTAATATGTCCAGTAGGACTTATACATTAACAGACTAGCATTTGTACATATGCATAGAAGAACTGAACTCAAAACTTGAACCTTTTCACTTTTTTCTCTTAAATATTATTTGCATTTCAACAACTAGTTCAGAAATAAAATGCAGAAATTGCACTTAAGTTATCTCTGAAATGAGTGAAGTTACAGAACCCTGTCTTGAGAAAATAGAAAAAGGATATTCACTAATAGTCAAGAGTCCCACAAGCAAAATAAAATCAAGGCTATTACTAACCACCAGAAGAAACAAGTCTCCTGTCAGTCCCATCATGTTTCATGGACTCAATAATGTTCTCTTTGGAATCACTCCAGTAGATCCGGTCATTGTTCAAATAATCAATGGAAAGGCCAGTGGGCCAGCCAAGGTCATTGGAAACCAGGGTTTGTCGTTGCTGCCCATCCATCCAGGCACGTTCTATCTTGGGCTGTCTTCCCCAGTCAGTCCAGTACATAAACCTACAACAGAGGTTTTCTCATTTTTAGAATTTTATCTTAGGAAATAGTTTTTCCCCCCTGAAGGCAGAATAAAACGAACTGAGAGAGAAACAGCATTTTCCAGGTGACCTATGTATTAACCTACATGTTTTATACTTCCTAGATGTTGAGAGAAGGGGAATAGCAATGCTGTAACTCACAAAAACTCTGCCTTGATGCCTCACATCACAGGAATTTACTAGGCTTACTTTGTGGAAGTAACCTGGCCTCATCTAACAGGTACAATTGTAGAGGGAAAAAATAAGGGTATAGCAAAATTCAAGAGGCAATTTTCCTCAGATGCTTTTAAATCAACATATGTTTAACTAATCATAGAGAACAAGGCCATTTTGTAAGGTCATTTTGTATTTTTCTAATTTTCATGCATTACACGAGCAAATAATAGCCAAATAATGAATAAGACATCCGACATGTTAGGAATTATATAGCCAGATCTTTGAGAAACAATATTAAATTCTTCCTAAGAGTTTTGTTTTTTGAAGGAAATGTGGGCTCCATAAGAGCCAGGGGGTCTCCCCCAAATATAGAATAGCCCAGAAATTGTCCCAAAAAGGTCCCTAAGGAAATTTTAATTTGACCTGCGTTTGGTAATCACACTGTCTATGCAAAAGGGAGCAAAGGGACTTTGGTCATTCTCTTCCCACTACTTAGAATGAGCTTTTTCCATAACCACTATTCAACCTTCAAGTCTGTGTCCTTGGAGTTCCACCTCTTCCATGGAAGCCTTATGTGGTGATCTATGATTTTGCTCAGTTGCTGGGGTGGAGAGAATGAGAAATATATTAAAACTGTGTGCAACTAGGTTGTACAATGGATAGAGGGACTTGAATTAGCAAGATCTGAATTCAAATCTGACCTCAGTGACTTACTAGCTGTGTGACCCTGGGCAAGTCACTTAGTCTCTGTCTGCTTCAGTTTCCTCAACTATACAATGTGGATAATAACAGCACCCATCCCATGGTGTTGCTGTGAGAATCAGATGAGACAATATCTATAAAAACTTTTAGTGCCTAGTATATCGTAGGCACTTAAATAAATTCTGGTTTCCCTTGCCCTTCTTCTTCTATGTAAAACCAATTAATCAATCAACAAGCATTGATAAAACAACTACTATGTGTTAGGCCCTCTGCTACAAGAGTGAAGCTAGCCCCTGCCCTCCAGGTGAAGCTGAAGTTAAACTAAAAATGTCAAAGCTCCCTTCCTATTCAAAATCTTAGATTCTGAATCACAAACATTGTTTTTATTTATTACAAAACTACTCTAGCTGGGAATGAGAAATGATGGCTACAAAAACACAGTGGAGGGCACTGCTCAGATATATGTCCACTGGCAAAAAGCAGCACCAGGGTGCAGGGGAATGGCGGCTCTCTCCTTCCTCTGCTACAGATATTTCACTCTCTCTAGCCTTCTACAACAAGATAGCAGGCAATTCAGTGCTTATTAACTATCCTCAGGTATGGCTCTCTGTTGTTTCATGAATGTGCCCTTGGTTTCTGGAAGGACAATAATCCCACCTTGTGATTCTTTTTTTTTTTCTTTTTTGTCTCTTACAATCCCCAAACACATTATTTTCATGCCATTGATGAATGGCAACTAAGTGGTGTTCAGTGCTAGACTGGAGAAATTTAGAGCTGGAATCCCGCCTCAAAAATTGACTCGTTTTGTAACCCTGAGCAAGTCGATAAAGCACTCACCTTTGGTTTCCTCATCTGTAAAATGAGGGTGTTAGGGGTGGCTAGGTGGCACAATGAATAGAGCACCGGACCTGGAGTCAGGAGGACCTGGGTTCAAGTCCAGCCTCAGACACTTAACACAAAAACTAGCCGTGTGACCTTGAGCAAGTCACCAACCCCAATTGCCCTCCAAAAAAAAAGGCAAAAAATTTTTATAAAAAAAAGAGGGGGTTAGACTCCACAGCCACTCAGATCTCTTTCAGCTCTAATTCTATGACCCTACATCCTAGGATCCTATGAGTCACTCAAAGAGATGATCAATCCTGAGGTTGCAGGAGGTCTTAAAAGTCATTTAATTAAATCCTCTGCCAGGAATGCATATAAGTCACCTCAGAGAAATAAGAATCGGGTCGATTCTAGGAAGAGTAGGAGCATAAACTTTATATGAGTGGGTGTGAATTGTTATTACTAATGTAATAATTACGGTAAGTTGAAATGGCATTATTATAACATTCAGCATATCTTTATTTTTATCCTTTGCTCTAACTTGGTGTTAATTTTGTTACTGTTGTTCAGTCATTTCAGTCATGTCCAACTCTCTGTGCCCCCATCTGGGATTTTCTTGGCAAAGATATTGGAGTTGTTTCCCATTTCCTTCTCCAGCTCATTTTATAGATGAGGAATCTGAGGCAAACCGGGTTAAGTGACTTGCCCAGGGTCATAGCTAGGAAGTGTCTAAAGCCAGATTTGAACTCAGGTTTTTCTGACTCCAGGCTGGTCACTTTATCCACTTCACCATCTAGCTGCCCTTTATTTAACCATTCTAATTTTTACCTTTACTCTAACTAGCCAATGGTCTAACTGTACCATAGCAGCTTTAATATGACTTCCTTATTAGTTAACCAATCAGATGCTGACCTTACACCTGAGTGCCAGTCATTAATATTTATACAGAGTTTAAAATTTTGATGTGTAGTTCCTAATGGCCTCTACCTCTTTTTTCTTGAACTTCCTTTTTATCACTGCAGAAACAGAAAGAAACAAGGGGTATTTTGTATTTTTCTAATTTTCATGAATTGCCATACCCAAATAACAGCCACCTAGGGGCCAACCTGCAGTCTGCACAAGGGGAGGGAGCACATGAACTGATGAAGCCACAGATCCATCAAAGTGTCAGATAAATATGCGTTAATTTTACAGATGAGATCACTGAGGCCCAGAGAGTTTAAATGATGTAAGATCATATGGCTAGTAAGTGGCAGAGAGGGACTCAAACCTAGGCCTTCTGATGACAAGTCAGAAATGCTGTCCATTACAACATACGATTTCTTATGGAACCTTAAGATCCCTTAAAGGACAATTGCTCTATTTATGCCTGAGTACACAGACTTTTGCCACTGGATGATGTGTTTTCACTATAAGGTAATATATAACTCATGGGTTCATATTGGGGGGCTAATTTTACCATTTTAAAATTGTTGTATGAGCCATAAGTACCTTTTAGGGAATATAAGTTGCTGGGTTTATAAAAAAAAATATGGCATAATGAAAAGAGAATGGGATGAGTAAGAAGATTTGGGTGCATATTCCAACTTATTAGCCATATAACCTTGGGCAAGTCACTTAAAATCTTTGGGCATCAGTTTATGAGAAAGATGGGGCTAATAATAGTACTTATCTACCCACAGAACCGTTATGAGGACCAAATAAATAAAATTCATAACAGCACTTAGGAAACTAAAGCACCACACTTAAGGCCTTACTGTTATTGCTATTTTTATTGTTATTGTTAATGTTATTATTGCATTGACTCCACGTAATAACAATCTCTGTTGGCATATTCAGAAATGCAGTACTTGCAGATGAGTAAATTTATCTTCTGGTGGTCAAACTTACCCTGACCAAATGATAGGAAACATCTAAGAATCCATTTAAAACCAAAAAACTTCCGAAACAAATGTGGTATAAACACATTCTGAAAAGTTAATTAGCAACAAAAATGCCAACTTATCACTGTTTAACAACGTGCAAAATAAAACAATAAGACACAATAGAAATATGTTAGGTGATATTTGACTTTGAAAATCAGGGTTATTTTTTCATCTAAGAATGGACACATTTGTTCATATAGATCATATGAGTCCCTAAGGGCTGGGGAATTGGATCTGTGATTGCATTGGTGTAGCACTCCTAAGAGGGGAGACTCCCTCTCTCAATTCAGGTTGTCATCTCTGCAATATGTAGTATCAGAGAGTAACCAAGAGAGCTAAGAGGTTAAGAGGCTTGCTCAGAATCACATAGTCACTATGTAGCTGAAGTACAATTTGAACTCAGGTATTTCTAGGTTTAGGAAGAGCAGTCTCTACTACAACAAGCTACCCACTTTGTTGTTCAGTCATTTTCAGTTATGTCTGACTCTCCGTGATCCCATTTAAGGTTTTCATGTCAGACACTCAATGGTTTGCCATTTCTGTCTCCAATTTGTTTTTACAGACAGGGAAACTGAGGCAAATAGGGTTAAGTGACTTGCCCAGGGTCATACAACTAGTACATGTCTGAGACCACATTTGAACTGAGGTCCTCCTGACTCCAGGGCCAGTGCTCTATCTACTGTGTTATCTAGTTGTCCTTATCCTACTCATGTACGAACAGAGATACGTGGACATCTACCCATTCTCTACTGAAACCCTCCCCTAATTATCCATTGCAAAAATGGAGATGACCTTGGGTTCTTGAAGGCTATGCCAGCTGAGTCCAAGCTCTGATAGGTCCTGCCAAGCTGGAAGGGCTGCAACTATAAACCTGGCAATGGACAGTGTTTTCCAAGAGCTAGCTTAGGTAATCATGCAGTTTCCTCTTAATAAGGCCAACCACAAAGTGATGAATTTTTTTAGGCCTTAGCAACTCATAAGTTACCATGTACTGAGACCTAGTAGGATGATGACTTATTTTAGTAGCAGAAGTTGCCACACTGACAAAACCATAGGTCTTTTGGAAATCTAAAATATTCATTAGGCTGTATATAAATCCAGTGAAGTCTTCCTGGATCTTTATAGCAAGTCTACTGATTAACTTATTAAAAAGTTCTAAAACAGTGGTTCCTAAACTGAGGTCCATGGATGGATTTCAGGGGTTCTGTAAACTTGCATCAGAAAAAGAAATAGACCTTTAGGTGGTACAGTGGATAGAGTTCCGAGCTTGGTGTCAGGATGACTCATCTTCCTAAGTTCAAATCCTGCCTCGGACACTTACTAGCTGTGTGATCCTGGGCAAGTCACTTAACCCTGTTTGCCTCAGTTTCCTCATCTGTAAAATGGGGGGTAGAAAAGGAAATGGCAAATCACTCCAATACCTCTAGCAATAAAACTCCAAATGGGGTCATGAAAAGTCTAATACAACTGAAAAATTACTACACTGAACTTATTTTCAATAACCAGAGATGCTATTTCTATCCTTTATTTAAAAGCCTTCTGAGAAAGGGTTCATGGACTTCACAGATTATCAAAGGGGTCTATGACAAAAAAGAAGTTAAATACCTCTGCTCTATAGTAATGAAAAGGGGGACGAGTAAACATACCAGATCACAGTCCCATCAAAGCAGAAGACTCAATAAATAACATCAAAGTTCAAAGACATGACTGCTAGGATTTTCTAGAAAACACATCAGTACACTTAATACAAACACTGCTGAAAGGTGCTAAGCAGGTTTTCTAACAAGGGCAGGGAAAGTAAGGCAATAAGCATTTATTAAGCACCTACTACATACCAGCCACCATGCTAAACACTACAAATATCATCTCATTCAGTCCTCACAACAACCCTGGGAGGGAGGTGTTATTATTATTCCCATTTTGCAGTTGAGAAAATTTAGGCAGTCAAAGGTTGTGACTTACTCAGGGTCACACAGCTAGAAAATGTTTAGAGTCGCATTTGAATTCAGGTCTTCCTGTCTCCAGGAGCAGTGCTCTATCCATTGTGTCTGCCTCATTGTCTCTATATCTACCACTGGCACCCTGATATTAGGATTAATTTCTCTTTTGAGAAAAAAATGGATCTCTCAATGGATCTTTATTTTTGTGACATTGCCATCCACAGAAGAATCTATTGTTGCAGTCCTTGAAGGCTTACCCCAATTTTGGATTCACAACAACTGCAGCTGGTTGATCTAGTTGGGTGAAAACAAGCCACTTTCTGTACCTTCCATCCAGCTTGGCCACTTCTATTCGATTGGTGCTAGCATCAGACCAATAAATGTGCCTGAATTCAAGTAAAGAAAGTTAAACAACAAAAAAAGACTAGAAATTCTGCGTCAAAAGTAGACATTTTAAGATGAAATCACTTAGCATGAGGAATATTTTTGTATATAAGAGTAGGAGAGATGTTAATCTAAGATAGGAACTCTTCCACTCACTAGCAGTATGCAGTCTTAGAGAAGCTGAATATCCTCCCTCCCACCTCCTTTGGGGTCAGAAAGAACTTGGAATAGGAGAACTCATCAGTTCAGAAGAAAGGATGAAAATGATTTTTAAAAATAACATTTGGCTCAGCAATGTCCTCCAACCCTGACTCATATTACTTAACATGTCCAAGTCTTAACTATTCCAGTCTCATCTTAACAAAGTCTCAGGTCAAAAAGAAAAGAAGACAGATAAGATGAGAGATCCACCCTCCCCTAATTGGCAGAGGGCATTGTCACATTCAAAAGAGCCTGGATCTTCAGGCTCTGACCTCTGGTAACATATCTCAAAGGTTTTGTTCTTTGGAGATGGACTCCAAAAGAAGTAATCCAGTATGAAATCTTATTTTAGCTGCAACAGTGGGGAGCTAATTAACATCTTCAGAGATGAACCTGTCTTCCGGGAACACCAGATGGGTTTGCTAAAAGGTGAAAATTAATTTATACTGCAAGTCATTCACCATTCTCCAGGAATTTTGTTGGTCCCAAAGCTCCTTCTCCTCAAACATCTTCCCATTAAGAGTTTCCTTTCAGGAACATAGATGTTTCTATGAATGTTTTGACTTTGCCCCTAATGTAATTACTTCCTCCTAAATGTCATTCTGTCCCAAGCATCATCTTTGAGCTTGAGCTAAATAACTGTATATGACATGGGTCAATTAGATAATTATTCAATTTACAGCTTCTTTTTAAAGACCATTCCCAGCCCTGTGGACTCTGGGATTTCAGAAAATTTGGATGGTAAGGAATAGATATCAAATGTGACTTTGACAAAGATGTCTCCCCTTCTCCCCTAAAAAGAGTTAATGGTGAAAGCAGGGTTCAAAACTAGAGTTATTTGATTCCTCATCTATGCTTGGAAGTCATTTCCTGCTGACATCTCAGGCCTTAGACAGCTTCTCTACAATGATAATTGACAAAGAGAAAAGAAAAATTTCTAAGCTTAGCCAAATTTTCTAGTAGAACTATGAAAATGAGACCCAAATCTACAATGCTAAATAATGCTGTTACATAGTGAAGTTGACTCTTGAAACCCATAATTATGTATGTTTTCATACTATACTTAGTATCTCCAATGAAATGTGATCTTTAAAAGATTAATATAAACTTTAAAAAATAACAAATGATCAGTTGATTCAAGAACCATTCTCACTTACCTTCCAACCCAATCCACTGCTATTCCATCAGGACGCACGATATATTTGAGATTCAGGTCAACTTCCTTCACAGGATTATTCCCACTGCTGTCAAAGGTAGGGATATATGCACGTTTTATGGAACCAAAATCAGAGCCTTGACCTAGGACAGTATAATATATAACACCTGCAGGAACAAAACACAGAGACGAATTTCACATTGGGGATAAGTACCATTAGAGATCTGGGGATCTAATCAAATGAAATGCTGTCAATTAATTGAGGATTCATTAATGCTGTTGATTCAACTATATTGTCAAACTCCAAAGCCTGTGTGTGTGTGTGTGTGTGTGTGTGTGTGTGTGTTCGAGAATGTGCCCCACTGAGTGCTTCCACTGATAACAACAATGCATCCCTAGCTTCTTTCTATTTGTACCTTTTAAGTTCCAGCCCCTCTTCCTCAATTCACCTGTTTCAATGTTTTTCCCCCCACTTCAATTTAATAAACATTCATTAAGTATTTCCAATGTACAAAATAATGGGGACATACAGACAAAAAAAAAACAAGATCAGTCCTGGCCCTCAGGGAACTGACATTCTACTGGGAAATATAACATGCAAACATATAAATAAGTGCAAGATAATTTGAGGAAGGAGAATAAAGGGAGAGAGGAAAACAGAGCATAATAAACTAGAAGAAATCAAAAAGGACTTCCAATTTAAAAGGGGGTGGTTTCACCACTGTTTAAAACCTGCCAGCAGACCGCTTCCACATCACATCTGTTTCCACTTCTCTTAGCTCCAGCCATACTTGCTGGACAATCTGATTTACCTGGCTCTGGATTCTGCCCACAACTGCTTCATGAGGTGTCACCGCTTTCCATCACCTTCTTCTGCTGCATTTTGCAAACCAGCTTGTACTATTTTAGATAAGTTCCAACTTTACCACTTAAATTGTGCTCTGGCTACAGGGCCTGGTCAAGAGCAATGTGAAGTAGGTAGCCTTCGGTAAGATAAAGACCAACACTCCATGCAGCCATAAAATGAGGATTTCTGGTATCATTTTTAATCTATATCTGTCTCTTAATAGACACATACAATCAATCCAATCACTCACAGGCCTGGAAAGGACTTTTGTTGTTGTTCAGTTGTTTTAAACCTGTCTGACTCTGGGTGACCACACTTTGGGTTTTTCTTGGCAAAGATTCTGGAGTGGTTTGCCATTTCCTTCTCCAGGTCATTTTACAAATGAGGAAACTGAGGCAAACAGGGTTAAGTCACTTGGCCAGAGTTACAGCTAGTAAAGGTATGAGGACAGATTTGAACTCAGGAAAATAAATCTTCCTGACTTCAGGCCCAGCAAGCTATCCACTGTACCACTAGCTTCCCTGGAAAGGACTTCAGAGAAAACAAAATCTAATCCCTTCATTTTATAGATAAGGAAACAAAACCCAGAGAGACTAAATAATTTGGCTGCGGTGAAAAATGTAGTGGTAGAGCCAAACCAGGCCCTGAAATAGCTATGCAGTTTAACCCAGGGGAGAAATCTCTGACCTGGAAGTAAAACAAGGAAAATTCTAGTCCAGAACCATCAGTCAATATGTGACTTTAGATGAGTCACTCAGAAGCTATATAATTTTAATGTGAAAATTGAAGAAAGGTCACATGCAGTCTTGCAAAAGTAAATTCACTGGGCCCTGAAGTAGCTACTTCTTGAGATAGCTGCAGTTTCTAATAGTTCTTTGTTGGGAGAAACAGCGTGGTATCATCCAAAGAGCACTGGCTCTGAATTGGCGTTCAAGCCCGACTTCGGCTATTTGTTAGTTATGTAACCGCAGGCAGGTCACCTAACACCTTGTGGCCCTGGGTTTCTGTGAGGAAGTTGAACATAAGATCCTCCGAGCTCCCTCGTCACGTAAATCTATAACCCTATGAATTGTAGTTGTTGCTCAGTCATTTCAGTCATGATCCTATCTAGCATTTTCTTGGAAGAGATACTGGAGTGATTTGCCATTTCCTTCTCCAGCTCATTTTACAGATAAGGAAACTGAGTCAAACAGGGTAGAAGTGACTTGCCCAGGATCACACAGCCAATAAGTGTCTGAGGCCAAATTTGAACGCAGTTCTCCAGGCCTAGCACCCTATCCATTGTACAACTTAGATTTCCATGAATTGCAGAGCATCCTTTAAATAACCAAGGATGAAAACATAGGTAGACTGAAATTTCATTGCAAAAAGCAAAGCAAAACTTGCTGGCTAAGTTCACCCAATTATGAGATCCTTCCCCTCCATAAACAAAACTTGGTTTACTCATATTAAGAAGAAAAAAAAACCCTCTAAACAAGTTCACTAGCTAACAAAACTCATTTTGTTAGCATTTAATACAAATATCAAAGTTTATTATACTCACTGAGACCAATGCCCTCAGGATCCCAGTCATAATCAATGGCCTGGATGTGTTCCTGATTGTCAAGGTAATCAGAGTACTGCTCTGATGAGAGATTGTATTTTCGAATTCGAACATTGTCTGGTAGGAGTAGTAAGGGAGGGTTACCTGTAAACAAATGAAGAGGTTCCTTGTATCTGTACACCATTTACTTCTGCCTTTTTCTGCAATTGGGGATAAGCTCTAGGAAACCCCCCAACTACCTGTTTATTATACACACTGAAACATCTTTGGTCGGTTAGCTAACAAGTTTTGATACTCACCTGACAGTTCATTCTATCAAGACAGGTTTTCTCATTTCTATTAAAGGGTGGAAGGCCTGGGTCATCAGTTTCAACTAAACCTTCAGTATGCTGATTAAGCATCAACTATATGGAAAGACCATGCTAAGTGAAGGAAATGAGTGAAGCACACCAACACCATCCTGTGACCTGATTCTGGAGACAACTCAGTCCCCTTTCTGTTCAATTACGGGTCTAGTTCAAATTCTATCTCATGAGAAAACTTTATTCAATTGTGCGAATTGGGAGAAAACCTGATTACATCGTTTGAACCTAGCACCAAGTGTCTGGGAAACTGGACCACCTCTATCTGCTGCTTAGAGATCCCTAACCAAGGACCTAGATTATGCTGACCAGAAACCTAGTCAGATCCAAAGACTGATGCAAGGAGTTTTCTCACAATTGTACATCTCAAGAACCCATACATCTTATCTAAAAACTGGCCCCATACTGGTCGATTAGTGATTGTTTCTAGGTTCCCTTGACTGCTTACAGACACTTGGAGGGAATGAGACATCTCTTTTTCTGAATTCAAGGAATTACACCTGTTCACGCTACCCCTTCCAACTTGGAAAGTACCTAATCTTTTCTCCAATTAGAAATCAGATGACTTAATGTTATATTGCTTCCTTTTAATTAATTTGGCCCCATTTGATTAATTGTTTTTAATGTATAAAGATCTGTTATCCTCTATATTGAGGATCTAGACCTAAGCCGAGGCAATCTGGTCTCGGTTTGTTGGGCAATTTGAATGTATCACTTAATAAATTGATGTGCTAGGAAGATCAATCTTTGTTTTCCTCAGTCATTTAATCTTTCCCCCACCACATAAGGAAGAGACAAAGATAGAGTTAAGATATGGTTCCACGTCCTTTAAAACTCAATCTATTAGGAGGACATGATGCATAAATGTCTATAACATAAATTGATACCTGACAAGTGTACAAGAGGGTCACAAAACTAGAGTCATGTGAGATTTGAGGAGGGAAAGATCACTAATGACTGGGAAAATCAGAGAAAAAGTCATGGAGGTGGCACTTTAGCTGGATTTGAAAAATTGGTAAGATTTTGGCAGGTAAAGATAGAAATGAGGGCATTCCCAGCAAAGGGATTGCTAGGGGCAAAGGTACAGAGAAAGGGAGAACATCACTCAGGATACCTTTGGGAGACTCCAGTTTGGCTATAGCACACACATGGAAGAGGAGAATAGCGTGAGATGAGACTGGAAAGGGAGGGTAGTACCAGGCTGAGGAATTCCAGGGTTTCTCTTTGCCTGCTTTATCTATTGTTCAGTCTTAAAGCTCAAAGGGCTGGATTAGGAAGGAATTTTCCCTCATTTGCCAGCCCTTCAATGACTTTCTTTTTTTCCACTTAATTTTCTCTGTATTCTCTGGCTCTGATTCAGTCAAGACTGTAAGTAGAAGGTCATATGAGAAAAACAAAACACTCATAACCTTAATAAAAGTTTACCAGAAACTTCTCATTGCCTTTATTTTACTAACAGGTTTTTATTATTTTTTAAGCAGATAATCAGCTCTGTGATTCAATTTAACTTCTACTTAATGAGGAAGGACAATTTGTCCTTGATATTATTTTTGAACCTAAAATAAGTATTTCATTCTCTGAGATGCCATGCATAGGATTTTCTTATTTAACGTATTTGGACAGCTATTTTCAGTTGTGTAGATTTCAAATCCAATTTATGTAACTTTTAGAAAATTATATTATCTTAATCTCTCTATAGCTCAGGCTCTTTCTCTGTAAAATGAAGGAATTAGATTGATCTTCCTTCTGGCTCTAACAATCTCTGGTTCTCTATAAATTGATTCCTTCCTAGACTCTACATTTTTATATGAATATAAGGATTTGTTTCAATCACACCAGCTTCAAAATAGTTAAACAATTTTTAAACGTGCTGCTTAATTATCAGACCAAACTTTCAAAGTGCCCTTCCTCCACTTTCATGCCTGAAATGTTCAATGGATGTAATATTTAAGTATGCAAATCAAATGCATGTCCTAATGTGTTCATTTGCATGCCAAAATTGAACAGTTAAAATTTTCATTTTAACCACTAACCATTTGACATGCAAAGTAAAAATGCTCTTCTCTAGCATTTCCCCTTGAGCCACTAGCATATGTCCCAAATCTAAATAAATGGGGCCATAAAAAACTTGTATACAAAATTGGGCTATATAGATTTAGACGATAGTATTGGGAATTTGACCTGCTGTGTACCACTTCTATTCCTTCCATTTTGTCATTTCTAATACCCTACCATTCTTTCTGCTTTTTTCCAGTTCATATCTCTTAATTTTATGGGCTAAATTCCTACTTATTCAGAGACAGATTTTTCTGGTGCTAACATTAACCTAAGATGTAGAACTAATGACGGAAGTTATAAATGAGTCAGACCCCTTCTGTCTGCGATCGTTAGTCCATAGACAATAAAAAAGTAATCTGTCAACAAAATGTCCTTGATTTGCCCCAATTTAATGGGACCATTTTCTGAGGCATCTTAAGTTACACAGCCTAAAACCTTGATTCAGTGGAGCTAGGAGTCTGATGGTTTCATTAATTTCCTTCTGCTGACAACCATGACATAAGCAGTCTTTTGTTGTTGAGCAACTTAAAGGGAATTATCCGACCCACATATCTTTTCCCAATAAGGGTATTTATCAATGTGGCCAAGAGGCAAGATCTAAGACAAGTAGGATGTGACTATTATCATCTCAATTCCTACAGGTTTTAATAGTTTTTCAAGGCAAGGGGGAAAGGGTGATGAAAGAAAATGAAGAAACTATGGCTCTTAAATGAATTCTCCACCAGTGATGTTTTCCCTCGCCCCCTGCCAGTTAAGGTTGATTTTTCACTGATGACATCCCAATATCAGCTAAGCATACCATCAGCTGCACACTGTTTTCCCTCGTGGTCACCCACAGACCTGAATCCATCAGCACAGATACACTCATAACTTCCTTTGGAGTTTTTGCAGTCTTGGGGACAGACTCCAAATTGTTCACACTCATTGATATCTGGAGACAAAACAAAACCAAAAATTCATTTTAAAATTCACTCCTAGAGACTTCAGTTCAGTTGCTTTTCAGTTATGCCCAATTCTTTGTGACCCCATTTGGGGTTTTCTTGGCAAAGATACTGGAGTCGTTTGCCAAGTCCTCCTCCAGCTCATTTTACAGATGAGAAAACTGAGGCAAAAAGGGTTAAGTGATCTGCCCCGGGTCACATGGCTAGGAAGAGTCTGAGGCCACATTTGAACACAGGATGACTCGTCATCCTGATTCCAGGACCAGTGCCATCTAGCTACCCCTAGAGACTTGCCTTTGTTCAAATTTACATTTTCCAGTGATGAAGATCAAGGAAAACTCAGATGAAAGAAATAAACCAACAAGAGAAAAAAGGGAAACCTAAAGAAACACCGTGATTTCAGTCAAGAAAAAGATAAAGGACCCAAAGATGAAGTCAACTTTCCATTTCAAAAAAGCAGCCACAATTTTTTTTCTCATCAAGAATATCACTTTCCCTTTGCTAACACGGTTTTCAGGTGCTATCAATTAATCTTTAAATGATAAACTCTTGAGTTTCAACTCCCCCAAAGAATGCTTTCACTCATCTCTACTTAAAACATACCATGGAATCAGGTACATTAAATCCCACTGACCAGAACTGCTGAAAACATACTTAACTCTTATCACTTTTAGTAAGCTATATTCTTATCACATACTTTTCGACTGATTCATGATGAAAAGGCAAAACATGATTAATATAGTAAGATTTTAGAACTCATAAGCAAATCATATGATTCCTAATTCCTGTCTATGGCCCCTAGACTGCAGTCCCAAAACACTTGAGAAGACAAGCCTTCCCCAGGCCAGACAACATTTCTAATCCTTGTTCATTCTGAAATGTAAAAAGCATAGGCATAATCCTACTAAAGGACTCTGATGGTACAGCATCAAGGTATCTCACAAAGAACAGAGGACTTAAAAACATAATTAAAAAGAGATCTACGTTACCAATGCAGGAATTTCTGTCTATAGCACTAGCATTGTACCCCGGCCTACAGGAACAGATGAAACCTCCTTCACTTAGATTGGTACAATTATGTTCACAGATATTTTCAGCACAGGTCCTTTCTGCCCCTGGATCTGGGAAAAAAAGATAAAATTATGAAGAAAAACAATATAAATTGAAGAAGCCTATCAATCAAAAATTCAAATTGTATGTCAGAAATAGTACCTCTTCTATTCTCCTTGGCGATGATGTTATTATAGGGGGAAAAAAAAACTATTTTTCCTTAGGGATTTATGGAAGAAAGGTGCTTCTGTGATTTTTTAAAGACTGAGTGAGGTCTCCTTATCTAGCCCAATATGGAAGTACAGGGGCTGCTTGTGGGCAGGTCTCATTCTGATAGGCACAGGAGCTCTGACTTGCTCTGTTTCTAATCTGGGTAGATCTGACCCTCCCTAGACAACCAGATATCCTTCTGTGCTTGGGTAAAAACAATGCAGACACCCAACTGGTTCAGCCCATTGCAGCTCAGAACTCCTGAGCTCAAGACACCCACCAGCCTCAGCCACCCTGTAACAGGATTATAGCTGTGTGTCACCATGTCCAGCTACTTTGAATTTTTGATAGACAACTCTACTATTTTTTGTTGCTCAATTGCTTTTCAGCCATATCCAACTCTTTGTGACCCCATTTGGGGTTTTCTTGGCAAAGATACTTGAGTGTTTTACCATTTCCTTCTCCAGCTCATTTTTACAGATGAGGAAACTGAGACAAACAGGGTGAAATGATTTGCTCAGGGTCACACAGCTAGTAAGTGTCTGAGGTCAGATTAGAATTTAGGAAGATGAGTCTTTCTGACTCCAGGTCCAGTCACTATCCACCGTGACACCTAGTTGCCCAACTCTACTATGGAATCTATGATTTTGTTGCCTAGGGAACTTCTTCAGCCAAGGTACACCACAGCACTATGAATACCTAGCTTTCTTGAAGGCTCACCTCAAGTATCACCTTCTACCTGAAGCTTTTTCTAATTTCCCAAGGTGCTATTGCTTCTACCCACACTTAACTGCTCCAACACCACCACTCACACAGCATATCTTGTATCTATGTTGAATATCCCTATATTCTATGTGTCCACATTATGTCTCATCCCTACATTATAACCTGCTTGAGGGCAGGGACCTTCATTGTTTTTCTCTTTGTTCCCTTAGTGCCTTGCACAGTGCCTTATGTGAAAAAATGCATACTTTAAATGAAGTGAATTGAAATTAATAAAATGTAATTAATTGTGTATGTGCACACATACACACTTGACCATGCACATACATGAAAAAGACTAAGAAAAATCCATTAGATTATCACTATCCTATGAACTTCAAGGTCCATGCTTAAATGGTGATAGCTGGAAGTATTATTATGAGATCTTTCCAAGGAAAAAGGAAGGCATATGCTAAACAAGTTATAAGATTGTACTCACTTTGTAAAAATCCAGATTCTCTGCTTTGTGAGGCCCCTGTGAGCAAATGCAAAAAGGTACCTTTGCTCTAGACCTGCTCCTTCCTCTTGTCGATTTTTGGAAATTTCCTGCCTAAAACTCCCTTCTTCTACCCTTGCTTAGAAACTTCCATGCCTCACACTTTTTACAGCCAGGGTCTCATAAAGTCATCCCTAGTTTCTCTCTGCCTCTGACACCAGAGATGGAAAATCAATGAGATCAGCTGAAGTAAGAACCGGTCTCCTCACTATAAAATGCATAGACCTTCACCTATGTGGCTGAGCGGTTACCCTCAGGTAGAAAGGATGGGAACAAGCACTTATTAAGTGTCTACTGTGTACCAGACCATATATTAACTAAGCACTTTACTAATATTACCTCATTTGATCCTCACAACAACTCTGAGAGGTAGGTGCTATTATTATCCCCATTTTAATCAGTTGAGGAAACTGAATCAGAAAGGTTAAAGGACTTGCCCAAGGCCACATAACTTGCTTAAGATAAGTAAGTGTCTAAGTATGGGTTTAAAATCAGGTCTTCAATACTGCCAAAGATGGAAATGGCAAACCATGCTAGCATCGTTGCAAAGAAAACTCCAAATGGGGTCATGAAGAGTCAGATACAACTGAAATGCCTGAACTAGCAACTTCCTGATGACAGGCCCACCCACTCTGCCACCTACAAGACAGGCATCTCAAACATCAACTAGGAAGATAGCTAATAAAACCTATGTGCATCAAATCAACAGACAGCCTCTTTGAAGGATCGTAACTGGCCCCCATCTTTCTTCTTGCCAGTGCCTCAAGACCATTGCTCCCAAATCCCATTATTCTACCACTCTAACAATGGAGATCCAGTTATGTTCATTGTCTTCTAGTGATGGAGCATCCTTTTTCCTGAGTATCCTTTGAACTGAACCCTTTTCCCTTGCCCCATTCCCCCATGCTCTCACCCCTAACTATCACATCTTTAGGCCTTTGGTCTTTCCTCACATGAACTAAAACATCATTTTTAGCATCGATCCTTCTATATGCCGCTGGCCCACTTGACTCTTGTGAAACTTTCTCCAAGTCCAAAAATTGATGCTGACTAATATATATGAGCTTTTCTATTTTGTTTTGCTTTTATTACTATATCTAAATTCTTTATCCATTTGAATGCGTTAAATAAATAGTACATTTCCAAAATCAAGTATGGGCACACAAGTAAATTTTTCATTTTATAAAGAAGGAATGACTGTTACCAAGTATTTCAGAGCACTGAAAAAAGTCATCCCAATTTAATAATCTCCCAAATATTGGTTCCACCAACAATTAGCTTTCTTTCTTTACAGATAATTGATGCTAAAATCTTAAGGTCTTCTTAAACTTTAAAATATTAAGGAATATTGGACAAGTTATTTCCAAATGCCTCAATGACCATTTAAAAAAGAAAAACAATGAGGGAGGGGAAGAGAGGAGACAGAGGGACGGATTATAAATGCATTAAAATAAATAAATTTTCTTTTTTTTTTTTAAAGCAATCGGGGTTAAGTAACTTGCTCAAGGTTACACGGCCAGTTATTTCTGGGTGTGGTGCTGAGTATCTGAGCCCGGATTTGATCCAGGTCATCCCAACACTGGAGCCAGTGCTCTTACTCGCTGAGCCACCTGGCCGCCCCTAAGCAATTGGAGTTAAGTAACTTGCTCAAGGTTACACAGCCAGGTGTTTCTGGGTGGATGCTAAGTGTCTGAGCCCAGGATTCGATGTCCAGGTCATTCTGACACTGGAGCCGGTGCTCTTACTCGCTGTGCTACCTGGCCTCCCCTAATAAATTTTCTAATAATGAAAAAAGGGATGTGTTTTACTAGTACTCACATAATGTCACTTAGAGGTATATATTTTATTTTATAGCCAAATTACTGACCCACATAATAATCATTAAGACTAAATTCTACTGTGTTACATCTTCCCCACTTCAAAAAGCAGCCTCAATACTCATGATTCCATTGGTGAGGATACTCTTTCTTCTAATACATACTGTAGCCTCTTTCCATTTTAGTAGATGATTTCATGAGTTGCTATGCCACCACCGCCATCACCCCAAATGTTTCTAAGCTGATACTTAGACAATGGGCCCATAACCTATTGCTGGATATGTCCTCAAAGTCTTTGCAGCTTGGTGAGACCTGTCAGAGCTTGTGGTCCAGGAGCATAACCTTTAAAAAGTCAGGGTCTCCTCCGCACTATAATGAGTAAATACTTAAGTGAAGCCTTTTGTATCAGTGGTGTCAGATTCAAATAGAAATGGTTCTCTGTTGACTGTACATTGACTTAAAAAACCACAAATTAGTGTTGTATTTTTATTTATTTTGTTAGAAATTTCCCAAATACATTTTAATCTTATTTGCTGCACTCAGGAGTGCTCTGGTTTGATGCAGTCAGTGGGCCATGTGTTTGTCCTACATTATAGAGCACTGGGCTTGAGAGTCGGACAGACCTGAGTTAATATCCTGCCTCAAACATGTACTAGCTCCCTGATCCTATGCAATTTAATTAACTTATTTATGCTTCGCTTTCCTCATCTGTAAAAGGCAGATGATGAACCTGAGAGCCTCTAAGGTACCTTCTTACTTTAAATTTATGATGCTCTGATCCTGAGATATACCAATGTATTAATAGCTGAGAAGAAATGTGGCCTTAATTCCCATACTCATTTGGGTGCTACCTATTTTCTGTAAATATATGCCAGTTTTAATTAAATGCCATTAAAAAGCACTGTGATTAATTTCAAGCAGCTAAATTAGCATGGGCAAATGAAAGAGGAACCAATTTTTATCTCAGTCTTAAACTTGGAAAGATTCCAAACACCTGCTATAGTTTGCATCACTCCAACAACAGAGGCAGAATTTGAGAGTGGAGTTGTTTTGGTAACTCAACTTATGTCATATTTACATTAACTCAATAGATTACATCATTTCATAGCATTGCATGGAAAGTATGTCAAGGTATTGCACATAGTATTAATCCATGGCAAAGACTGCAAATAATCTGGGCCCCCAGAATCAGAAGTTGTGAAATCTCACAGAACTGATCAATGAACAAGTATTTATTAAGCACCTATGTGCCGGGCATTGTGCTAGGCTTTGGGGATATAACTACAGGATGAAGCAATACCTATTTTATGTCTTCTCCAGTAGATTCCTCCTCTATCATCCTCACTTTCTCACTGATCTTCTGTCACTCCCTTCTTCTCTATTGACTACAAAACATTCCCATGTTTCCCCATCTACAAAAACTCAATCCTCCTTTGGTCCATCCATCCCTGCTAGCTATTGTCCCATATTTCTCTTCCCTTTTGAGCTAAATTCCTTGAGAAGGTCATCTAAAACAAGTAGATGGCCACTCCTTCCCTCTCACTCTCTTCTTAACTCTCTATACTCTGGCTTCTGACCTCATCATTCAACTGAAACTACTTTTTCTAAAGTTATTGATAATCTAATTGCCAGATCTGATAGTCTTTTCTCAGTCTCCATCCTTCTTAACTTCTTAGCAGCCTTTCACACCATAAATCACTCTCTTGTCCTTGATACACCCTTCTCTCTAAGTTTTCATGACACTGCTCTTTCCTGGTTCTCCTGATTATCTGATCACTCCTTCTCGGTCTGCTTTGCTGGATCTTTATCCAGGTGACACCCATTAACCCTGGGTGTCCCACAGGCCTATGTCCTGGGCCCTCTTCTCTTTTCCCTCTATAATATCTCCCTCAGTGATCTCATCAGCTGCCTTAGATCCACTTATCATATATCTGTTAATTATTCTCAAATCAACTTATCCATTCCTAACCCCTCTGTTGACCTCTAACCTTGTATCTCCAAAGGTCTACTGGACATCTTGAACTAGATGTCCTACAGACATTTTAAACTCAATACGTTCAAAACCAAACTCGTTATTTTTCCTTCTAAACCCTTCCCAAAACTCCCTATTGATGTTGAGGGTACCATCACCATCCCAGTCATGAAAGTTCATAACTAAACATCACCTTCAGCTCCTCACTCTCTTACACACACACACACACACACACACACACACACACACACACACACACATATCCAATATGTTGCCAAGGCCTGTCGATTTTACCTTCTGTCATCTCTTGCATATACCCCCATATCTCCTCTGACACTGTCACTTCCTCATCTTCTCATGCTTAGACTGTTACAATAGCCTTCCGGTTAGTCTGTCTGCCACAAGTCTTTCCCTACTTCAGTTCAACCTCTACTCAGCTATCAAAGTGATCTTTCTAAATCACAGATCCGAGCAATGTTGCCCACTACCCTAACCCCACTCAATCAAATCCAATGGTTTTCTATTACCTCTAGGATATAATTTTAAATCCTTCATAACCTAACCCTTTCCCACACCTTTCTAGTCTTCCTATGCCTTATACTACCACATGTACAATTCATTCCAATAACATTGGCCTCCTTATAGAATTGTTCCTCCAACAAGATACTCCATCTCTAGATTCTGGGAATTTTTGATGGTTGTCCCCAGCCCCACCATGACTAGAATTCTCTCCCTCCTCATTTCCACCTCCTAGCTTCCCTGACTTCCTTAAAGTCCCAGATAAAATCGCATCTATATGAGCTTTTCCCAAGCCCCTTTGATTTGGGCGATAACAATAATAATATTAATTAACACTCGTATAGTGCCTATCATATGTCAGGCACTGTGCTAAGCTCTTTACAAATATCATCTCATTTAACCCTCATAACAACCCTAGGTGGTAAATGCTATCCCCATTTTACAGATGAGGAAACGGAGGCAAACAGAGGTTAAGTGACTTGCCCAGAGTCACAGAGTCACAGAACTTGTGTCTGAGGCCACATTTGAACTTACATTTTCCTGACGCTTGGACCAGCCCTCTTTCCGCTGTATTACTTAGCTGCCTAGTGCTGGTGCTGGTGCTGGTGCCAGTGAGATCAAGAGTGGTAACAGTAGCTCTAGCCCTTAGCAAATGCCTGGCACTTTTTTATTGTTCAGTTGTGTCATTGTTTGTGACCCCATTGGAACTTTTTTGGCAAAAATACTGGAGCAGTCTGCCATTTCCTTCTCCAGATCATTTTACAAATGCAGAAACTGAGGCAAACAGGGTTAAGTGACTTGCCCAGGGTCACACAGCTGGTAAGTGTGTGAGGCCACATTTTAATGCAAGAAGATGAGTCTTCCTGATTCCAAGCCCAGTGCTCTATCCACCGTGCCACCTAGATGTTCAGCTGGCACATATTAAGCATAATACATGATTGATAAATGATTAACTGACTTATTCCCTATGAGTTTACATTTTAATGGAGGAGGCAAGTATATGTAAAAATATTTTTACAGAAAAAATATCAAGTTGATAAATACAAATGTGTACAAAGTACTTCAATACAAGGTAGTTTGGAAGGGCAACCCTACCAGTTAGGAGGATTAAGAACCATTTGGTACTTAAGATGGTGATTGAGCTGTGTCTTAAAGAAAATGAGGAAATCCATGTGATAGATATAGAGGGAGCAGATGGAAGACAGCCAGTGTACATACACATAGAGAAGAGATTGAATGTTAGATGTGAGAAACAAAGAGAATGCTAGTTTAGGTAGATCACAGAATGTGTGTGTGTGTGTGTGTGTGTGTGCACACGAGGGACAGACAGAGAGGAGAGAGACAGACACAGACAGAGACAGAGAGATAGAGAGACAGAGAGAGACAGAGAGAGAGAGAGAGAGAGAGAGAGAGAGAGAGAGAGAGAGAGAGAAGAGAAAAGGGGGGGAGAAGAAAATTTCTAAGGAGAATAGAAAAAGCAATTGACCCCAGGTTGCCTAGGACTTTATTAAATGCTAAACAGGGGAAGTTTATGTTTCACCCTAAGGGTTACAAGAAGCCCCTGGAATTGTTTGAATAGGGGAGTCACACGGTCAAATTGGCATTTGACAAAAATTACTTCGTCAGCTAAGGCAACTGGATGGCACAGTGAATAGAACACAGGAAGACTCATCTTTCTGAGTTCAAATCTGGCCTCAGACATGTGTTTGGTGACCCTAAGCAAGTCACTTAACCCTGTTTGCCTCAGTTTCCTCATCTGTAAAATGAGCTGGAGAAGGAAATGGCGAGCCACTCTAGTATCTTTGCCATGAAAACCCCAAATGGAATCATAAAGAGTTGGACATGACTGAAATGACTGAACAGTAACTTTGTCAGCTGTTTGTAGGGTGGACTGGCGTAGTGAGAGACCTGAAGAAGGAGGACAATTATATGGCTATTACAATAATCAAGGCAAGAAGTGATGAAGGCCTGAACTAAGGCAGTAGCTGTATAAATTGAGGGTGTGGTAAAGGTAGAAATGGAAAAATTATTACAGATGGCACACTAAGATAAAGCTTTTCACATGTGGTATTCCAATTTTTAACAAGTACCCTGAGATAGTATGATAGACTAGAAGTTTTAGATGATCTTAGAGAAAAGTTAGTCCAACCCTTTCGTACTATACATGATAAAACTAAGTCCCAGAAATAGTGAAATCAAAAGGCAGGGGAAAAGATATTAACTTTGGTTTGGGGCATGTTAATTTTTTTTTAACAAGATGGTCCCCACCATCAAGGAATTTACGTTTTTTTGTTTTGTTTTGTTTTTGCTTTTTGGAGGGGGGAGGGCAGGGCAATTGGGGTTAAGTGACTTGCCCAAGGTCACACAGCTAGTACATGTTAAATGTCTGAGGCTGGATTTGAACTCAGGTCCTCCTGACTCCAGGGCTGGTGCTCTATTCACTGCACCACCTAGCCTCCCCTAGGGGCATGTTAATTTTAAAGTGATAATGGGACATATTGATGGAGGTTCCCTGTAGGCAGTAAGAAATATAGTTCTGTACTACTGAAGATACAGCTTTGGGAGTAACCTACTTGGAAATCATTTTGTCATATGTTTAGAGCTGGGAAACTGAGGTTCAGGAAAGTGAAATGATTTGCCAAAAGTCACACAATACGTAAATGAGAGAGTCAAAATTAAAATCTAGTTCCTCTGACTCCAGTTTTAGTCCTACCTCTACTGGTAATGGTCAAAGGTTGTGGAAACAAGTAAGATTACCATCGGAAAAACTTTAGAGAGGAGAAAAAATTGTCAAGAACAGTACCAGGAGAAACACACATTATTGGGGGTTGGGAAGATGATGCGAAGCCAGCAAAGGAAATGAAGGAGTGGTTAAAGGATAGAGTGAGTCTCTGAAGTCACAGGAGGAGAAAGTACACAGTAAGAATGAGTGGTCAGAAACTGCAGAAATTAGAGTCTGAGGACTGAAAAGGGACCAATGGACTTAGCTATTGAAGGTCAATGTTTAATGTTTAAGGTCAATGTTTAGTTATTGGAGGTCAACCTTTGAGAATGCCATTTCGGTAGAGTGGTATGGAGTGGAAGCCAGACTGCAAGGGGGTGAGAAGAATATGAGTAGTGAGAAAATGAAGGCCTTGAGCATTAAAAAATACCTTTTTAAAGAAAATTTGTCAATAACTCAATGAGGTAGAAGGGTAAAGGGAAAGTTTACTGTTTCAACATGGGACTAAGAGGGAGAAATTGAAAGATACATGAGAAAGGGGGGACAATGACCAGAGAAACGTCCTGGAGAAAGAAGGAGCAGAATGAAGGTTTCAAGAAGATAACATCATCATTATTATATTATTATAAATATCACATACACACACAATGAGTTCCCTCTTGGTTCTTTCATTGGTTTGAAACCTGGTAAAGTTTGATACAAATGATCAGCAAGGCTAATAACAAAAAAATTGGCAAATCTAAAAAACATGTATATGTAGATATAACAATGTTTTAACAAAAGTTTTACTTACTGCAGCCTGTTTCATCAAAATGGTTCCCACAATCATCAAAGTCATCACACACATAACTCAAAGGAATACAGTGTCCGTTGCCACACTTGAATTCATCTTCTGTACAAGGTTTAGTGGTTGGGTTCATACCTACATTTGAAAAAAAGGTTCAAAATCAAGTCTCCTTCCTGCATAATGTTGTGGGGGGCAGTTAGCCCAGGATTTTTTTTTCAGAATAGAGCTTCTCCCTTTTCCCCATTGCCCACTCTGACCAGACCCACCCTTTGGAATCACAGATGCAATATGTTTAATTTGGGAGGCAGCAATGAGGGGCTAGTCCCATTTTTCCCTTTCCAAAATCCACCATCCACATAGACACTCTCTGAAATAAACACCTTTTAACTATAGTTTTAATCCCCACAGGTCTATCTACACATACCTTTAATACTACCAAATGATTCATAACCATACAACTCCCTCTGGGATGAGGAACACCCTCATTTTATAGGTTAGAAACCTATAATATCAGTGGGATTAAGTGACTTGTTGAAGGTCATACATCAAAGATTGTAAGAGACTCGTTAAGGAATGAATTTTCTGGATATTCCTAAATGATGTCCATATAGAAGAAAAATCATAGAAGGAGTGGGAGAAATTAATCACCCATACTTGCTCACTGTCCTTTTAAAATCTGTGATTTCATTGGTATAGTTAGTCCCTCCCTGTATCAATGTACTGCTTGTGTGTCTCTGAGGCCAAAAATAACCATCACTTGGTGGAATCTTTCCACGATGAGTCTTTCTTAAATTAGTTACACTGGTTCTCAGGTGACAATATGGACCCATACATCAGCTTTTTCAGCTTGGTAGTTCCTTTGAGGGTCCCTGCTCTCTAATGGTTTAGTCTTCAGCCTCATTGAAACCCTCTCTTCCTTTAGGACATAACTTAAAGACTATCTTCTCATGAAGTTCACTTTCTAAAACTACCCTCCATTTAACAATATTACCTATATTCACTTTTTATTTATGATGTACACATTTTTATGTTTACATGTAGCTGTTCAATCTCTGCTTAGAATGTAAGGTCCTTGTGAACAGGCATAGTGTCATTATGTGTTCTTTTATCTATAACCTCATTATGCCTCATTTAATAGAGTAAATACTTAATATTTGATTGATTAATAAAAACCCCATATAATTCTAAATAAGAGTAAAAAGATGTGACAAAATATGGAGCCTCAGAAAAAATATGGTGATCATTGTACAACACAAGTACAGCTTTAATACTGTAATAAGTAGAATAACTCTTTAAAAAATCAATATGGACTAGGGCAGCTAGGTGGCGTAATGAATAGAGCACCTGGAGTCAGGAGGACCTGAGTTCAAATCCGGCCTCAGACACTTGACACACTTACTAGCCGTGTGACTTTGGGCAAGTCACTTAACCCCAATTGCCCTCCAATAAAACAAACAAACAAAAATCAATATGGACCCATACATCAGCTTTTTCAGCTTGATAGTTCCTTTGAGGGTCCTTACTCTCTATTGGTTTAGTCTTTGAAAACCAAAGTCCACCTCCATGTCACTGCAGAAAGTTTTTAAAGGAGGCTTTTTCTATTGATCAGATTTAACAGGCAACCGACCAACTGTGTGCTCAATTTGAGGTGTTTAGAAAGATCCTCCAAATGGAGAAAAATAACACTTTTCCCAGCTCCATCCCAGACAAAATGCAGCAGTGTTCGTTTCTTACTCCCATGCTACCCTAGGTTATAATTTTCCTCTTATGGAAAATGAATTTTCACTCTTTAAAAATGTACTCTGATATGAAATACTGGAGTTCTGTTCTTTAATATAATGTTTTCACTAATGGCACTGAGAGAGCTATATGATTAATCATCTAAAATAGATCAGTAATTAACAACCCTACATCAAATCATGACTAACTTCATCTCTGAAGAGCAATACATCATTCATTTATGAAATGTGAATCACCATTTGGTGCTCATCCTGATTTTCTCAAGAGAAATAGAAAATAAATTATCAACTTTTTTTAAATTTTAAAAAGTGAGAACTTCGCCAAAATTGTGCTTTGTGTGATGGCAGTCAGCAATAACTGGACAAGGATAAGGATGATATTCTAGCATCTGAGTTTACTTAGGCAGTGCTACAATTTAAACCAGACAATTATCTCAATATATAATATCTATGTGTGTATATACATATATATACACATATATGTATGTATAGCTATAATTCATCTTATTCATTCATTTATCCAACAAGCGTTTATTTTAAAATCTACTCCCAAAGTATCAGGCTAAGTGCTAGCAATAAAAAAGATGAAAAAGAAACAGTCCCTGCCCTCAAGGAGCCTACATTCCACTGGGGAAAGCAATATAAAACACAGATAAATCAATATAAATTATATACAAAGCAAATACAAAGTAATTTTGGAGGGTTGGGAAAAGAGTATTAACAACCAGGGAGGTCAGAAAAAGCCTTGTGTAGGAGGCTTGTATATAAGCTGAGTCTGGAAGGAAGCTCAGGGAGCTAGCCAGTGGAGGAGATAAAGGAGTGTATTCCAGTCACAGAGGACAGGCTGGGTCATGTCGACCCATTTGCAATTTGTGCTTCCACTCGAACAACTCAGAAACTCCTAACAGATGCTGATGTGACTATAACAATATGTAGACAATCCAGGCTCTTTAGTTTCTCTTTCTACCTTTGTATTTTGCCCATTTTTGCAATCCTATACTGCATTAGTATCTCAACTAGAAAGCAATTAAAAGAAGAAAGAAAAAATGAAATAGGTTCCCATATGTGAAAGATGCATTCTGGGAGTCTGCAGTCAATTCAGCTTGTCAAATTATTTGGATACTTAACTATACTTTTCAGAACTACACAAAACCTCTATGATTGCCTTGTTTTTTTTCTCACTAATCGTTACTGTGTGTTCAGTTGTATTTTATGACTTTCAAAAATAATTTATGCAAGTATAATTAGTTCAATCAGTTTTTCAACTGGAAATATATACATGTATACTATAATATATGCATATATGTGTGTATATATTTAATAGGATCCACATATAGAGCCAGAAGAGATATCACAGGACATCTAGTCCAGCCTCTTATTTTACAAATGAGGGAAATGCAGCTGAGAGAAATTAAGTTATTTTATTTGCCCAAGATCGCACAAGAAAGTGACAAAGGAAAGATTTGAACCCAGGCCCTCTGATGCCAAAATCAATACTCTTTCTACTATGCCTCATCATAAATTTCAGAATGAGGTTTAGGGATCTTTCATGTGAATAAATTCTCTTATTGTTATTAGTTATCTTTACATCCCCCAAAATTATTTAATAATTTCATTTCTTTTTCTTTTGTTCATGTATTGAAGACCTTCCTTCTCTCCAATATTGTATGAAAATGGTAAAATGGCTAGTTTCCTGAACCTGGTACTAAAGTCTCAAGTACTTACTAGCTGTGTGACCCTGGGCAAGTGATTTAAAGGTTTGCCTCAGTTTTCTCATCTGTAAAATAGTGATAATAATAGCATTTATATCCCAGGGTTATTTCCAAATAAGATACTATCTGTTTTTAAAAAAAGCACTTAGCACAGTGCCTCATACAGAGTTGTCATTATTATTATTATTATTATTATTATTATTATTATTATTATCATTATAGCTCTAACAATCTGGCTCCCACAGACTTCCCAGTCTTATTTCAGACTGCTCCCCACTTCAAGAACTGCATGTTCCAGTCAAAATGAACCAATGGATATTCCCTAAATGCTACATCCTATCTCTCACCACCTGGTTCTCACATAAGCTCTCTGCCATGCCTAAAATGAGCTCCCTCCTCATCTCTTGCCTCTCAGAATTCTTCCTTCCATCTTCAAGGCTCAGTTCAGGTGCCAAGTCCCTAACGAGATGCTCCCTGAGAGCCCTCATTTGTTAGTATTCTCTTCTTCCTCCATTTATTTTATATTATACTTGTTTCATTATATGTCCCATTTTCCAGATAGAATGGAAACACCTTCAGGAGAGGGACTCTGACTTTTTCTTGTTTCTGTATCCCCGAGAGGTAGAACAAGGCACTTACTAAATCACTGATAAAGTAAACTAAATTCCTGAAACCAAAATTCCCTAAAATACAGGGTTGATTTTGTGAAGAAGTGTCCACTTACAGTGTTCCTCTTTCTCATCACTTCCATCCCCACAGTCATCCTCATGGTTGCAAAGCTCATGGCTATAAATGCAACGATTGTTTTCGCATCGGAACCGAAATGGTGGCTCACAGGGATTATCCACTAAAAAAAGAAAGAAATCGAGATTAAACTATGGATACATGTTAGAAGAACATTAGTGTAACAGAAAGTCACTACCAGAATCATACTCTTCTCCTTTTAAAACTATCCAGAAGCTATTCCATCTAAATCTGATCAAAATTGTGACCAGCATCACCATTACAAGCCTCATTCATGGGCTCCTTAGATTGCAAGCTTCTCGAGGGTAAGGATTATCTTTTATCTTTCTTTTATCCCTATCATTTAGCACAGTGTCTATCACATAGTAGTAGGTGCTTAATCAATGCTTGTTCACCTGACTGACTCAGTAATTTAGAGCTAGAAGAAATTTTAAATGTTTTCTAGTTCAACACACTCATTTGTTGATGAGGAAATTCAGATTCAAAAAGATTGAGGGATTTGCCCAAATTCACGAGTAAATTAGCTAGTAAGTAAACAGCATTGCTTTGAATTCCCTCACTAACCACATATATCATCCATATTCATCTTATCACTCTGTCATTCATTTACCTTTGAATTCTTCTCTAGCTAATAGATAGACAATAGATAGATAGATAATATGTGTGTGTGTGTGTGATGTCTTCTTTCCTAGAATATAAGAAACTCAAGAGGGAAGACCATGTCCTCTACTGACTTTGTGTCCTCTATGGCCTATGACAATGGGCATGGCAGATAAAGAAAGATAAAGAGTCTTAGAATCGTGAAGACTCTTGGTCCAGTCCTGCCTCTCATGCATGCTAGCAAGTCTCTTTACCTCTCAATGCCCTAATCAGCTCTCTTAGACTGAGTAGTCAATCTGCACTGGTAAAGGGAGCCAATCTCTCCCCATCCCCAATTAATCCCTAACATAAAACCTAAACACACACACACACACACACACACACACACACACACACCACAAAGTAAGATCTTACTGAATGAAATAAAGTTATACTCTGCTTTCAAATACAGGGCATGAGTTATTTTACTTGCTTTTAAGAACTGCATGCTTAAAATGCTTTTAAAATATGAGAGGTTATAAATTAAGAGTCTTTGGGAGGAAAATGGGAGAACTATGTGAAAAGTGAGATATGCATTTTTGACAAAAATGTTTTATTGAAATTTAATTGAAAATGAATTCTCTTCACCCAAAAGTTAGATGTAAAATTTTAAACACATTTGTGAATGTGCCTATAATCAATCAATTAATAGGCATTTACCACATACCTACTGTGTGCCATATCCTGTGCTCAGAATTGGAGATAGAAATACAATCAGCATTTGCAAAGAGCTTACGTTCTGACAGATACATATACAAATACATATCGAATAACTATATAGCATTACCTACAAAAGAAATGAGGCTTCCTTCCCTACCATTCAAAGTTTTATTTTCATACCTGCGAACATTTATCTTGTTGAAGGAGTACCAGTTCCCAATTCCCTACCTCATTCCCAGTTGCAGGCTTCTAAGATATTTACTTAAAACTTAACAAGTAAAGAAATATCAGGAGTGGCAGTATGGAGCCCCTACAAAAAATGTACTTGAAATGAATTAAAATAACTCTTTGTATTGTGAAGGAAAATAGCCATATATCATCATGGCCCAATAAGACACTTTAAAATGGTAACTAATGAGGAGAAGGGCTTAGAAGTAAAGAGATGGTAAGTTCTTAAAGAGAAATGACTACAAATCTTCCTTTCTACAGAAAAAACCTCTACCCACTGTAGTAGTAAGTCTCTGTTTTGATCTTGTGATACCCCAGAGTGTCTTCAATTATTTCAAAGGAAACTGCAAAAATCTTACAACATAATTCATTTTAGTTCACTTTCATTTCAAAAAGCAAATAAGTGTCATACAGAACACAAAGAATGGCAAGAATGTCAGACGTCTCCAAAGGTATGAAATTGCTACCTCATGAAAAAGGTACTAGGTAAAGACCATCCTTGTTCCATGTGATTCCCTATCACCACAAGGATCAAATAAAACAATCATCTGGCATTCAAATCCCTTCATAAGCTAGTACTCCCCCCCTACCTTTCTAGTTTTCTTACACTTTACACCTCCTCTACCACATACTCTTCTATTCAGGGACATTGTCCTCATTGCTGTTCAAATAAGATACTCCATCTCCAAATTCTGGGCTTTTCCATTAGCTTTCCACCATTCCTGGAATACTCTCCCTCCTCATATCTACCTCCTTGCTTATATGGCCTTCTTCAAATTGCAGCTAAAATGCCATCTCTTCCAGGAAGCCTTTCCCAATCCCTCTTAATTCTGGTGTCTTCTCTCTGTTGATTATTTCCTATTTATCATATGTGTGTATATGTATATCTTGTCTGTACATAGTTGTTTTCATATTTCCTCCCCTATTAGACTGGGAGCTTCTCAAGGACAGGGATTGTCTTTTGCCTTTCTTTGTACCCCCAGCTCTTAGCACAGTACCTGGCACATAATAGGTTTTTAATAAATGCTTAATGGATGACTGAATGAGGTCATTGGAGAGAGTTAACACATTCATTCTATTTTCTGCCCTTACAGCACAGGTGAAGTTCCTCATCAGAATTGTCCCCACAGTCATCATCACCATCACACTTCCAGAATGGCTGGATACAGACGTGGTTCTTACACTCAAACATGGTAGCTGCACAGTATGTGCCATTAGGATAACGGGTGGCTAGTGTGCAGAAAGAGACAGATCAGTTACTGGAAAGGTTAATAATAATTGGGAGCAGGGGAAAGGCAATTCTCATTTTCCTTCAGATCATCTATTCTGTTTGGTTGTTATTTTTCCTTTCATTGATCTAACACTAAGTACCATCTGATTCCTGCTTACCATACTCCTATTACTGCAGCTGAAAATCTCCAATATACAAGGGTTAATGGATTATTCCTTTAGGAGAGGCATCAAAGTCTAGCCAGGTTCTATGTGGATCCCAATTTGCAACAGTATGTAATAGCAGCTTTAGGGCTAGAACTGAAAACTATGTTTTCAGTTATTTAAAATAAATACTTTATAGGGGTGGCCAGGTGGTGCAGCAAGTGAGAGCACCGGCCCCAGAGTCAGGATGACCTGGGATCGAATCCAGGCTCAGATACTTGGCACCACACCCAGAAATAACTGGCCATGTAACCTTGAGCAAGTTACTTAACCCCAATTGCTTTAAAAATAAATTCTGGGGCAGCCAGGTAACACAGTGAGTAAAAGCACCAGCCCCAGTGTCAGTATGACCTGGGGATCGAATCCAGGCTCAGACACTTAGCACCCACCCAGAAACACCTGGCCATGTAACCTTGAGCAAGTTACTTAACCCCCAATTGCTTAGGGGCAGCCAGGTGGCTCAGCGAGTAAGAGCACTGGCCCTAGTGTCGGGATGACCTGGGATTGAATCTGGGCTCAGATAATTAGCACCACACCCAGAAAGAACTGGCCATGTAACCTTGAGCAAGTTACTTAACCCCAATTGCTTTAGAAAAACAAATAAATAAATACTTTATAAAGCTATGTTTCACTTCTGATCAAAATTCTTTTACACTATTTTTCAGTTATTGTGTGCATTGTTTTTATCTAATATATGTTTCTATCATAAATGTCTATTGATAACAATAATTTGTATTTGTTAATAGTAACATTGCATTTGTAGAGAGTTTTACAAATAGGATTATAAAATATTTCTATTTCTAGCTATTGGCTTCATCATAGTTATAATAACAATAACAACAATAATAAAGGCATTTATATAGAGGTATACAAATATGATTGTATTATTTAGAGTTAGATTTTTTCTTCATTTTATCTGTCTCATTTAGTCCTCACAACCACCCTGGGAAATAGGTGTGACAATTACTCTCATTTTACAGATGAGGAAACCGAGGCAGATATAAGGTAAGTAACTTAAGCAGTGTCTAATTATCCAAAAACTCAAGCCTTCTTAACTCTAAATCCATCACTCTGTCCATAGCACCGAGACAATTATATCTGCTGTGCTTCTATCAAAATTA
The DNA here is from genome assembly GCF_028583685.1 of Petaurus breviceps papuanus. Taxonomy (NCBI): domain Eukaryota; kingdom Metazoa; phylum Chordata; class Mammalia; order Diprotodontia; family Petauridae; genus Petaurus; species Petaurus breviceps. The sequence goes on from NW_027187419.1 coordinate 97,518,158, forward strand.
AATAATTCAGTCACACATGCAAGGTAGTAATTGATCACCTACATGCAATTTTATTATCATAGACATAGTCACTACTGCCGTTTTAAGGGATTTTATTAATAAACTCTTTTGTGTTAGCCCTTTCATGTATGTGAGCTATAAAGACCAAGGAATCAGATAAAACTCAATCAACAGATTAAATAAGACCCCTGTGATAATTATTAGTTACCTATGAAGGTTGAATAGAAAACAGCTAAAGGCATTTTGTCCCCCAAAATGGGCTCACTTAATCACACTGCTTCCTCATAAAAGCTTCATTACAAATAGCTAGACTGACTCACGGCAGCTGGCTTCATCCGAGAAATCGAGACAGTCAGCACTTCCATCACATTTGAGTCGTTCAGGTACACAGTGACCACTAGTGCACTGGAAAAATCCAGGATGGCAGGTCCTCATTTCTAGAGAATGAAAATTTACCAAAACATTCTTGTTACTCATAGTCAGATAACCACAGACCCTAACTAACCCTCATAACTTGAGATCATAGAGTAAGAGCTAGAAAGGTCCACAAAGGTTACCTAATTCAACCCCTTCATCTGAGTGAAGAGGAAACTGAGTCCCAGAGAAGCTGACTTGCCCAGAGTCATAACAGATAGTAGTGAGCAGAACAGGATTTGAACAGAAATCCTCTGGATCTACATCTGATATACTTCCCACTCTACCATATTGTTCCCAAATCATTCCCTCTCAAGATACAGTCATGGAAAGTACTGCCCTTAGTATGGACATGGTGAAATGCTATTTTCGGTGACACCTCTGACATACTAAAAAATACTCATATCTGAAGCCTTTACTCATAAACCTAATTTTCCATCCTTTGAAGACACTTATTGGTCTTCTCCAGACCTATTCTAAGGTAAATGTAAGAGCTGGATAAAGAACCAGAGCAATCTGATTACTGTTCCGGTGCTCAAGTCTTTGGGACAATGACCTCCATTTGTATTTTCTTGAGGACCACATTCAGGCACATGAAATAGGTAGAACAATAATTGCTTTTATTTGCATATTATTTGCAAAAGTCAATAGAGCATAGTATTATTCTCAGACAATCTCACTTAAAACTGAATCAACTAGACCACTACACCATAAATATAAATCAGATAAAGGAAAAAAATATTTTAAGTCACCATTTAAATAAAAATAATTTTTCTCTTAGTGGTACATTATTCAGTGGTTACTCTTTCAAAGAAATAAATATAGATACAAATATAGATGTAAATATAGATAAAGATATATGTTATAGGTACCACAATCTCGTTCATCTGAATTATCCTCACAGTCATTGTCATGATCACATATCCATCGGGAAGGAATACAACGCTGATTGTCACAACGGAATTCACTTTCAGAGCATTCCCGAGGGGCTTAGAAAGGAGATAAGGAAATAATTAGTACATGAAATATTATTTCTGATAAGCAGGTCACAGATAACATCATTTCAAAAGTGTAAACTAGGGCTCTAAACTGAGGTTAATAGAATGAGATGTTCTTAGGGTATAAATTCTCTTTAAGTAAGTCACTAAATGTCCAGCCTATAAAAAGAAAGGATTCTACATCAGTTTGAGGTTCCTAAAGAATTACTTTCATTGCAACAGTTGTCCTCAGGTTATAATTTAGGACTTTGTGAAGTGTTACAACAAGAAATTTATCTGGTTTATGAAAACAAAGGCTAACTTTTCTCAAACAACAGGTAGGAACCAAATGCAATTAGGATAAGAAACACTCTGCAATGAATATCTCTGATGAATGTCTGATATCTAAGATATTTATGAAACGAACAGAAATAAATATATGTTGTTTTGTGCATGATTTCATATATATATATATGGAGACAGAGTGACTATACATATAATGACCATATATAATAAAACTTTACATATATTTATATGTAAACAAATACATATAATAAAACTTTACATATATGTGTAATGTATATCAATAAAATGCAATCTCAGATCAGGTTTCCTCACTGACTCCTTTAGAGAACTCAAGGTGATCCCCTCATTCCCTCTCTCCCATTGCTTTCACTTATTGTATATATGACAGTGTTTAGTTGTCTTCTGATTCTTGCATTTCTTTCTGACGGAACTGAAACTCATAACAATGATGATGATGATGATGATGCATTGTCATTCTTGGTGGGCTTAATAAAATTTTGCATATCTTCCAATTTCTTATTTGAGGTAGCTTACTTTAATGCTTTATGAATCTGAGGTTTTGAGAATTTAATGTAAATCCTCCTTAATTTGAGTTGCTGTGGATGAAAAAAATTCATCATCTAATGGCCAACCTTTTAGTGATGAACCTATTCCCACTTAACTAAGCTGGTCTTTAGACAACAGAAACCTCTTGGTGGACCTACAGTCAAGAGTCTTTCCATCCAGATCTTGCAGTCTCCTAACACAACCTCCCAAAAACCAAGGTTATCTCTACAATCCAAAGAAGAGCCAAGGAAAAATTTCAATGGAAGAAATGGCTAACAAGCAAAAATAAAAATAATACCCTATGAACTAATGCAAAAAGTAAGATAACAAAGGTAGATTAGAGAAGAAGCTCAAATCTCAGCATAAGGTAAAGTGTGGAAGCACTAAAAACTCACTGCAGTTCTGCTCATCAGATCCATCCCCACAGTCATCATAGTCATCACATTTCCATCTTAATGGAATACAATGGTGGTTGCTGCAGCGGAAATCCCCCAAAGGATTACAAGTCATCTCCTCTGAAATTCACAGGCATTGAAAAAGTTTTAAAAAGCTATCAGGACAGTAAAAAACAAACAAAAAACCTCCAAAAATAAGCGCTACTTTACTGTGGAACAAATATAAAATTATACTGCAATGGTACTCTTAAAGATCTCTAAGGGTATTCTACCTTTCCAGTGCTTTAAAACACTCACTGTCATGTCAATCTTCTTTTTAACCAAGCTAGAAATTTATCATTTCCAAAAAGTAAACCCATTTCCTCTTGCAACACTGCTGGAAAAATGAATAGTTTTCTAGATGGTAGTTTGTCCAAAGTTTGCACCAACAAGTCACTATCATTGATCATTTACGAATAATGATACGTAAATATTTCCATTAGCCAAAAGTTACTATGTTCTTGCTCATCTTTTCTCCAGCTCTTCTATCAACCTAGATCAAAACAGATATACTTCTGAAGTCTAGGGAAAAAATGTCTTCCTCCCTCCAGATTTCCTTAATATTTCTCAGTCTTCTTCTAGATCCCTTGAAAATTCTCTCTACATTACCATATTTGAACCCAGTACTTTTAGAAGATCATACGTTAAATCAGATAGACCTTCAAAAGATGAGAAGCCCAAATGACCAAAACATTGTTATGGAAATGATACTCTTTTTGGGAACTGATAGAAGGGGAAAGAAGAAAGTATTAGCTATAGACAAAAGGTTTCACATTTCGAACTAACTCATACAGGTCCCTATGATCGAGGTTACATTGCTTCCTCATCGAGGGCTTAATATAGCGTGAGATCTTCATGATTCATCTGTAATTCTTTTGCAGTTCAGGTTAGGGGGTGGAAAACAGAGGGGAGACAGACGTGGAAGAGGAGAATGATAATAAATGTGCACTCAGCTGCCATGAGAGGGAGGTAGGGAAAGTCAACAAACCTAGCTCTTTCTACCCTCGGATCCTGATCCCAAACCATACCACAGCCTTGTTCATCACTGTTGTCCCGGCAATCATCGTAGCCATTGCACACTGCCCACCATGGGATGCAACGGTAATTTGTTTTACAGCTGAAATCCGTGTGGTTGTCACAACGATAGTCGGGTCCCACTGAAATGGATAGCATTTTTGGTCAGAATAATTAATTTGATCGTGTCTGAAGTTAATTATATCTACATCTCAGACACATTTACCAATTTTCAATAGATATTGAGGAACAGCAACAGTCAGAAAACAACCCTTTACTATTTTCAAAGCATTTTCATATCCATTATTTCAGCTCCCAAAACTTTTGTGAAAATAGGTAGGAAAGGGAGTATCTTGCATTTTAAAGTTAAGGAAATTGAAGTTCAGGGATAAGTGATTTTTGCCCAAGAAGACAAAATAAATAATAAGGCAAGTACTTGAAGTCTTTCTCCTTGGTGTCCAGTTACCTTTCCACTACATTCCATTCTATCTTCAACAATGGTGCAATTGTACTAGTAACATCACAATAGCAACAAAAAATGTTACTTAATTAGGATCATAAATCTAGAGTTGGAAGGGACTTCAGAGGCCATCTTGTCCAACCCCCCCCCATTTTACAGGTAAGTAAACTGAGACCCAGGGAGGTTAAGTGACTTGCCCAAGATCACCCATCAGTGAACATCAGAGGTAAGATGTGAACCCTAGACTTCTGACTCCAAAGCCAGTTCCATTGTCCCATTGTCCCCAATCTCTTCCACAATAAGTAACCAGTTTCCAGTTCTTTCACTTTCACTTAAAGCAATAAGCTTTAGTTTTCGCTTCTTTTCTCATCAAATTCTAAACTGATCAATCTTCACTAATGTGCTTAATTACCCTAGGAGAAATGTGGTTTCCAGAAACTGAGCACCTGAGAACTGGGCATGTTTACAAGACAGTTGGCAACCCTTTACCCTTTAGTCTAAAAGTTAGAAATGGGAACTGGGATAAGACATGAAGATACTGATTGATGAGAAATGAGATTAATGAGAACAACAGCAGCACCTGGGGTTATAGGAAAGCTGCCAGTTCCTAATGCCCAGAGTCCCACATCTTTCCATACCCAAATCTGTGTGGCTAAGAGGTTCATGCTAAAGCTTAAAATGAACTTCATTCCTGATACTGAATATACAATGTGATAATAGTAACATTTATTTTAAGGTGTGGAAGTGCTTTACAAGCAACACCTCATTTGAAGTCTCACAACAACCCTTCGCAATACTATTAAAGTTAATATTATTAATATTAACCCTGTTTTATTGAGAAGGAAACAAGGGTTCAGAGGTTAAGTGACTTGCCCAGGGTCACATTAGTGTCAGAGACAAGATTCAAACCAGGTTCTCCTGATACGTGTCGTACTCTTGCCCCTGATTCCATGCTGCCTTCCTTATACAGAATCAACAGAGATTCAGGAAATGGCACTTACTACATTCATGGATAGGCTCATCGGAATGATCACCACAATCATTGTCCACATCACACTTCCAGGACTGAGGAATGCAGCGGCCATTGTCACACTTGAACTGGCCTGGCAAGCAGGTCCTGCTGGCACAGTGAGCACTATCTTCATCAGAGTTATCACCACAGTCATCCTCAGTGTCACACTGCCAAGCTTCAGGGATGCAGCGTTTGTTTGCACACTGCCACTGATGGGTCTCACACTGGTGATTCACTGAAAAGATCAGATATTCAGGGGAATGTTCTGCAGGTAGTAAGAGCCCATAATTCTTGTTTATTTCAGACATTTCTATAGGACAAGAACGTTGCTTTTCTTCATAAAGGGCCTATCACAGAACTCCTATAGTACTTATTGTCTGGAGCACTCCTTCTAATAGCCTATTATGATGTAGGAGTGACCTTGCAATTCTCAAACACTATTGTAGATTAATGCAGGCTATAGCAAGTCTTATCAAGTTGAAAAAGTCTTGAAAGCCTAGGAAAGAATTGTATCGATCATTTGAAAGATACCCTGGCTAAATTTGGGGGGGATCATCATTAGAGCATTAGAAACTGGGTGATGAAGCTTTTTGGACACATCAATCAATAAACCAATGAACTAATAAATATGCTAGTATATGCTAGGCACTGGTATGAATAAACATGAATAAAAATAGACACGAAAGAAAAAGTACTTTTGCTCAAACTTACAGTCAATAGAAATAATGTATGGAAGGGTTGAACACTACATCACTGGAATAATAGCAGCTAGCATGTATATAGTCCTCTAGAGTTTATAGCATGCTTTATTAATATTTTTTCATTTTATCCTCACAACAACCCTGGAAGACAGGAGTTATAACGATTCCTTTTTATTTTTTAATTTTTTTTACAAATGACGAAATTGAGTCAGCAGAGGTTAGGCAGACTTGCTTAAGAGTAACAGAGCTATTAATTGCCTGAAATAAAATTGGAATTCAGTTCCTCCTGACTAGAGGTCTATCATAATACTCACTGTGCCACCTAGCTGCCTCTCAGATAAACTGATGAATGCTTCAAGTGTAGAAACATTGTTAGTTGTGTTTTCATTATAGAATATAGAACTAGGAACGAAGAAACGGATTGTCTCTGTTTCCCTAGCTCTAAAATGGGACACAGAACACATGTTAAAGAATTTGTCTTATAGTGAACTCAGGCTTTCCAAAGCACCTTGTAAAAGATAGGGGGAGGTCAGAGACCATGTCTTCACCCAGTTCTTGGAATTAGTTCTTGGTCTGTAATGTATATCATGATAAAAAAAAACAACCAACTTTAATAATGATTGATGATAATAAAGATGATTCAGCATACCACAGAGAACATGATCCTCATCTGATCCATCAGGACACTCCCTCAGGGTATTACATAGGAAATGTGGATTTGTGCAATTCCCGTCACTGCATTGGAACTGTCCAACTTGACAATATCGCGGTGGGCAAGTTGATGGTTCATCTGAACCATCCCTGCAATCTCTCTGTCCATCACATTTCCACCAGATAGGGATACACCTACCAAGACAGACCTACGATTTACCTTCTATCAAGTAGCATTTCCCTGCTGTGATCACAAAACACCAGAAACGAATGAATGTAATGAAAGTGGAAATTTATTATTAAATGTCAAGAGAGGACATTAATCCTTTCATAATTTCATTTAGACCTTGAAGTTAATGAATTAAGTCTAAGTTACTAAATGTACATTAAAAGGGATAATATAGTTAACAAATGGATGAGAGAGAACTCAAAGGATGGTTGTCAAGATTCAAATACATGATCATAATATGCTTCAAAAAACTAAAATGATACCATTGGTCCAACAGCATGTATTCTGAATTATTTTATGAGTTTGTGCTAATCCAGCCATACTTTCTAGCTTGTTTCTCTTTATGATCAGTGGCTTAGTGACTCTCTCATGTTAAGGGCAAAGCATGCAGCCATGAAACAGAGTAATGCTAATTGATCTATGTTAGAGATGAAATCAAAACTATACTTTCATTAGTATAATGCCCAAAACAGCAAAGTCAAGAAGTTCATAGTAAAGAATCCACTACTAGACAAAGAACAAGCTATGAAACCTATGATCAATGAATATTCATTGCTATTTTTATAAAACTATTTTATATACTCTGCCCTTAAAATTTATTAAACTTGACTGATACAGAAAATAGCGCTAACTTCCCTATTAAAAAACAACCCATTACAAAACAATCATGATGATTTGGACTCAAAATTTCTAAAGAGAACCATCTATAATTGCCAACTCACAGCAAGCAATGGGACTGTCTGAACCATAGTTGAAATAGAAAAAAAACTTAATTAATTATAGATCCCTAAAATGGAAGACCTTGAAGTGTGATGAGGAGGATGTTGGGAGGGAGATGACATACCTTTCAGTGTCACCACACAAGAACTGAGTGCTAGAGCACATGGGCAGGCAATGTGTCACACTGCCAAGTTGGAGAGTCTGGAAATTATCTGGACATTCACAGGTGAAACCCTGTCCACCTGCTTTGATGAGGCAGAGATGAGAGCAGCCACCATTGTTGGTACCACAGGGATTATTTACTAAGGGAAGAGAAAGAAAACAAATAGTTCTTATTAATAAAAAAAAATGCCACTCCTAAGATTGTTTGATTGTCCTAACTAAAATTAAGACTCTACCTTTAATAGTTTCTCTTATAAAATCAGAAATGAACTTTTACAGTTATTCTGCCTTGCTAACAATTCATAGCTGGGGCTAACTACAGAATTGTTTAAGTAAGAGGTGGCAAATAAAATCCATCCAGGTACTATCAGTAGTACAAAGTCAATCTTCTAGCTAGAAAAGATATTAGGACCCAGTAGACAAATCATGAACATCAACTCATATCCATGTGTTCAGAAACCAAATGAGATCAGAATTCATCTAAAAAAATTAGGCACACATAAATTGAATGCATTATTCCTTTCCATTTTCAATAAAACATTCACGGGGTTTTCTTAGGAACTTTTGTTTCACGGAGAATGGTAAGATTATGAATTTCAGGCAGACACTATCTTTTCTCATTCTAGTGATACAGATAATAACAGAAGAGAAGGGCTTTGGTCCTGAATACTTAGCAGGACATTGACAAATGGAGGAAGAGTCTGTGCTCATTTTTAGGCTGGTGAGACCATGAGTGGGCCTGCAGATGTTTGTGAGCCTCTGTGTAAGACTGCTGAAAAGTCACCTAAAGAATATCCATCTCAGAAATGTCGCGAGTACGATCATATGCACAGGTTCAATTTGACAATACCTACCCTTTTTCTAAATCCTAAATTCATCATTCAATGCAATGCCATTTTCACATTTAAGAAGGATGAAAAGAGTACACATTCAGCATGTAAAAATACTTCCACCAAGAAGGCATATAAAATGCCATCCATCCACAAAATTCCAAAGAATCCAACAAAAGGGCTTACATAGGAGCAGCAATATTAAGCACACATTGGGGAGGAAAAAAATTTCCTCACCTACATGTTTCTGAGACAATAGAATAAGGTGCCCATTGCATTAGTCTGTCTTAAGCTACTGAAGAGCATTCATACAGCTCCATATGCAAATAGGTACATGACATTTTTTTAAATTAAAACTACAGAATCTCCTTCCCTAGGGAGCTATTACAAATTAGTTGATCTTTACAAATAGGTTAAGATTTAAGAATAAAGTTTTCAGATACAGTCCTGTATTCCTGTAGTCAGGGAATAGACCCATGACCTCTAGCAGACTTCCAAACCAACAATTTCGTGATACTGAATATGCATATCATCTTTGAAAAGTAGAAAAAGCTCCTAAGATTAAGATTTTATATTTACAAGAGACGAACATAAGTACTACCTAATCTGAAGCAAAGGTAAACGGTAATAAGAGCTGATTCTATAAATATCTGCTCACCAATCGGCTGTCTGTATGGGTGGTATACATGGATATCAAACGGTCTATGTGTTGTATTCACCAGCACCATTCTGCCCGACCCATTATATTTGTTCCCCTTTTCAACTGTTCTTGTGTTCCAGTCAGTCCAAAATATAGTATCTTCAAAGATTGTAATAGCAAAGGGATGAGGCAAAGTCCCATCAAACACTGTGTGCCGATGTCGTCCCTCCAAATCAGAGAATCTGAGGCAGCAGAAAAAAAAGTCTTACCATGATAAATGCCACCCAATGAACATTTACTTTATAAGATAACTAAAATTTTAAACCAAAATAATTTTTTTTAAAACTAGCTAAACTCAAAATGACATTCTGTCTGACTGGACAAACTATAAAGTTAAAGAAATCACGATTTCAAAAGAATATTTAAATATTTAAATACAAATTTAGAGACACCTAAATGATAGCCACTGTCTAATCATAGTGAAAATTTCTCTTTGATACTTGGTATAGAGTATAGAGAGTTGGCCTTAAAACTAGGAGGCCCTGGGTTCAAGTTTTACCTTTGATATATATTGGTCATATAACCATTCAGGGCAGCTAGGTGGTACAGTGGATAGAATTCCCAGTCTGGAAGTCAGGAAGACTCATCTTCCTGAGTTCAGATCTGCATTTAGACTCTTACTAACTGTGTGACCCTGGGTAAATCACTTAACCATGTTTGTCTCAGTTTCCTCATCTGTGAAATTAGCTGGAGAAGGAAATGGTAAACCACTTCAGTAACTTCACCAAATAAACCCCAAATGGTATCACAGAGTTGGACACAACTGAAACCAACTCAATACCACCAAAGACAAAATATAATCATTGGGTGAGTAACTTAACTTCTCAACAGTCTAGGTACCTCTTTAAGACTATAAGTTGCAGAGAAGGTGACAATACACACTGAGAAAGGTTAATTTCCTCATCTGAGAATTCCCCATACCAACCAAATCATGGGTCTAATCCCTATCCCTCTTACCCGACTTATTACTCTTCTTCATATTCAAACAGAAGGGAAAAATTCATAGCATAGAAACATAAAGCCAAATGTTGTCTTCTTAAAGCTTTATTTCTCTGTGTATAAACATTTCACAAGAAAATTTAATCCTTTGAGCCACTAAAGTAAATATTTGACCTGAGTTAAGTCACAGTTTAAGGGTCTAATCTTCACATATCTAAAATATAGCCATTTTGCATATTTTAACAGTATTTTATGATATTTATTTAGTTCTTGTAACCTCTAAGGAAAACTTGGGTATCGTAAATATTAATTTCCAGATTAATAAATTGAAATACAAACTAACTCTGTCATTTGATTCAGATGATACAAGACATCCACAGCAACGCTCTCAGCCTTCCTCTGTGCCAACTTGGGCAGATGGTTTCCTTTTCGGTGTGATTGGTAAAGTGTGAATAATAATGCTTACACTACTGACCTGGTATGGTATTGAGGAAAGTGCTTTGGAAACCTTAAAAGGCTATATAAATATAAGATGTTCTTAGTATTACTGTAGTGCCTTCAAGTTAGGCGCCCTGAGCATAAAAGTAGCTACTACTCTCCTCTCACTCACAAGGCATATCAGGAAATCAATGTGCCTACTGGCAGACATAAGAATTATCTAATAGACAACTGCAGAAAATTTACAGAAAGCTTTGAGGCTACATAAAATACTATATTTACATACATTATTTACTTCTATTATATCTGACAAACTTTCAGAACTAAACAACCCTCCAAAGGTTTGAAAGATCTTGGACCAACCAAAAAGTTATAGGATCTTCTTTGGGTATCCTTTTAGCTCAAACAGCTTTGAGGATGGAGGCTCAAATCTGGGAATTCAGGTGGAGGTGTATTGAAGGACAAATTCCCTCCACCAATGTAGACCACAATCCATTGGTAACTTCAAGTCTTAGACTATTACCTGGAACTCTAAGAGTATGTGACTTGCCATAATAGTTTAAAACTGGGGATAGTGAAGAAATTTCAAGAAGATAACAGAGAGGAAAGGAGGAGAGCAGTGAGAAGAGTACTTGTGTGTGAACTGGATGATTTGTCCTCTTCTATGTCTTTGGTCCTTCCCTTTCACTCTTTTCCTCTTAGCCAGTGAGATTTGCTACATAATGCTGAGGCAGAAACCAAAGCTTCAGAGCTCTACAAAGCTGCTAAAATAGGAATGACAGCACAATAAGATGAATGAGTTATTCCACTGTTGCTGCTGACCGTGGCTGGCTTTGCCTAGGAAACATACTTGTGCAGCCAGCAATACTGCAGTCCATGTAAGTCATATGTATTTTATTTAGTAATATGTATTATTGTCTTGTTCTTTCATTTTTCATTGAACAATACATCTTTGGTTATATTTCAGAATATCACATTTGGCATAAAACCTCACATGTATATTTAATTAGCGTAAATGAGATTTTATAGGAAGACATAAGGAGACACAGACTCATTAATTAATTAATTTAAATAAATTAATCTCATTAACATGGAAAATAGTCCCCAATAGCTAATGAAAGCTTTTATTCCATATGAAATTGTCATGGCTAAAATTTATGCTAATTAAATACGATGTTGTTAAAAATTTCATTCATAGGGGTGGCCAGGTGGCACAGTGAGGAAGAGCGCCGGCCCCAGCATCGGGAGACCCAGGATTGGTTCCAGCCTCAGATACTTGGCACCCACACAAAATAACTAGCCGTGTAACCTTGAGCAAGTTACTTAACCCCAAATGCCTTAAAAAAAATTTTCATTCATTTCATGTCTTGAAAATATGCATGGTTTGTGAAATTTCCTATGTGTCCAGACTTTAGAGACACCCTCCAAAATCCAATTTAATAAATGATGGAATCTACTGCTATCTAAAACAATGATTTATCAATGAGAAAAGGTCCTCCTTCCTATTTTAGTTTTCTATAATACAGAATTATGTCACCCAGAGGATATAACAATAATTATTATATCTTTAACACTTTAAGATTTATAAAGCATGTACATCACAAGAATTCTGAAAGTGCAACTAGAATTATCTCCACTTTTCAGATGAAAAACTGAGGTGCAAAGTTATTTTTATTATTAAAAATAATAAAATTAATAGGATATGTCTACTAGGTAATGAAAATTTTGGTTGATCATTCATGAAGACCATCCACCAAGAATGATATGAGTTGCAGTTCACACTGATCGAAGGATGAAACCAATGGTCCTTGAAGATCATAAGATAGGATCATAATATTCCTAAGAGGAAGATAAATTAGTGGTGATTGGATCATAGGATCACAGATTTAAAATTGGTGGGAACTTCAGAGGCCATCTATCTTTATTTATTCTGTAAAACTTGAACTCAGTCAAAAGGCTGCACCTGAGGACCTGGAAGACCACATGTAGCCTCAAGGTCGTAGGTTTCCAACCCTTGATTCTAGTCCAACACACTCATATTACAGATGATGAATTTAAAATCAATCTGCCACTGTCATTGTTTTCTAAAGCTTCAAAAAATGTGTTTCTCAGAACAACTCTATGTGGTGGATAATATAATTACTACTAATTCCCACCTGACAGGTCAGGAAACTAAAATGTCAGAACAAAAATATGGATGAAGTGGGTCCCCTAGAACTTCATATAGAGGACCTTATCAAGAGGTATAAATATAAACACATCATCATTGATACATTGTTATATATGGACCACCTACAAGTAAAAAAAATTAATAAAATCAAGGTTCAACCCCTGATATTTGGTATGAAAAGTTACCCAGTTCCTTTATTCTTCTCTATGTACGTACTCAATGTAGCTCAGGTGGGCATCAGACCAGTATAACTTGTCATTGGTGTAATCAATGGTGATTCCATTGGGCCATGATAACTTGGTAGAGATTATCACAGTTTTATTGGTTCCATCCATGCCCACTCTCCCGATGTACGGTCGGTCTGCCCAGTCTGTCCAGTAAACCTGTCTATTTAGAAAAATATTTTTATCAGTTTTTGGATATAAAATCTGATAGCAAGACTAATGACTTCCTTTTGTTCTGTTATAGGGTTGTAGCATAATTTTTAAAATAGAGATTTTTTTTTAAATCTGAAGGATTTTAAAATTCTGAAGGAAGAGGAAATAATTTTAAAATAGTGTGAAAGAAATAAGGGAAATGAGGAGTTGGGACACCCGAAAGATGAGGAGGACCTCATATCAGGAACTCTATCATTATTAATCTAATTAAGTATTTTGGCCCCATACCTCTTTGTGTCAGGTCATCACTTAACTACAGAAGTAGCAAGGTGTCTTATCACAAAGAAAACAAAAATACCACCAAATATTATCTCAGCTGCATAGGCACATAAGTATACCTTTAACTCCCAATTTAGCACCAATTACTCTCTGAATTTTATAACTATATTCCTGAGAAGGGAAAACTCAGTAAAGACAGTGCTAGTGGGGTGGCTAGGTAGTACAGTGAATAGAGCACCAGCCCTGGAGTCAGGAGGACCTGGGTTCAGATGTGGCCTCAGACACTCGACACAAAAAATAGCCGTGTGACCTTGGGCAAGTCACTTAATCCCAATTGCCCTCCAAAAAGCAAAAAACAAACAAAAAAAGACAGTGCTAGAACAGTCTTTGCAAACACATATGAAGGAAGGGAAACCAATACTATTTAGAGAAAGAAGGCTATACCCATATCTTGGATGAAGGACAATCCCTCTTGGATTCTGGAAGCAGAAGGTGTTGTTGGAGTCTACACAGTGTTCAGCTAGTTTTCGGCGAAATCGGCCATCAAGATTGGCAACAAAGAGGCAATTGAGGTAGGCATCTAGCCAATATAGCTTTCTGAAATGGACAATGAGAAATTTTCCAAACAGCTATTTTATCCAGGCTTCTCACACAATATTCAGTACAGACCAACAAAGAGTAATGGTTGGAACCACATATCCAGCTATTAGGAGTAGCAGCCAGAGATAGGAGAGAAGTCAAATATGAGGAATTAGTCTTTCTTAAATTGAGGTAATTTGGAGTGTATGATATTGTGCTATTTAGAAAGAACTATTTAGAAATAAGTATAAGGGTGGAGTTGAAACCAATCCATTATGCTCTTCTGCTTTGATTAGGTAAAAACACTTTTTGATTGATTCAATCAGAACTGAGTGTGAACAGGTCCTGTACATCTCTTTGACTCAATCAAAGTCATTTGTTTAAGAGACTGAGCCATACTCTAAATAATTTGTACAAAAGGGAGAAACCATCTCTGAGTGGGAGGGAGAAGAAATTCTGAGAAAGCTTTCCCCTTTTATATAAATATCTCAGGGAATTATCTAGTCTCTAATACAATGGCTTTAATTGATTCAAGAAGACATGGTTTCAGCTTCACCCTCACACAAATATAAAAGTCTGGGACTATTCTGTACATGAATAATCTGATCATTTTCTTGGTTTCTCATTTCCTTAGTGGTCTGGCACCTAAAATAGAAAGGATTTTCTAGAAAATTAAGAGGCATGTCACTGAAAATACATGCTTGGAAAGTTCTGAAAGGCAAGGGGAAAAAAGAATGTTTCTTTAAGTTACAAAATATTAGCCCCATCACATTAAAAATACATTACCTAAACAATACCAAGCTCTCATTATATTTCATTTCAATAAAACTAAGAAGATTTATAGACCCAATGGAAGCTGCCTCTTCAGACCCTCCTGAAGAATACCTTAGTTACAATTCCAATCCTGTTAATGCCATATAGATTTTTTTTTGGTGATTGGAACAATGAAATTTTGTTATAAATATAACCAAATTCTAAGAAATTTTCATCATCAGCTGAGCTATCCTTATTAAGAAGTATCATGTTTGAGTCTTCCAGATGTCCACCATGAAAATAAAATGAATAGCTTGTTTCTGAGTGTGCTGATCTAGTACCAGACAACAAGGGAACTTAGAAAATATTGTGGATGGTCAATATGCATGTTTGTTTAGGTAGGTGAAAGAATGAAAGTACATAAACTTATACATAAACATGCTGATTCATAGGATCATATATTTAGGATTAGAAAGGACATTAGTCATCATCTAATTCAACCCCTCATTTTGCAGATGAGGAAGCTGAGGTCCAGAGAAATATGACTTTCGCCCATAATAAACAGCAGATGTAGCATTTGATCCTCCAGATTCAATGTTTTCTTCACTATACCATGCTGCTTTCCTTACTCAGCTAAAACTTGTTATGAATGAAGTCATAGGCTCAATCTTTTTATAGGCCATTTACTTTCCACTGGCCCATGATCATAGATTCCTCCTAACTCTAACTAACTATCTCCTAGCTTTATACGACAAAGCATGAAAGTGCATCAGAGGCTCATGCAAATCCCTCCCCCTCCCAAAAATTTAAAAAACTGGAAATAAATGTGTATATATCCTACTGAGTGGATTAATGATATTACATTTTATATTAAAAACAGCACATTGCTAGTATCAAGATTGGAGACTCTGGAAACAAAACTTCTTTTTCAGCAATGGGCATTCCCAATGGCATTGGAAAAAAACTCACATTTTCAATGTCAGCCAATTTGAATGAGATCCAAGAAATTTCAGCTGCCAATTTTATTGGATTCTATTTGCTTCTTTTTGATCAAAAAGAACATTGACTAACTGAGCTACCTTTTAGGTATAGAAGAAAATGTGGTTGTCACTCTCCTGCATGGAATTCTTCACTCTAGCCAAGTGAATGCCCAAGAGTGGATAATGACTGGCAGCAACTTGGAATGTCATTATGCCACTTAGCATGAGAGAAAGGGGGGGAGGGAGAATCCATTAATTTCAGGGCCAGTATAGTTTACAAAGACACTGTGTCTCTATCAAATTCTACCTATAGAAAGTTAAGTCATCGATGACTAAAATTACTGAGTAATATGATGTAATGGAAAAACATTGGACTATGGAAAGAGAACAGTTCTAGTCTTGAATCTGTTTTCAATCAATTATGTCTCTTTAATAAGATATAGATCTTTTTCCTATCTGAGTCACTTTATCTTTCTGGACCTCAGTTTCCTTACCTGTAAAATTAGAAGACTAGATTTGATAAGCTCCTTTCCATATAGCTAACATTATGTGATTCTATATCTTCTCCTTTTTTGGAATATTTAAGAACTCAGCTGCTAAAAGGCAAGGGAAGACATGGCCTCTATTGTATTCTCAACTCCACCCTACCCCATCCTAAATTATAGTACTTTCATATGTCCTACGTATGGAAGAAGAAGGTATTCAACACCTCTATTTACAAAGACATATTAATAGCTAAAATTCTTTACCTTAAACAAAGTCTTCCTCCAAGAGCACTGATAGTCAAATATCTCTCTAACTCATTGCAATTAAACAAAAGAGTCATACAACTACTATAATCATATCCCCACATAACACTGTTTTGACTAATGTAATTTCACAATAATTTAGCATGTTATTAGTATATTAGTACATTATATATTATAAACAAACCCTATGATAAAGTCACAAAACCCACAATGTAATAAATTGTCCATTTAAAACATTATTCCTATAGAACTAACTACTCAAATAACATTATTAATAACATTATTTTGCTTAATATTATATTAGTATGTCAGTTAGCCATGTTAGGCAGAGTATGCCTACTTATCCTCTAGAGAGCAGAATGGAATAAAAATTCTAATATAGAATTTAAACGTCATGAACAATCTTGAAAAAATAAGAATCATGTGAAAGACACATCTAGAATCATAAGACTATAGCATCTAAGAACAAGTCAGAACCCCTGATAAAATTTCAGAGTTTTATCAAGTCCTTATAGACTACCATCCTGGTTCCAAAGAAGGCACAAAAGACATTCCACTCCCCATTTTACACCCAAATTAAGTCTGTTAAATTGACAAAGGAATGGAAATGACTCTCATCATCACTACTGATCCTTACTACTGGGAAGTTTTCTGAAAGTATTACTTTTCTTTCTCATGCTGTGATCCTTTAGCCCTTCTTCAACCTTCCCATATTCCAAAATATGATGGATACTTTTTTTTCTTTTAAATGGGTCATTGGACTAGAGAACTGTGATATCCAAAACAGATGAGCCAAGAAGTCTGAGGCATTAAGGAATAAATCAAAGAAAGAAGCAAAATAAACTATGTTCACATTATAGAAAAATAGGAAGAGATGAATTATAATTTAAAGTGAAAAGACAGTAAATGGGAGAAAAGTGGAAACTAGATGTCCAACATTAGAAGAATGGCTGAACAAATAGCCTATCAATATAAAAAAAAAGTTATATAGCCATTAAGAATAACAAAGTGAGGAATACAAAAGAAATAATGATCAGGTGTAAAAGCAATGCTTATGAACTACAATGATATAGATATATAGTTATATCTATAAACACATATAGTTATACATACATGTATAGTTATACACATACAAATAGATGTATAGTTATTTACATGCATATAACTATACATAAATGTATGTATAGTTATATATAAAGAATTACAAAATGATTCAAGACATTGATGCTAAATTTACATTGTTACTTGTATTTTAATTGCAAATTAAATTTAACATTAATACATCATCACATAATTCAAATTCTACTTAAGACATTTACTAGCTAGGTGACCCCGGGCAAGTCACTTAATATCTACTTGCCTTGGTTTTCTCATCTATAAAACTGGTATAATAATAGCATCTATTCTACAGGGTTGATGGGAGAATCAAAAGAAATAGCACATGCAAAACAATATATAAAGGCTAGCTATTATTATTATCATTATTATGTTTCTAGATAAAACTTTTTCTTGAAGTTCTAACTTTGCAATAGAAGTTTTTTTTTAATTCATCAGTGATGGCAACATTTAATATTGATTTCATATTTTAGGAACATTATAAATACTCTTACCTGGCAACCCAATCAACAGCCAAACCTTCCCCAGCAGGCAGATTGCTGTTTATGACTGTCTCTTTGTTTGTCCCATTCAGAAACATTCTCTCAATGACTTTTCTTTCTAAATCAATCCAATACAATCTCTTTTCTACCCGATCAAAATCCAATGCCACTGCCAAGCCCAGTCCTTGCAAAATGAGGGAGTAAGACTGACCATCTGCAGTCAAATTTCTCAGATAGTAGCGGTTGCTAAAAATGAGGTAGGGTGAAATGTTACTGTTTTGTCGGCATCTCTTTCCATCTGGTTCCCGGATGTAGCCTCGGGCACACTTACAGATGTAGGACCCAGCAGTGTTCTCACACATCTGGCTACAGACAGATGGAGTTTCGTTGCATTCATCAATATCATCACAGGTCTTCTTATCAGACATGAGTTTGTATCCAGGGAGACAAGTACAGTAAAAACTAGTCTGTGTATCTGTACAGTTGTGGTCACAGCCACTAATTGAAGGGTCATTGCATTCATTAATGCCTACAGGAGAAAGATATTAATTATTCACACACTTGAAACAGTCAAAAAGTAATCCATTATATATCAGCAAAAATGAATATATCTGTTTGATTAGAGTCAGTTGTCAATAATCCATGCTTGTGGTAATAGAGCATTGAGCATTACCTCACACCCATCAAAGTTGCAAAGATCATTAAAAATAATGAAACTCAATGCTGTCAGGGTTGGGGAGGAACATGTACACTCATTCATTTCTGATAAAACAAAAATATTTTTGGAAAACCATCTGAAAGTATGCAGTAAAACTTCCCAAAATAGCCGCATTTTTTGAGCTGATAATTTCATTTTCATTAATATACCCTGAAAATATTATCAAAGTATTTCATAGCTACATTATATATCAATTCAAAAAGGAAAAAACTATAAGTAATATAAAAGTATAAAAACGGAGGAATAGTTAAAATATTATGGTATATTAATGTAGTGGAACAGAATAGTATTAAAAAAAAGAAAATTTGAGAAATACAACTAAATTTGGAAAGATTTTTCTGAACACATAAAGTGGAAAAAGGCAGAACCAGAAAAATGGAGTATGCAATACCTATGACCATGTAAAAGGAAGAGTGAATGGAAAAAATATTGTTGATGAGGGTTAAGCAGGAGTGATTGAAAATTTATTATAATACTTTTATGTATTGAAATTAAGGGATTAAAATGTGGTTACTAAAACCAGTTGGTCTGGTTGTATTGATGCTCAGTTAAAATTTTGTGAAACTTTTTAAATGTTTTAAGAAAGCAAGAATTACATATATTTATGAAATTCAATAATAATCTGAAACTTCCTTTAGCCAATATTTTCAACTTCTTCCCCCATTCTAGGCATTCATCAGAGCTACTAATACGTAATCAAATTCATTGACTGACTAGAGTTTTCCCTCCCAGCTCTGTCCACCTTCTGCTAGAGGTACTAATGAAGCATGAAATGACCTAGAGATGGAGAGCTACAGAAAAGAGAAAGAAGAGAAAAGGAAAAATTAGATCGCCTTCCAAATGGATAATTAAAATAAGACAAAAGTATTTTATTGCAACTAATGTTATAAAAAATGGCCAGCTACTGGGGATGTAGGGAAGGAGGTAGGGATGGGAGTATATAGGGAAAAGAACATTGTATGAGAAATTATTTCCTGGATTTTAACATTCACATTTCATAGAACTATAAGTTAAGAAGAAATCTCAAGAGATCATTTGCTCTGCAAATATTGAGGTAAACTCTTTTTCAAAATAAAATTCCGATTCTGAATAGAATACAATAGAAAATTTTATTGCTCAAAAGTAGGTGGCATAGTGAATAGAGCACTGGACTTGAATGCACGAAAATTCATTTTCTTGAGTTCAAATCTAGCCTCAGACACTTACTAGCTGTATAACCTTGGGCAAATCACTCAGTCTTGTTTGTTTTGGTTTCCTCATCTGTAAAATGAGCTGGAGGATAAAATGGCAAACCACTCTAGTATCTTTGTCAAGAAAACCCTAAATGAAGTCATGAAGAATAGGACATGACTGAAACAACTGAACAAAAAGAAGAATCTAACCAAAAAATTAATGGGAAATTGCTTGAATCAAAATCAAGTCTAGGAACATTCCCAAAGATTTTCATGTGCCTCCCATCCATGAAAAATACTTGATCACAGGTATTAAATGAAAGTTTATTTAACTGAATTTAAAAATATAGTAGCACGTGCTTTACCATGGTAGCACAAAAGACTAGTTTTCATATTTTACATGTTCTCTCTATTCTGAATTACTACAGCACTTTGAGTTTATGCCTCAGAAATTAGCACTTGATAACAATCTCTTATTTCATGTAAGTAAATCTCTCTCTCACTAGACTGAATGCTTTTTGAGGATTAGGATGCTATCTTCTATTTTAATTATTAGGATTTCATTCAGTAGGGATTTCTTAAGTATTCACTTTGCACCCAATATGGTGCTATGGTCCAAACAGATGAAGTATAAAACATAGTCCTTGCCCTCAAAGAGCTTACATTCTAGCTGTAGAGATAAGACCAAAATATTTCAACATCCTAGAAATGAACCATTTTTTTGTTACTATGGGTACTAGTGAGCACATGTTGTTGCTTCAATCATGTCTGACTCTTCATGACCCCTTTTGGGATTTTCTTGGTAAAGATACTCAAGTGGTTTGCCAATTCCTTCTCCAGCTCATTTTACAGATGAGAAAACTGGGGTAAACAGAGCTAAGTGACTTGACCAGGGTCACACAGCTAGTAAGTATCTGAGGCCGGATTTAAGCTCAAGAATATGAGTCTTCCTGACTCCAGGCCCAGTGCTCTATCCACAGTCTCAACTAGTTGCTACTAGTGAGTACATATTAATAGTTTAATGACAATAAAACTGATCTTAACCCTTCCATATCTCAGGGTTCTCATGAGTAGCTGTGATAGCATTATCACCATCATCATTATCATAATTCATCATAGTGGCAAATATCCTAACAACAAACCTCTCCAAATCTGGATAGGTTGGTCCTCAGATGAGAGACACAGTCAGCTACGGGGGCCATATTTGAAACCTTTCTGGCTTGGTAGAATTTGTCCAAGCTTTTCCCCCCTTGGTAATTATTTTCAAGATCCCAAGCCATCCTATATTGAGGCATCAGAGAAGGACTTTAGTTAAAGAAGACCAACACTATATGAAGCAATCAGGAAGCAAAACCAGACAACAAAAGCTATGCTCCAGAATGACAGAGAACCGACTGTCTGAGGACGAAACTAGACAAATAGAGGATCAGCTCCAATAGACTAGCAGCTGGGTGATTCATTCTTTGGCTAAGATGACCATATAGTTAAGTCCTGATCACCGTGGTGCTTAGGTGATATTGGCCAAGTAATGCATTCCATAAATACTGGATTACTTATGAGGGAGTGAAAAGACAACATATAAGTGCTCCAAGAAGTTAAAGAATGGGCTGTACTCCTCTTGAATGATGGAACATCCAATTAATGGGGGGGGGAGAGGGCAGCATGATGCAGTAGAATCAGTGTTGTATTTAGAGTCAGAAAACGTTGTTTCTCTGTTATCTACTGTCTGTTATGATCTTGGGCAAGTTACTTAATCTGTCTGGGGCCTCAGTTTCATCATTAAATGAAGAGATTGGAACAAATGACCTCTGAGGCCCCATTTATCTCTAAATCAATGATCTTACCAACCCAAACTACCAAGAAGATTCACTCATATGTCAATCTATCTTTATGTGTATTTTTAGGAACACCTCCAAGGAACTTCCACTGATTTCCCAGCCTTCCTTTACCCAAAGCCATTAGAGCACTCACCACATCCTTTCTCATCACTATTATCACCACAGTCATCTAGATGGTTGCAGATTTGCACCATTTCAATGCAGTTCCCATTGTCACACTTGAACTGATGGGGTGGGCATGTGGCTTCTGGAGTAGTACAAAGATGTTCCAGTTCATCAGACAAATCTCCACAGTCGTTGTCTCCATCACAGAGGTAAGTTTTAGAAATGCACCGGCCATTCTGACAGGTAAACTGATACTGCTGGCAAGGTGGGTATACACAGCCTCTCTCATCACTGCTGTCTCCACAGTCATTACGCCTGTCACACCTGAGAAAGGAAACCATGCTTTCATCAGAAACCATGAAAGGGTGATCAGAATGATCACAGTGAAAAGGATATCCATTTTTTGCAGCATTAAAACTTCAGATGGTAGAATATGATCCCCAGACTGAATGTATAAATTTGAACAAGCTTCAACATTTGGATGTGAAAACCAAAATTATCTATTCATCTGTATGTTAGGCCAGATTCTATAACTGAAACTGCATTCTTAGTTATTCATTCAACTAACATTTACTAAGTGTCTATGATGTGCCTAGCACAGAGCTACGTTCTAGGAGCACAAACATAAAAGCAAGTCCTTGCTCTCCTTCCATTCCATTGGGAAGAAAAACCATGTTCACAAATAAGTAAGGAAACATACACGAAGTAAATAGAAAATAATGGGAGGGGAAGAGGGGAGTGGTAGAGGGTACATCAGCAAAGCAGAGAGGCTTCATGGATCAGAATGGTGGGCCTTCTGAAGAAAGTGAGTTGAACCTTGGTGAATGTGACCAAACCAACAAGCCAGTCCAATATGCTCCTACTGAGCAAAGACCTGATGGGGCAGCAGCATTACTGTGAACATCACCTTGAACACCCTCCCCCTCCAGCAGCAAACTTTCAAGATCAACATAGATGCTGAAGAGTTGCCACCATCTCAGAGGCTTAAGCAAGGTTTAAGCTTCCACCCCATGAATCTAAGCATTCACTTTATCTTGCCCAATCTCAGTATGGGACCCTTTCCAACTCTAATTCTGAAAATGGTGATCAATCAATATCATCATTGCTGGAAAGGACATACCACTCACTTGTCCCATGTCTCCAGTCTTTATTCCCTTTGATTTCTCTGCCTAAGCACTCCTCCCTGGCCACCATTTGTGAACACATCTTACTTGCTTGTGTTTGTAACCCTGGCACTTAATATAACGCATGGCACATAGTAAGTCATTAATAAATGTTTTTTTTCATTCATTCATTCATTCAGTTGTCATTGGGGGTGGAAGAGGATTCACTGGAAAGATAAAAGTCAACGACAAAGTCAAACAGTCCTTTGAGTGCATAATGATAAAGATGGTGATGATGTTGATGAAAACAACACAACAATAAGAATAATAGTTAGCATTTATATAGTACCTACTATGAGCCAGGCACTGTGCTAAGACCTTACAAATATTACCTCATTTGATTCTTACAACAACCCTAGAAGGTAGGTGCTATCATGATCCCCATTTTATAGCTGAAGAAACTGAGGCAAACAGATTAAACGACTTTCCCAAGGTCACAAAATTAGGGCCTGAGGCCAGATTTGAGCTCAGGTCATCCTGACCCAAGAATCAGCACTCTATTGACCATGCCACCTAGCTGTTTCCAGCACTGGTTTGGCACTATTAAGAGTCTTTTTACTTACATATACAATGTAGCTATGAAGACAATGTATGATCAAAGTAAAACAGTACAGACCCTCTTAGAACCATAGAACTGTTTAGCTGATTTCTATGTGACTTGAATGAGCAGGACTTTTTCCTTTCTTTGTGTCAGACACACCCCAAGAAGGTAGAAAAAGTCAATTAAGGAAACATATTTCCAGAGTTTAATTCACAGCAACAATTCATCACTGTTAAATCAAGCTGCTCACAACTGACTCTCATCCCAGTTCTTCAGCAGCATCAATAATGAGCCAAAAGAGGAATCCACTTAAAAAAAGAAAAGGTTTCCCAATATGTACCTCTGAAAACACAAGAAAACAAGACCTCCCAATTTGCTCTTGGTATTTCTCTGAACTTCCAAGTGGATTCACATTACAAGCACACTTTCTAAAAGCCACTGCTACTCAAGGGCAGAAAAATTCTGAACTGTTCTAAACACCATTACATTGAGGATCTGACAAATGGAGGGCCTTCTACTGTTTACTAACCAAGGTAAAAGCAATTCAAAACCCTTAAGCCAGCAGATAAGAAAAGAAAAGGGAATATAAACCCATTAGAACAGCGGTAAGTAACTAGAACAAGAAAGAAGGGAGACTACTATGAAGCTTAGAAAGAAGGAAAGTCCAGTAACTTTAAATGTAACTAGGCCCTATTATAATACCACCTTTGGGAAACTATGCTTAAACTTCCAAGGTGTTTTTATAGCTTAGATTAGTTATATTAAATATTTGTGTGCAAGGAATTATGTCAAATAAAAAGGAAGACAATTTTCAGCTTTAAAAAAACAAAAAAAATTAATATAAAAAGTGGAATGACTATATGGAAAAAATTTACAGATGAAAGGTAGGGGAGTGTGTGTGTATGTGTGTGTGGGTGTTATTCATTTAATATATATTTATCAATTACTTTCTAATCATAAGGCTCTGTGATGGGTCCAATAGGGCATATAGATCACAGAATTTCAGAGGCCATCTAGTCTAATCCATATCTGAAATGTCTCCCCATTTAACATACTTCCTGAAAATTCATCCATCCTTTACATAAAGACTTTCAGTGACAGGGAACCTACTGCTTCCCAAAGGAAGACAGTTTCACTTTTAGAAAGCCCTGTTAAGAGTTTCTCCTTGACATCCAGTCTAAATTTGCCTTTTTGAATCTCCTACACATAGCCTCTGTTCTGCAGAACAAGTCTAATCCTTCTTATGCATCATTCCCTTCAAGGCAAATAAGAAATGAAGATAAACAATAGTCTTTTCCTGAAAGGAGCTTATAGTCTGTCAGGGGAAATCAGATATGCACAGAAATGGCTATAATGCAGCACAAGGTCATTAGTCAGCCAGCCAATAAGCATGCATTAGGCACCTATTGTGGGCCAGGCTGAGCACCAGAGATATGAAAAAGGGCAAAAGATAGTTGCTGCTTTTGAGGAGCTCACAAGGAAAATATATGTGCCAAGTAAAGCTGACAGAAGACAATGAAGCCTGATGGAAAGAGCCCAAGACTCACAGTCAGGAGGCCAAAGTTCAGATCCTCCATGTCTCCCTGACCCAGGCTCCTCATCTGAAAAATGAGGAGTTGTACTAGATGATGCCTAAGGCCCCTTCCAACCCTAAATCCCATCCAAGTTTCCAGCTGGGATCGCTCAGGGAGCATCCACGCAGGGGGCGGCATCTGAGTTGGGTTTTGTGAACCAGGTAGGATTTCAACAGACAGAGAAAGGGAAAAGCATTCCAAGGAGAGGGGAAGACTTGAGCAAAACCACAGTAGCAGAGAAGAACATGAAGAATATGTTCATTACCTGTGAGTAGTCTCAGAAGAAAAGGTTGGAGAAGTGGTTAGGGACCAAACTGAGTGCAAGAAGAGGCTTGCAGTAAGAGGAAGACAAGATTGGAGCAATGCTATATGAATATAATGTAATAAATAACAGGACAAACATTTATGTTCATGTATGTACACGTACATACAGTATAACACAAATAAAAATCATTACAACAATAGCATTTACATCATGCTTTAAGGTTTTCAAAGCTCTTTACATATGTTATCATATTTGATGCTCACAACAACCCAGTGAAGTAGGAGTTATTATTATCCCCATTTTACAGATGAGGAAAGTGAGGAGAGACATTAAATAATTTGTTCAAGTTTATAGAACTAGTGCCCAAGGCAGAATTTGAACTCAGGTCTGCCTGACTCCAATTCCAGCACTCTTTCTACTGTACTACCCACATGCTTCAACCATTTACTATGCTAAACAGTGAGGAAAATGCAGTGTTAAGAATACAGTGTCTGCCCTTCAGAAAATATGCAGCCTACTAATCTATCAAATACTGTGTAGTATGGCTTAAATGAAGGATAACTTAAGGAAAAGGAGACCAATTAGGAAGCAAATGAAGTACACATCTGAGTTAGGCTTGTGCTAGGAAATGAGAAAGAATGGATTCAAGAGACATTGACATTTCAAGTGAAGAATAAGCAGCATTTGGTGACTCATTGTATGTATGGGGAAAAGTAAATGATGAGTCAAAGACTATGAAGGTTTCTAGCCCAAGTGACTGGGGAAATGGTGGTGCCATTCTTTAACCTAAGGACGTTTGTTGGCATGGCACCAACAAGGAGGGGAAGGCACCAACTAAGAGCTACAAATTAAAGATACAAAAGAGAAAAGCAGGTCGTTGATGGAGTCAGGTACCAGTGGACATGGGATAGGTTCAAAAGGTACACTTCATGATATAATAAAATTAGCACTAGACTTGGAGTTAGAAAATCTAGTTTTGTATCTCTGTTGATTGACTGTGACCTCAGAAGCAGAAAGAGGAAGGAACATGATGAGCTCCATTTTGGACGTGCTGAGTTTGAAGTATCAGCATGAGTCCCAGCTGAGAATGAGATGGAAATGAGATATTAGATCTTAGAAAAGTGATTCAGATCAAAGAGACAGATTTAAGATGATGACTGAAGTCATGACAGTAAATAAAATCAGCAAGGGAGAGAGTAGAGAGGAAGAAAAAAGCCAGCACCTTCGAGAGTATCTGTGTCAGGTAGAAAGAGTGAAACAGGATAGCAAAGGACACAGAAGAGAAGGAGAATGAGAATCATTCTAGAAGCCAAGTAAGCTTCCAGAAGGAGGATGTGATTAATGTTAAATATCAAAGGTGGGTAAAGGAGTAGAAAGAATTTTTAAAAGTCATTAGGTTTAGTAATTAATTCCCTTTAAGAAAGCAGCTTCAACAGGGGAAAGATCCAGATTGCAAGAAGTTAAAGAATGGTTAGCTAACAGAGTCACAGAGGAACAGTAGAAGGGGTTTGCCTTGGAAATGGCCTTTGAGTCTCATCTCTTTCACATACTGGCTGTGTGACCCTGGGCCAGTCTTCCAATCTCTCAATGCCCCCAAACAATTCTCTAGGACTTTGAATTGCATACCTGCATTGGATTTACCATTTAGGAGTTTCCACACTGGGAGCTCCCTACATGAATGGATGACATTATAGGTTCAGATAAAAAAAATTAAGGGGAATAGAGAAATGTTGAAAAAAAAAACAGAGACATCAAACATAGACTACTCCTTTCAGGGAGTTTGGTGATAAAAAGAATAAATCAGATGGGAAGGGTACTCAAGGGCAGCAAAGTTGGAAGAAGACTTTTCTAGACTGGGGAACTTACATGTTTATTGGCAGAGAGGAAGGGATCAATAAAAAGATTAAAAAATGAAGGTGAAAAGAGAAAGAGAGAAAATTGAGTAAGGTCTTACTGTACATGAGATAGGTTCAAAAAAGTACACTTCACGATATAATGAAACAAGGACTAGACATGGAATGAGAAGATCTGGTTTTGAATCTTTATCTCTGCTTGTTAAATGACTGACTCTGACCTCAAGGAAAGTCACTTCAGTTCTATGGTACTCAATTTCCTCTTCTGTAAAGTGAGGATGAACTCTGAGGACCAATCCATACGCCTAAGATTATCAGAAACTGGAGACAAAAACAAAAAACAGAGTTTTGAGGCAGTTAGGTGACATAACTGATAGAACAGTAAACACAGAGACAGGAAGACCTGAGCTCAAATCCAGCCTCAGATACTTACTATCTGTGTGACAGTGGGAAAGTCATTTAACTCCTGTCTACCTCTGTTTCCTCAACTATAAAATGGGGATAATAATAGCACTTATGTCTCAGAGTTGTGAGCATAAAAGGAGAAAATATAAAGTATTCTGCAATCCTTAAAGTGCTATACAAATTTTAGTTATTATCAACAGATATTTAGGAGCAGGGGACAAGGCTCTGTCATTTCATTTTCTTTTTAAAATTTCTTTTTCACATTCTTTTCTTTTTCTCTCCCTCCCTCAAACTCTTTCCCCACCCACTTAGAAGGCAAGTAATTTCATTTCTATAAGGAATTCCTAAATTGGAGATTTCATCTTCCAATGCAGAACAGCACCTGCTTTTCATCTTATAAGCTTAGAAAGTTGACTGGGGCACGGAGCTGTCAAGCAACTTGCTTGAGACCACCTAATCAGTATGTGTCAGAGGGCTCCCTGACTCCAAGTCTAATCGGCTGGAGCAAGTCTGCTTCTCTACGACAAGTAATAAGGGCCTGAATTAGATTGATGATACTGTAAGAGAGGATAGGAAAAGACATGTAGAAAAGCTGAGGCATAGAAAAGGGAAGCCGATGGAAGTGAGTCCGATAGCCTTAATCTCCATATAGTAGGAGGCAAGGTCATTTGCAGAAAGTAAGAGGGATGGTGGTGGATTTCAGGATAATGAATAAGGTTTAGAGCAGCTTCTTCAGGGAATATAGTAATGAATCCACCAAAGAAAATAAAAGGATTGCTCTGCATCACGAAGGGCCCGATTGAAGCCTCTCTCATACCAAAACCAACCTGTAAGAATTTCGGACACACAGCCCATTGCCACAAGTGAATTCATTTTCAGTGCAAGAACGCCTGGTGCAGTTCTGATGTTCATCATAAGCATCACTGCAATCTGCATCTCCATCACAGATCCAGGCTCTGGGGATGCATCTCCTGAGAGGAGGCTGGTTGTTGACACACATAAATTCAGAACGAGTACAGTTGCGGTCAGCTGAAACCAAAGCACATTGAGAGAACCACATATGTCATGAAAAATTGTTCCAATTCAATTTGTTTACTTTTTCCTTTTGTTTTAAACTAGCAGACATGTCATGTAAATAGGAGAAAAGATAGCAAAATATCCAATAAAATTATAGACTATAATAAAAATGCCATTTCAATGGCCTGGACCTAGATTCTGTCAGATGAAAGAAGTAGAACTGACCTATCATATTTCTCTTATTTACTCACCCAACAAATACTTATTGTGCACCTACTATAACCAAAGCAGTGCTTTAGTGGCTAAAGCAGAAACAGAGATAAATTAGATACCTTCCCTATCTTCAGAAAATTTATAAGTTAAAAATTTAAAAAATTATACCGTAGATTTTATCAATCAACAAATATGTATTAACTACCCATAATATACCAAGAACTGTGGTAGGAACTCAGGATACAAAACCAAAAATGAAATCCCTGCCTTCAAGAAGCTTACACTCTAGCACAGTTACTTCTGCTGGAATACAGAGTACCCTCTGCTGTATATGGGCAGACAACATGGACATATATTAGCACAAACAAAATAAATGCAAGGTAATGTGGGGTGGGAGAGTCATTCACAGAAAAGTCTTCAAGTGGAAAGAATTTCAGTTGAATTTTGAAGGAAACAAAAGATTTTTAGTCATGAAGGTGGTTACCCCCACCCACCCACCTCCTATCCCCCTGCCACACTCCAAGAATGGGGGAGGCAATGAAAGCAAAGACACAGCTACAGGTATTGGAGCATCATATGTTCAACAAGGTCAATTATCTGGTCTGCAGAGTTTGGGA
The DNA here is from genome assembly GCF_028583685.1 of Petaurus breviceps papuanus. Lineage (NCBI taxonomy): Eukaryota > Metazoa > Chordata > Mammalia > Diprotodontia > Petauridae > Petaurus > Petaurus breviceps. Next base: position 97,547,657 of record NW_027187419.1, read on the forward strand.
AAGAGAGAAACGTATAACAAAGTTGGAAAGCTAGGTCAGGACTTGGTGGAAAGGAGGGTTAAAGACCAGAGGGATTTACTTGATCCTAAAGGCAAGAAGAAGGCACTAGAGTTTATTGAGTAGGACAGTAATATAATTGTACCCGTGCCTTAGGAAAATTCATTTGGCAGCTGTGTGGAGGGTGGGTTGGAATGCAGGACATTTAAGACAAGGAGTCCAAGCAGGAGGTTATTGCAACAGTCCAGGCATGAGGTCATGAGGGCTTACATTAACATAGGGGCCATTTGAATAAAGAGTAGGGGCTGGATGGCATATGATAAATGGAAAAGTACACCACATATATTATATCAAGCTCATAATAACTTTAGAAACTAGGTAATATCACTCACTGGCTCTACGCAGTACTTTCCAGTGGGCAAAGCATTTTTCATACATTATTGGATTTTAGCCTTACAATGACCCCATGAGATGAGGTTAAGTGCCTTGCTTATGATCAAACAGCTGATAAGTATGAAAAATAGTATTTGAACCCAGGCCTTCTTACCTCAAATTTCACCCATGGACCACACTGACCTAGAAGGGGCAGGTATGGTTATACCTATTTTATAGCCAAGAAACCTGAAATTCAGGAAGACGACGTGATTTACCGCAAACCACATGGCTGGAGGCGGGGTTAGGGAGGGGGAGAATAAGCATTTATGCAGCACCAACTGTGTGCTGAGCATTATACTAAGCAATCTGCAGTTATCATTTCATTTTACCCTCACAATAACTCTCCAAGGTAGGTGCTGCTATTGCTTCCATTTTGCAGTTGAAGTATCTGAAACAAAGATTAAGAGACTTGCCCAGGGTCACACAGCTAGCAAGTGTCTGAGGTTAAATTTGAACTCAGGTCTTCCTGGCTCCAGGCCCAAGATGTACTACCTAGCTGCTAAGAAGTAGCAAGGCTATAATTCAAACCCAGGCCTTCTAATATAAGTTCAGTGTTCTTTCTACAACACTGTGCCTCCATTCCAAAGCAATCTACACAATTTATAGTAAAACCCCTTTTTGTCCTAGATATTTTCATATATTCTTAATTAATAAAGTATCCCACAGAAGCAGGGCAGCTATGTGGCACAGTAGATAAGAGTGTCAGACCTGAAGTCAGAAAGATCTGAATTCAAATCTGGCCTCAGTTACTTACTAGCTATGTGACTGTAGACAAGTCAATTAACCCTGTTTGCCTCAGTTTCCTCATTTGTAAAACGAGCTGAAGAGGAAATGACAAACCACTCCAGTATCTTTGCCAAGAAAAACTCAAATGGGGTCATGAAGAGTCAGATACAACTAAAACAATTGAACAACAATGACAACAAAAATCCCATAAAAGCAGAGTAGGTGAGAGGAGTTATTTTCAATCAAGAGTTGCCTGAAACTGAAATCAAATGACTTAGCAGAAAACAAATGAGCTTCTAGCATGTTTTCATTACCTCAAAGAAAGATAAAGATGCAATTATTTTATTCACTCTCATTGTTGGTGTCCCAGAACTGCTCAAAGAGCAGGGGAATAAACAAAACACCAAGACCAATCCGTAGGCTCTGCCCAACCTCTGTTCAGCTCAGCCAAAGCTGAACTACTGATCACAGTCATTTCACACAAGAGGGATTCACAGGTGTTATTGGACCTGCAGAACCCCCGTGGCCATTGTTTTGGATTTTCTGTAGTGGGAAGGAAATCTCCAGAGGCACGTTGGCCAGCATTCCAGTTGTCTTTTGGGATTCAATGAGAAAATATCTTTTCATTTAGAAAGAGATAGAGACACTTGGATGGAATAACCTCCCCTTCCCCCACCCACAAGGCACAGCTAAAAGCCAAATTATGAGATTTTGGAGTTGCAGATTTATTGGTGGAATTGTTCCCAAAGCAAGACTCAGAGTTGTCTTTATCTGCTCTGGAAATTGATAGCCTTATTAAGTCACCTCCATTTAGGTAATTACTTGTGCTGGCTAAGTGCACCAGAGATAAATTAATGTGGGGTTACTTTAAAAAATATATTGTAAAGCATTTAAGTGGAGAACATCAAATAATTATAGGATGAAATGCAAAGAGAAAATTCTGACACTTCCATTCAATTAAATAGAAATCTCTTCTCAGCATAAAACTGTCCAAGGATAAAAGGGCCACTCAGCATTATTTCCAAGGGATGAAACATTACATTGGATGAGATTTATTCCACATACCACATCTGTGTCTTTGATCCTCATCACTCATATCCCCACAGTCATTGTCACCATCACAGATCCATGTGTTTGGAATACACCTGCCATCATCACATCTGAACTGGTCCGCTGAACAAGTCCTCACATGAGACACTGCAAAATTAATAACCTTGCTGAGTGTGATCAGTTAGATTAAACAGATTTGGTTTCTAGAGAAATAAAAAATTCACAAAAGTCAACATTGATAGATCCAAGACTGGGAAACACAAGTGTCAAAACTAAGATTTCAAAATTGTGTTATTTACTATGTACTTCACTAACTTTCTATTTCATCTGAGGTTATCTAATTTGATGATAAGCCATCAGATCAAGTTGCTCTCTGAATTAGAGGCAACTAGGTGGCATGATGGATGGGGTGCTTGGCCTGAAGTCGGGAAAATCTGAGTTCAAATCTCAGCTGACTTACTAGCTATATGACCTTGACCTTTAGCCATTTAGCCTTTCTTTGTCTCAACTGTAAAAGGGAGATCACAATAGCATCTACTTCACAGAGCTATTATGAAGATCAAACATGACAAAATTTGTAAAATACTTAGCATAGTCCCTCACATACAGTAAGTCCTATGTAAATGCTAGTCATTATTATTATTATTACTCTTTTATTACTATTACCAACATTACTCTTCTTCTTAATGAACCTATCAAATATAACTATATTGATGCACTTTTCTGAATGGAAAGAGCCAGGAACAATTTTTTCAGGTTAATAATTGTCTTTGCAGAAAGATATTTCTTGGGACGTATCTGCAAATGGCTCTATTCACTAAGCCATTCCTAATTCTCATTTCCTGAGTCTGGGAAAATCCAGTCAGATTCTAGGTTGTCCCTTTGCCTTTTAAATTAATAGCAAATAGAAGACATACCATATACGAAGATAAGGTCAAATGGGCACATGATTTAGACATAAAGAGTGATATAGGGGTGGCTAGGTTGCGCAGTTAATAGAGCACCCATCCTGGAGTCAGGAGGACCTGTGTTCAAAATCAACTTCAGACATTTAACACTTACTAGCCATTTGACCTTGGGCAAGTCACTTAACCCCAACTGCCCTTTCTTCCTCCCTCGAAAAAGCAAAAAAATAAAAAAAAGAGTGATATCATAAGAAAATTAGGAGAGCATGGAATAGTTTGCCTATAAGATCTATGTATAAGGGAAGAATTTAGGGCCAAACAAGATACAGAGAGCATTACAGAGCAGAAAATGGATAATTTTTGTTATATTAAATTTAAAAGGTTTTGCACAAACAAAACCAATTCAGTCAAAATTAGAAGTAAATCGAAAACTAGATAAAAAATTTGTAGCAAGTATTCTGATAAAATCCTCATTTCTCAAATATATAGAGAACTGAGTCAAATTTATAAGAATATGTCATTCCTCAATTGATAAATGGTCCAAGGATGTGAACAGGTAGTTTTCAGATGAAGAAATCAAAGTTATCTATAGTCATATGAAAAAAAATCCTCTAAATCACAATTGATTAGAGAAATGCAAATTAAAACAACTCTGAGCTACCACCTCACACTTATCACATTGATTAACATGACAGAAAAAGGAAAATGGTAAATGCTGGAGGGGAGGTAGAAAAACTGGGACACTAATGCACTACTGGTAGAGTTGTAAACTGATCCACCCATTCTGGAGAGCCATTTAGAACTATGCACAAAGGGCTATAAAACGGTGCATACATACCCTTTGACCCAGCAATACCACTACTAGATTTGTATCCCAAAGAGAATTTTTTTTAAAAGGGGAAAAGAGCCTATTTGAACAAAAATATTTATAGCAGTTCTTTTCTTTTTCTTTTTTTTTTTTTTTTGCCTTTTGGAGGGCAATTGGGGTTAAGTAACTTGCCCAAGGTTACATGGCTAGCTTTTTTTGTGTGGGTGTTAAGTGTCTGAGGCCAGAACCAAACTCGGGTCCTCCTGACTCCAGGGCTGGCACTTTACTCACTGCACCACCTAGCTGCCCCTATAGCAGCTCTTTTCATGGTGGCTAAGAAGTAGAAATTGAGGGAATGCCCATCAATTTGTAAATAGTTGAACAAGTTGTGGTATATGATCACAATGGAATATTTTTGTACTATAAAAAATGATCAAAAGGATGATTTCAGAAAAACCTGGAAATACCTGTAGAACTGATGCAGAGTGAAGTGAGTAGAACCAGGAGAACACTGTACACCAATAACAGTAATAGTATATAATGAACAACTGTGAATGGCTTAGCTCTTCTCAGCAATACAATGCTCCAAGACAATTTCTAAAGAATCATGATGAAAAATGCTATCCACATCCAGAGAAAGAACTGACAGAGCTTGAATACAGATTGAAGCATATTGTTTTTTACTTTCTTTTTTAGTTCAAGTTTTTCTCTACAAATGACTAATATGGAAATGTTTTATATGTATAACTTCTATAAGATTGCTTACCATCTCAGGACAGTGGAAGAATGGAAAGGAGGATAGAATTTGAAACTCAAAACTTAAAAGAAATAATGAATGTTAAAAATTGTTCTTACATTGTAACTGGGGGAAAAATGAAATACTGTTTTTAAAGAAATAGTAAATTTATGACATCTATGTGGCATATCATACTTTTCATTTACATACATTATCTAATTTGAACCTCACAATAAGTCTGAAACATAGCTAGCATAGGTATTCCCATTTTTATAGATGAGGAAACAGAGGCTCAGGCTCAGAAAATTTATGTGATTTGTCAGTAAGTCAGTAAGCAAGTGGTTAGGACTCAAATGCAGATTTTCTGATGTCAAATGTAATACTCTTTTCCTACTACTAACATATTCCAGTGTAAAAAAGAGCTTTAATAGACACCTCCAAGTACCAGAACCCCAAACTGGCCACAAATATCATAACTGAGAGAAAATACCAGTAAAGTCTCTCAAGCAGAAATTCTTAACCTGTAGCCAGTGATCATTTTAAAAAATATATTTTGAGAACTATATTTCTATATAATTGGTTTCTTTGTAATCCTATATATTTTATTTTATGCATTTAAAAGTATTATTCCCTTGAAAGAGTTCTTAGGCTTCACCAGACTTCCAAAGATATCCACAATGCAAAAAGGCTTAAGAATTTCCTGCTCTCGACTCATGGGTGGAGATGATGGGCTCCAGGTGAATTCAGCTGCAGTGCTACAACCCACACATGGTGACAAAGGAAAGGCAGAACAATGGGAAGGGAAAGGGTGGAGAGATAACAGCGAGCTACCCCAGGGAGCCTCAGAAGGAGGATCACACACACTGGATTTGGGGACTGAGAAGCTCCTTACCACACTCCAGTATTAGGTAACTAAAAAATTAAATGGTTAAAGATTTTTTTTAACTTAATTGAAGTGAACTGAACAGAACTGAATTGAACAAACAAAATTACATAATGTCAAAGCTAGAAAGACTCTTACAATCCCAAACCCTTATTTTACAAATGAGTAAAATGAAGTCTTGAGAGGTTAAAAGACTTGCAAACAGTGACACAATCTAGTTAATGCAGGTCTTATAACTACAAGTCCATCACATTGCCTACCCTACCACAGAAGCATAGGACCACAGATTTAAAGCTGGAAGGGGCCTTATAGATTCATATTGTCCACCACCACCCCTTATTTTAGAGAAGAGAAAATTAAAGTTAAATTCAACCCAATTGAACCATAAAATAAATGCACATGTATCATCTTTCCCTCAGCTCCATTTACCCATTTCAACTTCCAGGAACAGAGAGTCTGATAGTCAATAGACCCTTTGTTCAGCATACACCACCTACCTAGTCAGCTCTCTATTACTACACCCTTCTCCTCACTCTGTTTCTTACTCAGACAGTTGCATTGGGCAACATTAGAATGCAATCTACCCTGCTGACAATATTCAGCAGCTATTATTAGCATAGGCTACTTTGGAATTGATGAAGAATTTTCAATTCAATTGGTGGGGGAGAGGAGGAAGGGAAGAAGGTGCTTCTTATGTCACAATCCATCCCTTCAGTCAGAAGCTCTTAACCTACTTTGTGTCATGGACCCCTTGACAGTCTGTTGAAGTCTCTGCACCCCTTCTCAGAATCATGTTTTTAAGTGCATAAGATAAGATACAAATAATTACCAAGGAAGCCAAAGATTAGTGAAAATAAAGATGTAATTTTCCCATCCAAGTTCATAGAACACCTTGAAATCTATCCACAGAATCCTTGAAGAAGGTCCGGGAACTTCAGATTAAGAACCACTGCTCTAGCTGTTCATGAACCTGTAATACTTCTTAAGTCTGATTCCTTTCTTACCACAAGAAGAAGGCTCATCAGAGCCATCAGCACAATCTACTCCTTGATCACAATACCAATGAGCAGGAATACAGCGCCCAGATGTACAATGGAACTCATTGCTGGTACAAGTCAGGGAGACTACAGGAAAAAGAAAAGATAAAACCTATGAATGAAACATGATCTTATTGCTCAGAATTTTTGCCCACCCTATCATTATATCGTCACAGCTTCTAATATGTCTCTATGTTTGTTAGTGGCAAAATAGAAGGCTGCAGGGCTAGGCTATATGCTCTAGGCCTAGAGAGCAGGCAGGTCACTCCTTTCATTCATTCTCAAATTATAGCCCTCTTTAACTGTAACATATACTTGTCTATTAACTCAGATTCCTTTCCTGAGTCTCTTTTTCCAGACCCTACAGGCAGAGAGAATAAGTACCTGCCCCCCTCTTGTAGCTTGGCTTCAATGAACCTGCAGGATTTGTTCCCCATCCTGGAGCAGCCTCTTGTCCTGGTCCCACCCATGAGATATAGTGATTGGCCAGGGAAATATTTATAATAAGCCAAATAGCCCAAAGATAGCTCTATTTATCCTGTATCCCTGATTCACATTTGCACTGAGGACCTTTGCTTCTTTATGATTCTTTCATTGTTATACTTTTGTGCTTTGGTCAGAAAGCAGATTAACAGAGATTCATATGCTATAGATCTATCTAAACTTTTATTCTCAAGGATAACTGATGCTTAAAGAAAGCCTCCTGCCTTGGGTTGCAGACTTCCAAAAAGTGTTTGGTAGATGCTACTGTCCAAAAAAAATACTTATACATAAAATGTAAAAACAATGACCAATTCAATTGCTTCAAGCACTTAATGTACTCCCAAGAGTATTTGTACTTTGGAAAAGCACCTTAAAAAAACAAAGAAATGGCTTAGGTAAATAATTTATAAATAACCTTGAGTAAATAAACTTTGAGGTTATTTTTATCTTTTAACAGGGTACTGCTGAAGACTATAAAAACCTTCAAAACTCACAGGATTAAATCTCAGAACTGAAATAGCAGAAGGTCTGGTATAAGGCCATTAGAAGAGAATTTGGAAATATGGGGAGGGGAGTGGAAGCTTGACTTTCACATAAGAAATGTTCCACTCTTTCTTAGGGGGCTCTTCTAAGACAACAATTTGATTGACAATTCTAAAATGACAATCAATTATTTTGATTATATTATGAAATACGTAATCTTTCTAAAAAACAAACTTACCACAATGAGTGGGACTCTCATCGCTCATATCTCCACAATCATTATCTCCATCACAAAGATAAGTTCGAGGAATACAAATATTTGTGTTCTGACATTTTGTAAATCCAGACTGGCACGTTCGATCAGCTTGAAATAAATTTAAAAAAAAAGAACACTAACGTTTAGATCACTGTCAGGCTACTAAATCACAATGTGCATCAAAACAAAAAGTGTATATTTTTGTAACAACAAATTGTAGAACATGCATCATTTGAAAGATGCTTCTTCAACACTGAATAAAGTTTAAAAAAAGCACAGAACATCATGAAAATTGGGTCTAATCTTGGTTGTGCCATCAATTCTTTGTGAAACTTTGAACAAATTGCTTCACTTCTCTAGGCCTCAATTTCTTCTTCCATAAAATAAAATGGTGGCTAGGGATGCTATTGAAAGGAGGTAGGTGGAGAAAGAAGACCTAAGCATAAAAATAGTTTAAAAAGAGCCAAAAAAGAGCCTAGAAACAATCCATATGCCCAATAACAGGGAAATGGTTGGTATTATCTAATATATGCTAAAGTTTCAAATCCTCAAGCATCATAGGTGGTTATGATGGACTTACGGCAGTTCCTCTCATCTGTAGTGCCATTATCATAGCAGTTATTGATACCATTGCAGACATATTCCAGGGATATGCACCTCCCATTGTTGCAAGCAAACTCTGTGTTGGGGTCACAAGTTCGGAATAAGCAGCCTGCCTCATCACTACTGTCTCCACAATCATTGTAGTGATCACAGCGATAATGGTAAGGGACACAGCGCCCATTGCCACAGGTGAATGCTGTTGGCTGGCAAGTGTGAAATGCTAGGGAGAAAGACAAAAAAGATTTAAGGAATGTGTTCACTAATGCCGCATTTCAATTCTAGAAGGAAAAAAAAAAGCAGCCAAAGAAGTCTGAGAGCTTTGGGATTTACCTTCCAGAACAAAGGCTGCTGCAAAATAGGCTACATGCAAAGTAGATTGTCTTGAATTAGTCAGATTATGTAAAATACCTTTTCTACTCTTTTTAAAAACCCAATCAAGGATTATAAAAAGAAGTTATTCCCCTTTCTTTTACCCATACAGTCCTCTCAAGATACACCTGTTTATCTCAACCCCAGAAAAACTGAGTACAAGCAGCTTTTCCTAAGAAGCAAAGACAATAACTGACTTCACAACTCACAGAAAGTTCCCTATGTTTTATGTGCCATAATGCACTTGAAGTTGGAAGTGGAGATTAGGGAAAGAATCCCAAGGGAATGCAATGCTGGGGTCTCTTGCCCCTTGTATGATGTAAATTCTTTAGCAACGTACCAAAGATGTAACAGTAATCTATTCAGGATTCCCAGATTAAGTTATTTACATTTCCATCCTAAATCCAATACCTGGGCACAGGTACTCCACCTTCCAACAGTGACACTGGAATTCCTGCAAGCCACCTCTGTGGCAGAGGGACAAAAAGGTCTTACCACAGACACTTTCCAGCTCATCACTGCCATCCCCACAGTCATTGTCATTATCACACTTCCACCGCTCTGAGATGCATCGCCCATTAAGGCATGTGAACTGCACCCCTTCACATCTCGTACCATTGTCTGTAATGCAGTGTTTGTTTCCGTTTGCCAAATACCAGCGCCCCTCAGATGGGCACTGACACTCAGCGCCATTAGGACCTAAAGAAAGTCATGTCAGAGAGAAATAAAAGATCAGAATGTCAAAACGTTCCTATTTTCCTTCAGAAACACTTGTTTGTATTAACACCTACACAAAGTAATCGGGCTGGACTTCACCAGACTAATGACTTGAATTTGCATTGAGAGTCAGTGTGGAAAGAGTGCCACACCTGGTGGCCAAGGACCTCTGCCAGCCACGACTGGCGCGAACTAAACTCTCTGGGCATGAGTTTCCTCATCCATAAAATAAGAGCATTGAACTGAATGGTCTCTGGGGACCGTCTATGCTCCTATGGTCGTAAGTGAGTTTTCTCACAATACTGCGGAGCATAGAGTCTATTTTTATCCCAATTTTGCAGCTAAGGAAACATGTGGTCAGGTAGCTAGTGTCAGCACTGGACGTAGATCCAAGCTTAATGACTCCAAATTCAAAGTTCTTGGTGTGCAGACTCCAAAGTCTAGTGTTCTTTCACCTATGTACTCAACTGCTTCAACAGGCTTATATATGTTTGACAGAAACACATTTCCTGTATTTTGATTTATTTTACTCAAAAAGTGGCACTGTTGCTGTTCAGATGTACACAATTCTTTTTGGAAAAGATATTGCAGTATTTTGCCATTTCCTTCTCCAGCTCATTTAACAGATGAGGAACTGAAGCAAACAAGGTTAAGTGACTTGCCCAGAGTCACACAGCTAAGTAAGTATCTGAGGTCAGATTTTATCTCAGGAAGATGAGTCTTAGTGACTTCAGGCCCAGCCCTCTATCCACTGTGCCACCTAGCTGCCCCATAAAAGTAGCATGGTGTCATGTAAAAAGCATTGGATTGGCGTAAGGAAAACCTAGTTTCAATTCTGCTAGCAAGGAAGCATTTGGCCAATCATGGGCAAGTCACTTAACCTCTCTAAGCCTCAATTTCTTCATCTGATAAATAAAAAATTGGACCAAATGATCTTCCAATTCTAGATCTCACCTATACAAAAAAAAATGAAGAAAATATTTATTTTTACTATCTACCTCACAGGGTTATTATGAGGAAAGCATTTTGTAAACCTTGAATCATGATATAAATATTAATTATCATTATTTGTGGTAAAAGAGCAAAAAATATTGTTACTAAAAGCAGTTCAACTTAACCTTTAAAGAAACAGCCTTCCCTTACAGAAATCTTAATCCTAAGAAAATTCCTTTTTTTGCAAAATTTACCCAATTTGTAAAGCAATGTGAATCAGAAGGAAAAGTATCATTACTTAGTAGAAAGAGATTCAACTTTGAAGTCAGGACCACATCAGTTCAAATCCTACTTCTGACACAAACTGTCTTGTTATCCTGGGCAAGTTCCTTAACCTTCACCTAAAATGCCCTTGGAACTTCACTGACAATAAATTGCAAACAAATTGACAATCTTGCATCAGTGGAAAAAGGGTCTCCAAACCAGGAATCAACCAATACCAATGAAATCTGAGGACCAGATTCCAAAATGATTCTTTACAAAACTTATTGTTAATATATATGACATCATACTACAAAGTACCATGACAAATATCACAAATAAGAGACTCCATTCCTTAAAGCAACTGAGACACATTTGTCTACTAGCGATGGGTAGCTTAGCTTTTGCCCATATTGATAATATTAATCATATCATAGATGCAGAGTGGAAGAGACCACAAAGGTCATCTAATCCATAGGTGTCCAATTTTTTGCAGCATGAAAAACTCTCAAGTTTGGCAGAACCAGATTAAAATGTAATTGGAAAATGCTTAGCATAATAAATAAAAATATAATACAACCTAGATAATGTTAACTTATGGTTTTCTAAATCAACATGAGGCCCAAAGACACATTTTTATTTTAGTCTGACACCACTGATCTAGTCCTATCCACTCATTTTACAGATAAAGAAACTGAGTTCCAGAGACATTCATTGACTTGCCCAGGTGACTTAGGTAGTAAGTGGCAGAAGCAGGATTTGATGAGGCTACTCTGACTCAAAATCCAGCATTTTTCCAATTCTATAGCATTGCTTCCCCAGTCCATAAAATTCAGAACCTCAACTTCTCCTCTTGTTTTTAATCCCCATTATCTGAATTAAACTGAAAAATGAGTTGCCTACTTGCAACCCTAGAAGGGTTCCACATGAGATCAAAGCCAGAGGCTTAGATATGGCCTGACTAGAGAAATTCGTGTTCTGAACCAATCTTCTATTATAATATCTTGGTCAAAGCTGCCTGACCTCTTCCTCTTATAGGTAACACATGATTTGTTTTTTCCTTTTCATGTCTTTAGGCATATTCATTTTTATTATCCATGGTTACCTGGTGCACAGATATGACTACATCCCCCATTAAATTGGCTACAGGGGTTGGGGCATTGCCGCTGTCTATTCTTCACTAGAACATGAATATCCATTGGCCGCAGTGGCAAATTCATGATCATTACAATCTGTTCTGAACCATCATATTTGTTGGCTCTGTAGATAGTCCTTGTGTTCCAGTCAGTCCAATAAATATGCTGGTCATAGACAGTCATGGCAAAGGGATGGATAGCCGTACTGATAATTACTTCCCGGTTTGCTCCAGTCAAGGAGGAGCGTTCAATCTTCTGCCTAAAATGAATGAGATCACACAAGAGTTCAGAAAGCTCAGGCCTCCAAATACCTCCCTCAGTTCCTATACCCAACTACTGCTTTTATCCCAATCCCAATCTGACCTTTTCATGAGCATGTTTGTCTATAGGGCTGTTTTCCTTGTGCTTTTTCTTATCATGAAAGGGGGTCTTGTTTCCTTAGTCACTTGTTTCCAAATAGAATAATAGGTCACTGGAAGTGACCTTCAAGATTAACTAGCCCTTTACCCTCAATTTTATAGATGAAGAAATTGAGACCAAAAAGGTTGAATGATTTGCCAAAGGTCACTTATGCAGTAAATGAACATAAAATCATCCTTGAAACTAGAAGTCTCAGATATCCGTAGAGAAAATTGCCTGATATAAGGAATGTGAAAATATAATACTTCTCTCACTTGACTTTTAGTTTAATTGCCTTAATTTAAACATTTATATGGAAGCATCCAAGCATGGACATAAGATACTATTGACCCATGTTATGTAAAAGAAAATGTTCTCATCTGCCCATTCCACCAGGGGAAATCTTCACATGCTTTGGGTAGATATCTCCATAGCTCACAGACAGGAATGAGGTCTGTCAGTTACCCTCAGTCTGGTTTAGCCCATCCGCTGAGATGGTTTACCAAGGTGTGGCTGCTGCACATGCTATAGCTTCTTGGAGCCACAGATGAGAGTTGGGTGAAAGGTGGATGAGCAGCCCCAAAAAGGCTCAGCAAGCTATCACACCAAAGGCGCTAGTCCTCCTGAATATTCCATATATCCTAATGCACTGATGAGAACAATGTGTTCCATTGGCCATGAAGGTGGCTGAAGCAAACATGGCTGAGTGCTTAGAGCTTGGCCAGGCATTGAAGATGCCAAGGTCATTCACTGAATCCTGAGTCATAGCCATTCTTCTTGACTTTTGTTCTGTCACTAGACTTTAATGACTCAGGAAGAGACAGTGAGGCTGATAACTTTGTGCAGTTTTGCCTCACTTAACTCCAATTCACACAAAATTCAAGACACCACCTGTGATGTCATTTGTCCTCTTCAAAAATGAAGAACAAACAACAAAGAAAATGAGGCATGAATGAAGCTATGAGCTGCCCAGTATCACATAACCAGAATCACAAGATAAACCAAGAACAAAGAAAAAATGCTAGAATTCCTATCACATGGCCATCAAGCCCAAGTTAACTGGATCAAGTCAATCCCCCAGTAATTCCATACAGTTGATTATAAGGAAGAATTCTGTGTGACTTCATGGTCTACTAAGAGAAGTCACATATAAAGTAACAATAGCAATTTACAGAGTATACTTATGTGAATCCTATATTTGTTCCTTTATTCTAGTCACTTTTAGTTAGATTTTTCACCAACTATAGGCCCATAAAATGTTCCTCTCTTCTAAAAAACAAAAACTACTTGAAAAATACGGAACAGAGACACATACAGGTTTGCATCTGCCCAGTACAGCCAGTCTTCATCATAGTCCAGAGTAAGACCATTTGGCCAAACCAGACTGGTGTTTACAATATGAATTCTGAAGTTTCCTCCCAATGTGGCTCTCTCAATTTTAGCATTAGTACTCCAATCAGTCCAATACATGTATCTATTCATACAAAAAAAGCAATGATTAATCAATGATCAATTCAGCACATATAAAAGTCTCATATAAAAAGCAGAAACATTCAGACTTCTTAATGTAAGGAGGCATCAACTTATTCCATTTCCACCCTCATGCTTTCCTAAGCTTTATCAACTAGGATTTACTGAATCAGTGGAGAGTAGTATATCATTTTCCCTGTCTTACTGCCAACCTCTTCACTTAGGTGTGACCTGCATTTGAGGGGAAGTAGGGGAGTGTATTAGCTGTTCATTATCCCTTCCAAAATTCTCCATGTAAAAAGATCTATTTGTTTATAGCCACTCAATCTTCTCTTAACTTTCTATTTCCATATGACTTTTACAGGCACATGAAAATCAGGCTCTTGTCCACCCACCTGCCTCCAAAACCTATAGAAGCAATGAGTGAGGACACATAAGTCAAAGGAAAGAAAAAGACAAACCCTCTGCAAGGATCTAACACAATTGCCCTTGGCCGTGGTACTCGAGCAACCACAGTACGATTAGATCCATCCACTGCCATGGAGCTAATGGTCTGGTTCAGGTAATCACTGTAATAAACTCTACTGTTGATCCAATCAAATGCAATGCCATCTGGAATCCCTACATCTATATGCAAATATGCAAACAGAGAAAAAAAAAGTTAGGCTCTGTGCAGTCACCTTGGAACCATTCAACTAATCATCACGTTTCAGCTCATCATGTTTGACTTCAAAACAAGCAGAATCTGCAACACACTAACCTGTTGCAATGACAGTTGGGGAAGTAGTCCCAGATAACAGGCTAACATAGGAAATCCGGCCACTCGCTGTTGTAGAACTTTGTGTAAAGTATATTCTGTTGTTGATACTGTCAAAGTCTAAAGCCACTGCAGTCCTGGGCACATTCAGTTTACGAAATGGTGGGCTGTGGTTCTCAGGGTCCAGGTATATGCTTCTCAGAGAATTTTCCATAGCAAAGATAAGGTAATTTTCTGTAGAAATGGCACAACTCTTTCCATCACTTTCCAGCTCCCCAAAGGAACAGCCACATTTTGGTGCCTGCAACCCAGGCAATGCAAAACATAAATGGGAACATCCTCCATAATTCTTTAAGCATGGATTGTGGTTAACTTCCTCAGGTAACTGGAGCTGAAACTGTGGGTCGAAGATGGTCACATCTCTTAGCCAATTGATGTTGTCCCTTATCACTCTTGGAGGATCCGTATTCCCTGGTTCTTTACTAGCTTGGTAGACTTTTTTCAGGTTCCTGTCCACCCATATCATAGTGTTTTCAAAAATTGTGATGCCATAGGGTGTAGGATAGCGACTCCCATAGCGAACCATTTCAGTATCACCTCCTTGCTGATTGATTCTGGCAATTATATCTAAAGAATCATCAACCCAATAAATGTAGCCATTGCTATGGTCTACTGCCAAACCCCTGGGAGTAACAATGCCCTCGGACACAAGCACCGTTCGGTTAGTGCAGTCGAGAAAAGCACGTTCAATCTTTGGGTTCTGTCCATAGTCAGCCCAGAACAAGTATCTGTTCTTCGGATCTACCACTATATGTCTGGGCATGTCCACAGTTGTTTTCAGGAGAACACGGCGGTGGGTAGAATTTATTCGTAGCACTTCTATCAATGTCTCAGATGCAAAAGCATTGGTGAAGTAAAGGTTTCCTGTGGGGGAAAAAAACTAAATGGTAATGAACAGATTGAAAGGTAAGGAAAGAAAAGGTGACAGCTTTTCAAGTTCAGGCCAAAGAAAGTCAGGTTTAGGCCAATACATGTCACCCTCTCAAAGATGATATGCAAATGCCTGAGTTGGGAACTAGAAAGATGATTGTTTACTATTAGATACTAAAGATTGTTTCTTAGAGATTACAGTGGTAGTCTACATTGGCCCCTGGAGCAAATTAAATTTTTTATCAAAATCTACAACTTGTTTTCCATTTGATGGCATAGTTCTCAGAATATTCTTCCCCTAACCCCTAAGATAATGGATGCTTAAGTCTGCTTCTTCTAAGACTCAGAAAACTCATTATCTTTGAGGGATCCAGGGGAGGCAGCTCCATCTCCCTTCTGAATTCTTCCCATACATCAATGATAGAGCAACAGTGAAGAAAAGCCATCAGCCTATGTGAGATAGTCTACCCATCCTGTGATGGGCAGACTATCTCAAATGACTTTTTTACATATATTTAAGAGTATTTTAAGTCTTTTCCTAGACTATACTACATAAAACAGTGATTAACAGAATTTTTTTATCTTAACTCTTTCAAAGGCTCAACATCCATTTAAAAGAAAGTTCACATTATACATCCTCCTCTTAGAATAAAATCTCAATTCTTGCAAGGAAGGAGTACAGTACAGGGCAGGTGGGGGAGACAGGAAGGGAATCAATGGTGGATGTTGACTGGTCTCCACTATGCTTATATAGCATGAAGTTTTTGGCTTTTGTTGCTACAACCAGTAAACCACTCTTTGAAATCCTATATATCTTTGGTCCCTAAAATCACAATTCACCCGTGTATATACCTGAGAATCATATTAGTTGTCTTTTATTTAACAAACTTTGACTTTTACTGGAGAAAAAATTGAGATTGTTCTTTCTGACACTACTTCTACCCATACGCTCTAACAAGGTAAATGAATATATAATAAATTACTTTATATGGTGCTTAAAAACTTCCAAAATACTTTACATTCATTATCTCACTTAATCCTTAGAAATCCCTCTGAGGACAGTACCATAGGTGTTATTATCACTATAGATAAAGAAACTTCCCATGATCACACAGCTAATAAGCATCACATGGGATCTGAACACAGTTCTCTCCTGGCTCCAAGTCCAGCATGCTTTACACTAGGCCACTAGCCTCTCAACTTATTTAGTAAAAAAAAAAAGTAATTGTATACAAGAAGAGAAGGTATGGGGTAATGGATATAGTTGACCATAAAGTCAGAAAGACATGGGTTCCAGTTCTGCCTCTGAAACTTCCTGACCATGTGAGTAAATCTCTTAATTCTTCAGTACTTCAGACAACACTCTAAAGTTGCTATAAAGCTCTCTAAAGCTTCTAAAAAAATAAGCTGAGGGGAAGTTAGGTGGCACATTGAATAGAGCAGTGGTCCTGGAATCAGGAGGACCTGAGTTCAAATATGGCCTCAGACACTTGACTCCAGGATTTTCTTGTACTTAAGATTTTCTCATACACAGGTCTGGTCCAAAATGAACTTCAGAACTGGATACAAGAGTCTAGTTAAAGTTCAGTTTACTTATATGACTGCATCTATTATTGACATTAAAGCTCTTAATTTGCTTTTTTTTTAACAAAATAGGGACAAGTATTCATTGTTATAAGTAATACTATTAACTATGTAATCTGTATAGCTTGGAGATGTGTATTAATGTCTATTATTTGTAAGATGTAGCTGCATTTCCTCCACTAACATCTTATTCCAGGACCTGATTGGTGCATGGAGGTGATCCAAAGTCATCAGAAGACTTAGCCCAAGAAGTACAATCTCTAACAGATCCTAACAAACATTACATATGGGCCTATAATAAGATTATGTACATATCCATCCTGAGAGAATTGATTTAAATTAAGAAAACCCCCCAGAAGTTTGGCAATTAGATAATGAATTTTTGGTCACAGCAACTCATGAATTACCTCTGCTGAGCCCTTGCAGGGTTATGATATGCACTGACGGAGCTAATGCCGTACAAAAATCAAATGATGACCCCTTCAAAAATCCACCTATGGTATAGCATGCCAAAGTGGTTACTATTCAACTGATTTAATGTAACACTTAGATGGCGGGAACTGTTTTAAAAATCAAGTTCTTGCTGATACAGTTATAAAACTATGTGTAACCCAGCAATACCACTAGTAGGTCCATTTTCCAAGGTGGTGAGGGAAAAAGGAAAAAAAAAAACCTATATGTTCCAAAATATTTATAGCAACACTCTGTGGTGGCAAAAAAAAATGGAAATTGAGGGAATGCTCATCAATTAAAGAATGGCTGAATATGTTGTGGTTTATGATTGTGATGGAATACCACTGTGCCATAAGAAATGATGAATAGGTTGGTTTTAGGAAAACATGGAAAGACTTGTATGAAATAAAAGAGTGAAACAAGCAGAACTAAGGGAACACTGTACACAGTAAGAGCAATATTGTTCAGAGAATAAATGTGAATGACTAATCTATTCTGAGTAATATGAACATTCAAATTAACTACAAAGGACCTATGATGGAAGCTGCTACCTACCTCCAGAGAAAGAATTGATATACGAAATTCTGGATTTTATAGTTTCATTATATATATTTGTCAAATGTTGGCCTTCTCTACTGAGAGGGAGGGAAAAAAACAGATTGGAACTCAAATGTAACCAAAAAAATAAAATTTTAAATAAATAAAATAGTTTGTCAGGGTAAAATTGAAGTTCTCTTAAAAAGTGGCCTTAAAATGTGCTCTTTGATTAATCATAACTTATGAGACAAGGTGTTACTATGTATGAGAACTGAATATTTCTTAACATAGATCCAAAATTTAAAGTTTCTGGTCAATTTTCTTTTACAATTCTGCATATATTAGCAGTAGTTAATAATGGGATTATGATTTTTAAATTTATCATCTGAAAGACCTTGGCATCAATTGTCCTTCGTGAATTTAATCACATAACTTATACTTAATAATTATACATTATGATTATAATATAATCATATTAGTCTAATTTAAATTCATACTGCATATTCATTTTAAATTATTCTAATAGTAATTATCTAGGAAACAAGCTCTGCAGAATACATAGTTCAAACAAGTTTCAGGCTAAAGTGGCTAAAAATGCAAAAAATATAAAAGGAATAAATTTCCCTTAGGTATAAGCTCCATGAGAGTAGGGATGGTTTCATCCATTGTGCTTGTATCCCCAGGGCCTAGAACAGTGCCTGGTACCTGTGAGGTACTTTAATAAATCCTGATTGGTTGATTCAGTATAATCACCTACCTGCTACCCAATCAACCGCAATACCTCGGATGCCATTTCGTCCTATCCCATTTGTGATGATATTTCTAAAATTAGATCCATCGGGTTTAATTCTCCGTATTCCATTCTGAGATGCTACAGTACTGCTGAAATCACACCAGTAAACGAAGCCAGCAGGCACGTGGACATCCACATGCAGTGCATTTCGTCCTGAAACATTTAAAAGTCGATGCATTAACCATTCTGTACAAACAAGCAAAATTTTTGCATTTATCTGCCTTTCTGCCACTGTTCTTCCTTGCCTTTCTCTACTCCCCTACTTATCATTATCCTACCCCCAGAAAACAAGAGTTTGTTTTACAAATTCCCATGCTTTGGGGGAATTAAAAAATAAAATAACTGAACTTTTGTCTTTTTGCAACTCTGAAAAATTTCAAAAATCTGCTTTGTAACCAAGATGCCCCAAGTGACTACTAGAGTAATTGTTAGTGACTTGCCCCACCTTTCTACTTCTTTTTCAATTATATCTTTCTTTTCTTCCCTGTTCTTCATCTTCTCCCTCTACCCTGCCTATGACCCAGTCTTACCACACTATCATCCATATCTAAAAAGCTAGCTCCAAAACAAGCGGGAAACAAATTTCTTATTTCTTTACATTCTCATGTCAGTCTTTCATAAAAAGTGTGCATGTGTGTATAGAGTCATATATCTATAAGCCATATAACATTTTATTTTGCTCTATAGTGATAGGAGAGGTCCCCTTAGCAAAAGAGAAAGAGAAGATTATGTATGGTCTTATCTGGTCCATCCCAAATTCAGAGATCTGGTCAAGGGGTGTCTCTGAATGATGGCATGGACCTAAACCTGGTATTGAAATGAGTCAGATGTCTTTACAGTCACCTACCTCGGCCTGCCATTGGTACCATGGCTTCTGAATGATCTGATGCCTCCAAACTAAAGCCTTTGATCGCAGTTAGCATTGAAACAACTATAAATGAACTATATGGAGAGCAGGTTCGATTATCAGGGTTGAGTTTAAATCCTGTAGCACAGGCACAGGAAAACAGCCCTCCAGGGATAGGCAGGCAAATTTGCTGACAAGCATTCATGTTGTTGCTACAACCATTTGAAGAACCAGCAGAATCTATAATAGAAGCAGGAGTGTGTGCATATGTGAGTGTTTTCAATCATTTAAAACATTTACTTGTCTCCCTATCTCTTATTTTAAAATATAATCCCTAATAGTTCATCATTAAAAGTTACAGCAAGGAAAACACATATGTACTAATCACTCACATGGGGAAAAAATGGGAGAACAATGCTTAGAATAGATATGACTGCTTAGGTAAAAATAATCTAACACCCAAAGATATTTGAACTGAATATTAACTGCTGTTCGGTAATTTTTAAATTATCATTGGTTAACATTTCATTATAAATTATGTACAGTAAGGCAAAATGGAAATTTTAACTATTTTCATGTATATATGTTTTCATGTATAGACATTAACTTCTTTCCTTCTGTAATACTATACTGGAGCAATCGCCAAAGTTTTTTTAAAAAATCAACATTTTTATTTTAAAATTCTGACATCTTAATAATATTTATGTATCCACAGATCTCCAAGCCAGTGGTCCTCAAACTTTTTTTTTTTACCTCAGAACATCTTTCATGTTCTTAAAAATTATTGAGGACCACTAAAGGGTCTTTAATATATTGACATTTATTCTATTCAAAACTAAAACATCCTAGTATTATTGATAAAAATAGTTTTGAGCTACAGACACCCTAAAAGGCTCTCAAGGACTCCCAGGGGTCTCCAAACTACACTTTGAGAACTACTGTTCCAGGCATATTTACAAGATAAATTAATAAAACATGCATCTTCACATTCAATAAAAGGAACCATACAGAACTATTAAATACTAAAAGATAAACTGAATGGAGAAGGGTAATTAACAACAATTTCTTTAACAATACTAGAAAGTAACAGATTGGTGATCAAAACATTTCAAGTACAAAATAACTACAACCTTATTGAAAGAGGCAAACTGAAAATGATGTTTCTAAAGGCATAGGTGGAAAACATATAATTGAAGGAAGAGGTTAAAGCTGTGTAAGAACCCTCTAATGAAACTCTAATTCCATTGTTCTTCTGTTCAAGACCTAAGATCTATAATTCCTGTGAATCACTGCTTTAAGGATATATCGGTAAGGTGGATTCTAGATTATCTCACTCTTCTCCCAGATTTAAGAATACTCAATATGTAGACATAGTAAGGAATGGATCTGTCATCTAAAAAATCCTTGCAAATATTTGGAACTTCATGAAAAGCTTGAGGGATGGCATAATATTTTTTCACTATTATTTTTATACAACTTTATTTTGGAATCTATACCCTAAGTGTTTGGGAGATTCACACCTTTACTATTATGGGAAGGGGGCGACAAATACTCACTGTCTCTGTAATAAACTCGAAGACACCTCAGGTTGGGAACATTGTCCCTCAGGGCAACTTTGTTTGCACCAGTAGATTTGTCAACCCGCTCAATGACCTCATAATCTTGGTCGGTGTAATAGAGGAAGGAATCATAGACAGCAATTCCCCACGGATGAGAAAGATGGAATACCACGATCATTCGATTGGTACCATCCACATTTCCCCTCTCAATCTAAGGAAGCATTTAGCATATCATTAGTTTTACATAGAAGAAAGAAGTATTAAAACCATCCAGGCTCTCAACTTCAGATTAGGCTATATAAGTAGAACTATTTTAAGTAAAACTCCAATGAACATATGGTGTTAGATTGTAAGCTTTGCAATTGGAGCTGAAGGAGTTTCCAGGGAATGAGATTAAGAGAATTAAAGAGTTGGAGGGGGAAAAAACCTTTGAGGGGCAAGTGAAGAATCAGAATCATTTACTCTGAAGAAGAGAAGACCAATGTGACATTTATTGTGATAAAGGTTTATTCTATAACAGATTGTGACAAGCTTTTCTGAGTAACTACCAGGAACAGAAGAAATAGACTTGCATTGCAAAGAGGTTTTAGAACAGACTCAAGAAAAATTACTGGTAGAAAAGAGTGAGTAAATACCATAACAATTTTCTAAGACAAATTACAGACTCTACATCTTTTATGATCTCAACTACAAGAACAGTAAACATTAACAAGAATTATGGCAAAGCAAGCTAAAGCTCCATCTGTTTAAGCTACATGAGCTTGTTGAGAAAGGGTGGTAGGGGGAAAACAACATTGAATTTCAAGGTAGAAGACTTAGGTGTGAATTTCAATTTGAACAATTCCAAAACTAGTTGTGTGACTGTGGGCAGGTCCCAACTTCTTGGATTCTCAGCTTCCTCATGCTTAAAAAAAAAAAAAAAGGATCATGATATTTTTCTCTATCTGCCTCATAAAGCTATTGTCTAGAAGGAACTTTGTGAGTTGTAAAAGCTCCATACAAATGTAAGTCAGATATTTTTAGCATTATTTTTCATACCACTCCTGTGCTGGTGACTGCCCAGTATAGCTTTTGTTCTTTAATGTCAATGGTGATGAACTCCACGTGGTCAAGGTTTCCGGTGAACAAAGTTTTTATCTGTGAGCCATCCATGTTAGCACTAGCAACCTTTGTTGGTATCCCACTTTCAGTTCCACTATCAGTCCAGTACATTTTCCTGTAACAACAAAGGGTGACTTAATGAATAAAGGAACCTACTTAAAGATGAGCAGACCTATACTGGTAATATTTTCTTGCTTGCCAGCTTTGTTGATTGATTCCAGGGAAACCCAAACCATTTTCCACCTAGGAGATCATTAGCACCATTGCTGGCCATTTACAAAATAGATTCTCTGTCATGACAACTGAAGCCATCGGTCTTTGGAACTGCTCTCTCAGAAATTAGATGAGGATATGTGCCCAATGCTGACTCTCTCAACCAAAGAGGAGAGAGATCTGGTACAAAAAGGGCTCTCAGAAGATAAAAAGTACTCAGAGGATAGATACCAACATCAATATCCTAGCCTCACTTTATAAACTTCCCTTGATTCTTAGTACTGTAAGAAAGCCAAACAGGAGAGACTGGAAGAGGAAAAAAGGGGATAGCTATCAATTAATTCTCATGGATACCTAGCAACCATTAGTTCTACTTCCTTATATATTCTGATTTTTAAGAGGAAAATTTAAAGGAATGATAGTTTTTAACATAATTAAAGGAGTAGATAATTTCCTTATACATGAAAATCCCATTGTTATGCTGGTGTCCAGGGATTCGTACAAGAATGAATCAATAAATAAGGTCAATTCAAATGTGCCTGGAAAATGCTTTATTTAGGGGCGGCCAGATAGCACAGCGAGTAAGAGCACCAGCTCCAGTGTTGAGAAGACCTGGAGATCGAATCCCAGGCTCGGACACTTAGCACCCACCCAGAAACACCTGGCCGTGTAACCTTGAGCAAGTTACTTAACCCCAATTGCTTAGGGACGGCCAGGTGGCTCAGCGAGTAAGAGCACCGGCCTCAGTGTTGGGATGACCTGGATCAAAATCCGGGCTCAGATACTCAGCACCACACCCAGAAATGACTGGCCATGTAACCTTGAGCAAGTTACTTAACCCTGATTGCTTTAAAAAAAATGCTTTATTTCAAAAACATAATAATTTTTTTTTTACCATATCATATACTTCATTTCTCCAACAGGAGACCTCAATTTAGTTACTCCTTCCAAGGGTTCAGGATACAACCAGTTCTTGCCTTCTCGTCCTATTAATTTCCTCTCATAAATCCTCCACTGACAATCCATTCAGCATTGTGGGGTGAGGAGTGGATCAGTGCCTTCTTCAAGGTCTTGTAATATTTTATGTTTATCAGTACAGAACATAAGCTCACCATCTTTTATCACTAATTCTTGCTATGTGATGACCAACCTCCTTTTCCAGCAATACATATCTTGAAAAATATCTTTTTTGCTGTTTCATATATTCTATTTATGGCTTTTTGGAGGGCAATTGGGGTTAAGTGACTTGCCCAAGGTCACACGGCTAGTTTGTGTGTGTGTGTGTGTGTGTGTGTGTGTGTGTGTGTGAGTGTGTGTTAAGTGTCTGAGGCTGTATTTGAACTCAGGTACTCCTGACTCAAGGGCTGGTGCTCTATTTACTGCGCCACCTAGCCATCCCTGCTTCATGTATTCTAGTCATCATTGGTAACATGTTGCTTCCCATTTATGCTTATATAGCTCTCAATTGCCCAAAGGGTGACCAGATATGTTAATTCCTCAGAGATTATATGTTATTCCATGATTCATGACCACACACACCATAGGAAGAAAAATAGATGGATTTTTGCTTTAGAGAGAAACTTGGGGGTCACTCAAAGACCTGCACAATTTCTCAAATGCAATCCAGCTTATCTTCCTCCCATTCAATTATGATCCAAATTCAGTGCCCATTCGTCATGTCTATCTGAGCTATTTGCACTATTGGACCAGCTCATTGAAATATCCATTCAACCACTTAGTATAGAGAATAGGCATTCTTTTATCTATTTGATTTTTCCTTTGTGGAAAATCAGGTGAAAATTATTTAAGTAGTTGTCACTAAGTTAAGTCACTCAGGAATATGTATAGTGTCAGCAGTTTGGGGGGGGGGTGATTAATATAAGAACAATCACAAATGAGAACAACTAGAGGATTTCATCATTTACAGATCAATCTTCTTCCATTTGAACTCTGTGTTGGACATTCTCCATGACAGCATCAAACACTTTAGGTAAGTGCATGTCTTTCCATTTAATGCCTTGCTCAAAATAAATAATCAGAGAATTGTCAAAATTATCTCCACTATTACATCTGCCAAAGAATCTTGCAGTCTTTATACATGAATAGAAGATGTCTTGTTGGAGGAGATGCTTTAAAGTGAATTTTGCTCTACCAAATCAAATGCTATTTTTGAGTAAACAAACAAAAAAAGTGGAATTTCACATCCTTTGTGCCCATCAGTCAATTGTATCATTGTAAAGATGCCATAGAATATAATTTGAAAAATTCTGCCTTATATTTTCATCAAGGATAGTCTTGATAGGTGTATGTAAAGTATTCTCATAAAGATTAGTGGAGTTGAAAAGGTAAGTATATGAAAACTAGTAGTGGCTGATGTCCTATCAATCATCTTTTCTGGTAGTAATTACAAGATTATAACTCTCATGCTTAAAGGGACCTCAGAAGCCACTTGAGTTCAGCTACTTTATTTTACAGATCAGAAAACTAAGGTCCAAAAAAGTTAAATGACTTACTCAGGGTCACACAGGTATCAACAGTCAGAGACAATATTTGAACCTAGGACTTCTAACTCCAGTGCTAGTGCCTTTCTACTATACCACACTGGCTCCTTCCATGATTTCTTTCTAATCATTTTGTATCTTTCCTGCCTTTATATATTTGAGAATTAATCTTACAAGAATTTCAAATTTGTGTTATCTCTACCAACCGTTTTCTATAGGAGATGATCTAATCTAATTGCTCATTTCTTTAATACCATTTCTCTCTTAGCGTAGAGCACTGGGAACCGCAACGTGGTGGCTCCACTGTCATTGCCAAAGAGTTTGTTATAGAAATGCTGACAAATATTTTCCATTTATTGTCTTTTTGTTTCCCTTCCAATATTACACATAAACGATCTTGAGATGATCTGGTTAAAGTGCATCTCTTGCCAGGATTTCTCCAAAATCATTTTTATTTTACACCACTCCATAGTCTAATGTGACAATACTACCAATAATCTTCTATTGTCCTCCTTCACAAGATTTCAAAATTTTTTTATATTCTAAAACAAAATTCCATAGGTTCATATCTCATTACTGATACTTAATACCTACATGACCTTTGGTAAGTTGCTTAATTTCCCTGGATCTCAATTTCCTTATCTGTAAAATAATAGAGTTGGGCTAGATAGTCTCTGAGACACTTTCTTGCTTTAAATCTATATTTTTATGATGCTATGAATCTATGATGCTCAGTTCAAGTAATGAGACTGTATCCATGAGAAATTAAAATTTATCTTAGTTCACTCTCTTTTCTAACTCCAATTTTAGATGCATTTTGTTTTATTATGAGAGAGATAAACATGTGGGAAACAGTTTGACCATTAGAGTAAAGAAATCAATGCTCTAAAAAGATGCTTTGTTAACAATCAATCAATTTTTATCTCCACTGAAAACATTTATCTATTGCCTACATTGACAATCTCAAAATCTACATCAATGAGCTTTTTAACAATCAGTTTGACTTCAGTTCTTCAAACTCTACAAATCCAGTAACCTTCATCTCTACTCTAGCCTCACACCAGAACAGATATACTTAACACTACAATTCTAAGACCTTAAACTTTGAAGTCCCCCTCTCTAACTCAGCCACTATTTCTCTCATTCCCTCACTGAAACCACTCTCCCTTCTGAATTCACTTTTCGCTCTACATACATTGGGCTCCCTAGTTAGCTCTTCATTACTCTTTCAAAGTTCCTTCTCAGCACCCCAATCTCATTTACTTTGTCTACCATGTTAATACACAATACTACACTATTTTAGTTAACCTCACTTCTTTAGAAAAGCATAAACATTTTTCTGTCTGCTTCCTTCCTTGGTTCCTCTTTACCTAATAAATATAGGAATCATCTAATGATCTTTAGGCATTTGCTCTCTCTCTCTGTCTCTCTGTCTCTCTCTGTTTCTGTCTTTCTCTCTCTCTGTCTGTGTGTGTGTGTCTCTGTCTGTTCCTCTCTCTGTCTCCCTCCTCCTTCTTTCTCATCATATATAAGGTATATATACACACATACATATATACAGATATACATGTATGTATATGCATGTATGCATGTGTGTACATATATATGTACTCTTTTCCCTTGATGAACTCTTCTATTCACAAAGTCTCAACACTGAGTTCTACATATGTTACCTACAAATTTTATCTCTGGTCTGAATCTCTCTTCCAACTCTCTTTACCCATTTTCAAATGCCCATTAATATCTTTACCTAAATGTCTTGCCCATTATTTCAAACTCAATATATCCTAAGTTAAAATCATTTACCAAAATACTCTCCTCCCTATGAGCTCCAATTTTTAAAGAAAAGACTATCATTGTCCAAGTCACCCATTTTCCAAAACTTCAGTCATCTTTTCTTCCTTTTTCCCATTGATCTCAATATCTAGTTACTGAGTTCAATCGATTCTACATTAACATTATCTCTATAAAATGTATGTCCTTTCTTTTTCATTTATACCACCACCATCCTAGGTGAAAAATCCACACTTCCTTTTCCCCAAATTATTATAGTAAGCTAGTAGGCTCCTAATTTGGCTTCAAATCCATCATATAAATGATTGTCAGAACAACTTTCCCAAAGCACATTTTGATCATTCCTTTGTTCAAAAACTTTCAAAATTTCTTGCTATCTACCAACAAAATCCAAATTTAAGCCCTGGACCCAACCTATCTTTCTAATCCTGTCATTTACACGCCCCCCTATATACTATCACATGTTCCACATGTTCCAGAAAAACATTACTGGTTTGACATTACCCTAATGTGCCTTATAATTTTCTATCTCATTGCCTTTGCTTATTTTTTTCTCTACATCTGGATTTTCCTCTCTCCTTCACACATGACTGCCATCTTGACTGCCAAAATCCTACTATCCCTCACCAAGCTAATGTGTTATATCTTCAACAAGTTCTTCCCTAATTTTCCATATGGAAGTGGTCTCTCCTTTTCCTTAGTTCCCATAGTACTTCACCTGTAACTCTTCTATGATATTTGTTACAAACTGCCTCTTGAGTTTTTCCCCCATTTGTAGACCTGGAATTTCCCATTAAATTGTAAATTTTAGGAATGCAGAGATTATAATTTATTTATCTTTGTGTTCACCATATCACTCAGTAAAGTGTCTATTCATAGCAGACAACAACAGTTTGCTGATGTAAAAATGCCTCATGAATCACTCAATGAATTATAAATAAGTAGAAAGACAATGAATTTTAAAAGAGGGACATAATACCTAATAATATACTGCTGGCAGAAAAAAATTAGTAAACACTAAAGTAGGTTAACAAGAGAGTTTATGAAACTTTTTCCCTGAAACCCTTTAAGAATGAGATGGATGGATAAAGGCCTTGATTTGTATATTTGAGGCAAATTTCAAGATTAAACAACTCCTTCAAATCCTTTCTAGACCTAGGATTCTATGATCCTCTAATTTTCAACTGTAAAACCTTACTCAAAAATTGGATTAAATTACTTTAAACAATCAATATTATTGACTTGTGTTATGCTGATATGAATATATAATGTAATAGACAAGTAGAATGTATTTTTGTTCAAATTCAATGGTTTCAAGTCCACAACTGGCATATGAAGAACATTTTATTGAAATATTTTGGGGATTGAAACATAAACTCAACCATTCCCCAACTGATAAATGGTCAAAATACATGAAGAGGCAGTTTTCAGAGGAAAGTATCAATGCTACCAATAATCATATTTTAAAAAACTCTAACTCACTAATAATTATAAAAATGTAAATCAAAACAATTCTGAGGTACCACCTCATACCCATCAGATTGGCTAAGATGACAGAAAAGGAAAATAACAAATGCTGGACAAGATGTGGGAAAACAGATATTTAATGTAATATTGGCAGAGCTGTAAACCAGTGTTATAGTTCTGGAGAATGATTTGTAACAATGACTAAAGGGTTATAAAACTGTGCATACCCTTTGATTCAGAAACACTACTACTAACTATATATCCCAAGGTGATAAAAGAAAAAGGACTCACACAAAATATTTAAAGTAGCACTTTTTATGGTGGCAAAGAATTGTATACTGAACCTCATCAATTGAGAAGTGGCTGAACAATTTAATGGTATATGAATATGATGGCATACTATTATGCTATAAGAAATGATGAAGGGAATGGTTTCAGAAAAACCTGGGAAGACTTATATGAATTGATGCAAAGTGGAGTGAGCAGAAAGAGAATAATCTACACAGTAACAGAAATACTATAAATATAATCAACTGTGAAAGATTTAGTAAGTCCTATCAATACAATAATCCAACACAATGCCAAAGGATTCATGATACAAAATGCTTTCTACATGCAGATAGAGAACTGGTAGACTCAGGGTACAGAGTGAAGCATATGTTTTTTTATTTTTCTTGTTTTTTTCTAATTCAGCTAATATGGGAAATAGCTAATATGAAATATGTTTCACATGACTTCATATGCATAATGAGTATCATATTTCTTGCTTTCTCAATGGGTAAGGGAGGAGGAAGAAGGAGGGAAAAAAATGTAACTGAAAATGTTTTTAAGTAAAAAAGGAACCAAAAATAATGGCACCTGAAACTCTAAACCAAATTATGTACAATTTGCTTTCTTACAGCATATAATAAATTCAGTATCTTTTTCAAAGCTAATAAGCTCTAGCAAAAAAATAGTAACAATTACTTCATTTTCTTGTTCTTATCCTACTGTATAATACCAAAGTACATTCTTATCATTGTATTCTCCCTTCCAACCCACTGCAATGGTAATGGGAATTTGAAGCTCTGTTGACATCAGTTACCCCTAAACTCTCATTAATCTATGTAATGAAGTGCATTGTTAATGTATTTTTGCTATGTAAGGGACATGAAAGATCTTAGAGCCAAATGTAAGGGTAATGGGAATTTGAAGATCTTCCCTTCCCTTTAATAAATCTAAGGGAATTTAAACACCTTCCCTGTTTTGAAAATATACTCTGCCCCCTTAAAGGCTGAATGTAATCACATGGAGCCTGTGGTGGGAGGAGTTTACTAAAGGATGGAACAGAACCCACAGGAAGCTGTGAGTCAGAGTAGCTAGATACAGTTGGGGGGAGAGGACACATTGGAGGGAGACAATTAGACTTGAGTAAAAGTTAATTTTTACCACCTGCTGTGACAGCTAGGCTTGTGTTGGTTTGTGGAAAGACTAAAGGATGCTGTGGCTGTCTGTGCTGTTATGGTTTACTAACTTCTTTGCTACTGTGATGGAATCAGCTTACTGGTTTTGGGATTCAGTTTTCTGGTGTCTGAATAAATGTTTTACTTCTGTCTTCTATATGGAGAGTCTGTTATATTTTGCAATCAAGCAATATGCAGGTATATTTATGGTGACCATTGGCGCTGTGAATATTGCATTGGTGATATACCTACATAGTCATGCACTCATAAATAATATGGGCTTGTTCATTATTTAGTCTTGATTTAATCATGAGATTAAAAATGAAATAAAAGCACTGAAAGAATATCAAGAATAATTAGCTTAAGGAGTGGTCAGGTGGCTCAGCGAGTAAGAGCACCAGCCCCAGTGTCGGGATGACCTGAGGATCGAATCCAGGCTCAGATACTTAGCACCACACCCAGAAATAATTGGCCATGTAACCTTGAGCAAGTTACTTAACCCCAATTGCTTTAAAAAAAAAAAAAAAGAATAATTAGCTTAGAAAATGGTAAATATTACCCAAAAAATAGAATCTCTACAAACCATAATAGACCAAAGAGAAATCACTTACTCAATACTACTGTAAGAAATAGTAGAATAACTATCACCCCTCTTATTCAATCTGGTACTAGAAATGTTAGCAATAGCAATTAGAGAAGAAAAAGAAATCAAAGGAATCAAGTTAGGCAAAGAAGAGACCAAGCTATCACTCTTTGCAGATAAGATGATGATATACTTAGAGAATCCTAGAGAATCAAGTAAAAAAACTGCTTGAGAAAATAAATAAATTTGGCAAAGTTGCAGGATATAAAATAAACCCATATAAATCCTCGGCATTCCTATATATTTCCAATGAAATTCAACAGCAAGAGATAGAAAGAGAAATCCCATTTAAAGTTACTGTAGATATTATAAAATATTTGGGAATCTACCTGCCAAAACAAACCCAGGACCTGTATGATCATAACTACAAAACACTTTTCACACAAATAAAGTCAGATCTAACTAATTGGAAAGATATCAATTGCTCGTGGCTGGGTTGTGCTAATATAATAAAAATGACAATTTTACCTAAATTAAATTATATATTTAGTGCCATATCAATTAATTTACAAAAAAACTACTTTATAGAGCTAAAAAAAATAGTAACAAAATTCATTTGGAAGAATAAACGGTCCAGAATATCAAGGGAATTAATGAAAAGAAATGCTAGGGAAGGTGGACTAGCTTTACCAGATTTCAATCTGTACTATAAAGCAGCAGTCATCAAAACTACTTGGTACTGGCTGAGGAATAGAGGAGTGGATCAATGGAATAGATTAGGCACACGAGATTCAGAAGTCAATGACTATAGTAATGTATTGTTTGATAAACCTCCAGACCCTGGTTTTGGGGATAAGAAGTCACTATTTGACAAAAACTGCTGGGAAAACTGGAATATAGTATGGCAGAAACTGGGCATAGACCATTATCTAACACCATATACCAAAATCAAGTCTAAATGGGTTCATGATCTAGGTATAAAGGTTGATACTGTAAGCAGTCTCCTAAAACAAGGAATAGTTTACCTATCATACTTGTGGAGAGGGAAAGACTTTATGACTAAACAAGAATTAGAGAACATTATAAAATGTAAAATGGATAATTTTGACTACATGAAATTGAAAAGTTTCTGTACAAACAAAGCCAATGTAACCAAGATTAAGAGGGAGGTGGGAAATTGGGAAAGAATCTTTACAACCTATGTCTCTGACAAAGGACTCATTTCTAAAATATACAGAGAATTAAGTCAAATCTATAAGAATACAAGTCATTCCCCAATTGATAAATGGTCAAAGGATATGAACAGCAGTTTTCAGAGAAAGAAATTAAAGCTATCTATAAGCACATGAAGAAATGCTCTAATTCACTATTGATTAGAGAAATGCAAATCAAAACAACTCTGAGGTACTACATCTCACCAGTCAGATTGGCTAAGATGACAAAACAGGAAAATGACAAATGCTGGAGAGGATGTGGGCAAATTGGAACACTAATGCATTGTTGGTGGAGTTGTGAACTGATCCAGCCTTTCTGGAGAGCAATCTGGAATTATGCCCAAAGGGCTATAAATACTTTCATACCCTTTGATCCAGCAATACCACTCCTAGAGTTATATCCCAAAGAGATCATAGAAATGGGAGAAAGACCCATATGTACAAAAATGTTTATAGCAGCTCTTTTTGTGGTGGCAAAGAATTGGAAATTAAGGGGGTGCCCATCGATTGGGGAATGGCTGAACAAGTTGTGGTATATGCATGTTATGGAATACCATTGTGCTATAAGAAACGAGGAGCAGGCAGTCTTCATATTTACCTGGAGAGGCTTAAAAGAACTGATGCTGAGTGAGAAGAGTAGAACCAGGAGAAATTTGTACACAATTACAGACACAACGTATGTGTGATGACCAGCTTTGATAGACTGGACTCCTCTCAGCAATGCAGTGATATAAGTCAATCCCAAAAGACTCATGATGGAGAGAAAAATGTGCATCCAGAGAAAGAACTAGAAAGAACTAAGTTTATATTCCAGGTGGAAGCAAGATACCTGATCTTTTCCCTTCTCTTATTTGGTTTTATGTCCTCTTTACCATTTTTCATTCCAGCTGGTACAATCTGTCCTTATAACCTGACTAATGTATAATGTGAAAGTATTTACAGATCCTATACTTGACTATAAGCTGCCATGGGGGGGGGGGGTGGAGAGGAAGGGGGACAAAATGTGAAATTCAAGGAATTGTGGAATTGAATCCTGTAAACTAAAAGGAAACAAACAAATTAATTTAAAAAAAACAAATAGTAGAATAAAACCAAAAGATTAAAAGGGTAGGGAATCTAAGATATGTGATATAAAAAAACAACTGACCTGGAAAATAATTCAAGAGATATCAATTAAGAATTATTGGACTTCATGCAAAACATGATTTAAAAAAAAACCTGGATAATATACTTTAAAGAATCACAAATGAAAACTACCAAATCTATTAGAATCAGAGGACAAACTAAAGATAGATAGAAAAAATCCACCAATCACTTCCTGAAAGACACTGGTTTGATTTAAGTCCCAACAAAAATACCACTCTCTACAAGAAGTCTTTCTTGATCCTTCTTTAATTCTAATGCCTTCCTCTTATTGATTATTTCTCACTTATACTGTATATAACTTGCTTGTACATATCTGTTTCCTGAATATCTTCCCCATTAGACTGTGAGCTCCTTCAGAGCAGAAACTACCTTTTGCCTTTTTTTTTGCATTACCATTGCTTAGTTTGGTGCCTAGAACATAGAAAACACTCAACAAATGTTTATTGACTGACTAAATACTTAAATACTAGGCACTATATTAGAACCTGGCGGTGCAGAGATAAAAATGAAGCAATTCCTTTCCTCACAATTATATCCTCCTGCATGTTTGGTTGTATTATACTTTAATACTATGAATCAGTTTGATGCTAAGAAGATCATGTGCAATTTTGTAAACTCACCCATTGACAGGATCAATAGTTATGCCAATCGGAATGCCAACTCCAAGAGAGGTTCCATCATTGGTAATCAGAGATTTTCTGTACCTTGTTTCACCTCGAAGCGTTAAAACCTTGTGGTAGAAAAACATAACATAAAAAATAATAAACAGCAAGAAAGCATACATATCATGACTCATAAAGCATAAACATAGATTGGTAGATGTTCTCATCAGATCAATGTAGGGGGTTAGCAAGAAAATAGAAGAGTATGCTGAGAAATAAAATATGAGACAAAGTAGAAAGTGTCAAGTGGCATGCAGACAACAGCATATAATTGTGTGCTTCAGGGTTATGACAAAAGAATTCTATCAAATAATACCAGAAAAAGAAAAATCATTCACTCAAATGTATTCTCAAGTTCCCTTAAAATTTTAAGTGAGAAAAATTCTTCAGGAAAAAGTATTTCTCACTGAGGAAACTTTCAAGATTACAACCAGAAGGAACATAGCTTCAGAAAGGACCAAAAAAATTTATAATCTACTTTTTTTTTACTTAGAGACTTTACTGATTTTAAGATCTAAAACACACAAATGCCATGTCACATATTCTCAGTACTAATTCACCTGGCTACAATATTATCACCTGTAATAGATTACTAAAACTACACTACACATGGAGTTTGTTCTAAGTTGTAGCAAATTCTGTTCCAAATCAACAGCTAGTCTGATGAGTACCATAGAGTCACTATGGTCTCGGAAAGGAAAGAGTCATTAGTGAGCCTCCAAAAATCAGGCAGGGCTTTTCAATGTGGGAGATTAGGCCAATAAAAATACTTTCAAGTTTTTACTGGTATGAAGACTGCCTGGACTTTATCTGGGAAAGATGAGGGATAATGACAATAAATATTTAAAGAATACTTATTGAGAAAACAGAGAGCAAAGAACGAAGCAGGTTGTAAGGCAGACTAGAGACTGGGATTCTTGACCCAACTCTACTGTGTGAACCAAAGACATCTAATTTCTATAAGACATCAGTTTCCTAGAAAATGAGGGAACTCGATCTCTTAGTCCCATCAAGCACTAAGATCTTTCACTTGAGGAGTTTTGTCACCAAAAAGTACATCAGTGGAAAAATCCACAGTTTCTTGCAACTCATATTTTATTTCTCAGCATACTATCCTATTCTCTTGCCAAGCCACTAGTCACTGATTCTATGAGTCTCCCTTCTTTCAGACTCTTAAGATTGCCAGGAAGCCTTTCATTGCAACAAGTCTTTCATTTCCCAGAGTCTATGATTTTCTTTGTTCAAAAAGAAAGCCTCTTTTCCTTGTTTTTCTACATGGATGAGGTTCTCATCCTCTCGTGCTTTTCAAACTCCTTCTTTAGTTGCAAAATTCTTTTTAGAAAATAGACATATAGCTACCCCTAGTGGGAACCTGTGTACCCATTTCTTCAGCACTTGTATTTTTACATTGAAATTAAAGAACTATCTTCATGTTTTAAAAAAAGAGACAAATAGTAAAGAAATGACCTCTTTTTATTAATGAAATTTATATAATTTCTTAATATAATTAATGAAACTGGAATTGGCAGAGAACAGCTTCGCTTATAAATAAATCAATGTCATTTAAATCCTTCCCAAAGGGAAAAATAGACCAAAGATACCCAACAGTCTAATTAATCCAAGGTCATTCTTCCTAAAGGACTTTTATTGATAATATAAAAATACTGTAAAAGACAAATGCTGATCCAATTGAGGTAAATTAACTTACATCAAAGTCCAATTAATTAAATTTCGGACATAATATTTTGTTTGATTATTTGTACATTCATTAAATTACACAAGAATCAGGATCAACTTAAAATCTTTTCTTACATAGCTAAATGACTGCTAATATTCTGAGTAGTGAATGTCTATATTTTATTCAATACATTCTATTATGTATTCCTCATATTGGTTATATTTCATCTTACTTAATTCCATCTGGTTTTATAGTATTGGAAAAGATAAAAATTTATTAATATATCATGCTTTCTTCTTACTAGGTAGCATCTAATTTACTCTAGGTCAGTTGTGTTACCTTAATATAACAAGCTCTACTTGCAATGTTCCCTTCCTCTTTCTAAACTTACATTGAATTGAATAGAATTCAATAAGCCACAAACCCAAAGAGTTGACAATTCATTCTTGAACAGCAACCACTACCTATGACACATAACAAAATATAGCATTTATTCAGTATGGTTATAAAAAATTATCAAACTCAATCACCATCCATTTGGTTCCATATGAATATAAGCAAATAACATTTCCTTCTCCTCTCAGTATAGTCATATATTGATTCAATAGCTTGAGTTGCTTCTACAATTAGCCTAAGGGCTAATGCTTATCACATGCAATAAATCCATCAAAAGAATTCAGAATTCAGATTTAGTTTCTGTTCCCAAACTAAGGCAGAGACATCCAATAATCTGCCTCAAATCAGAAAGGTAATATTGACTTTTAATTAGAACTGAAATGAGGAGAAAGGAAGAGAGAAAGCAGCAATAACCATTCTTTTAAAAAATTCATTTTCTCCAATAACTCTGAGGACTTTAGTCTCCATATAAACAAAATATTCTTCCTCTTTTCTCCATCTGAGTATAGAAGGAAGGAGATAAACAAACATTTATTAAGTACTTACCATGTGCCAGGCATTGTCCTAAGTGCTTTGCTAATCTTATATCATTTGATCCTCAAAATAGAAGCAGAGGTTAAGTGACTTGCCCAGGATCACATATCTAGTATCTGAGACTGAATTTGAACCCAGGTGTTCCTGACTCCAGCACTCTATCCAGTGAGTTACCTAGATGCCTAGATTCTTTTTCAATAATTTCAAAATCTACCTTATTATTTTATTTTTAATTTATTATTTTTCCAAGTGATTATCTTCATATGGCTAGAGAACCATTTTTTTTTTAATTCCTCATTTGAGAAGCAAGGCAGAGAGCTGGTACAGTACATAGAACACTGGACTTGGAATCAGAAAGACCCAAGTCCAAATCCCTCCTTAGATACTAGCCTTGTGACACACGTGCCTCAGTCTCCTCCTTTGTAAAATGGGGCTAATAATAGCACCTATTTCATAGGATTAGAGTGAAAATCGAATGATATGAATTATTGAATACTTTACATATGTAAAGTATTCTATAAATCCTAAAGCACTATATATATATATATGTGTGTGTGTGTGCGTGTGTGTATATATGTATATATATATATATATAATTGCTAACTGTTGTTTAAAGAAGATAGAAGATTGTGGAATAATTACCTCAATCGAATGTGTTCCAGGATTGGTATAATAAAGATTTCGAGAGATCCAGTCTAAAGCTAGGCTTACTGGAGATCCCAGAACAGATGCAGGAGCAAACACTGTCCTGTTGGTGCCATCTGATTTTACTCTGTGAATTTCACCCTTAGGGAAAAAAAAAGGCAAAGAAAATTAGATAATTTCAAGGACAGGGATTCTTTTTTTTAATATATTTTATTTTTTTTCCACAGTTACATGTTAAAACAATTTTTAAAAAAATTTTTTTAATTTTTAGTTTCAAATTCTATCTCTCCCTCCATTCCTCCCCTCCTCTTAATGATATATTTCTTTTTTTTTCTTTTTTTAAAGCAATCAGCGTTAAGTAATTTGCTCACAGTTACATGGCCAGGTGTTTCTGGGTGGGTGCTAAGTGTCTGAGCCCAGGTTCAATCCCCAGGTCATCCTGACACTGGAGCCAGTGCTCTTACTCGCTGTGCTACCTGGCCGCTCCCCCTCCTCTTAATGAACATGCCTTTTCCTACCAAATTCTTTATTTGTCTAATACTTCATATATTTGACGCAAAAGTAACAACCACTATGTTTTTTCATTGGTGAATGCTCCTGACTGCCAAATGTCAAAACCATGCTTCTGCCAATGCCTCATCCTAGAATTTCCCTCATTACCTGAGACCTTGTTGCCCTGGAACATCAAATCTCCCCTTCAACCTTCTCAATCTGGAATATCCCTCACATGGAGCCCTTTAAGGGAAGCTTACTTAGGGGAGGCTTGCTTGGAGGAAGGCTTTCACACCTTTTGCTAATTTCTAATTAGGCACTGAGTCATGAGGGTTGTGATACTTTCTGGTTCTGAGGAGTGTATATATACTCTGAGTTAGGATTTTGCTTTGGGGGTTTGCTTACGAGAAGGATCTTGTGATTCCTTGTCTAGATTTCTGAGTGGCCATATGTTTAGAGCTCCCTGAGTGCTCAGCTGTAAAGGATTTCTCAATCTAGGGATGTATATAAAGGGTATAGTTGATTATTCAGGCAGTCAGAGCCCTGTCTGTTGGTCTTTATTTCTCGGCTTGTATTTTCTCTGTTTGCATTTTCTCTGAAGTTCAGGGTTCTGACTTTTCCCCTGAACTAGTGAATGTAATTTAAAGATTGTTGACCCCTTAAGCAGCTATCTTTCCTAGTAAAGCAAATCTAAGAACCTGGGCTAGCAGCCATCCTGGGTATGCCAGTATATTTGCCCCTACAGACCTCCATTCTATGGAGGTCCTAAAATGATCTTAATTCCCCTCCCAGCCCTGAGTCTGGTTTCTGGACTTCAAAACCATGTTACCAATCTGAGCATCTTCATTTCCACCCTTCCTCCCATTTGGGGGCTTTTATGTGTGATCTTTACCCATTAGAATGTGAACTTCTTGAGGGCAGGGACTGAATTTCTCTCGGCTTGTATTTTTATTTCCAGTGCTTAGCACAGTGATTGGTACATAGCAACCACTCAATAAAGGTTTATTTCCTTCCTTCCTTAATACCGGTGACATAATAACTGATTTTAAGTGTACAGACGGAAATGTATGCACTCCAGCTTGAGCAGAGTGAGAAAACAGGGTTCACTTCTTAGATTATAAACTAAAGTTAGTGATAAATCTATTTCTTCTTTTATGATGGGAATATGATCAAAATGACTCCACCAAAGATATGAAATGTGAGGCCTGGAAACTTGGTCTCATGAAAGGGGTACGTTACTATGGAGCCAAAGAATCCCCAAACTGTCTCATCTATGTCACTTCTGCACCTTCTCTTACTCAAATTCAACCAGGGACACATGATATCGGGTGATCTTGAATTGTTCTCTGTTAGGTTAGAAGCAAATGTATGTACAGCAAATAAAGTGAGCATAGAGAGAAACCAGGGAACTGATGCAGGCAGGAGTAAAACCCTCAGTAGCAAACCCACACTTAGAGAAGGAACTGGCTTTTTGCCGAGTGTGTATGGAAGTTGTGAGAGATTTCTAGCTCAGGTTTGCTGCATTCCCAAACCCTCCAGGGTCCTCCTGTCACCTTATCCAAAGGATTCCTATTAATTTAGATTATATTATTTATTTAAACTTATATTTAAGTATTACATAATAATTATTAATAAATAATCATAATAAATTAGTAATTGCTGTGAAGCATCCTGTAGAAAAGAGTTAAAGAACCACAGCATAGAGGTTGCTAAGTAACCTCCAGGGAAATTCGTAGTGCTGCTCAAACACTTCCTAACATATGTAATTTTCTTTTCTCTTTTTTCTTCTTTCTCTTACCTCTTTTATTTTCCTAGTTTTCTCTCTCTCTTTCTCTCCATTCCCTTCCTAATTCTTTTCTTTTTCCTTTCTTTTTTTTCTCCTTTTCTTCTCCCTATGTTTTAGATCTGTCAGTGGCATTCAATGGTACCACAGCCATTGTTTAGGCCTAATTGGTGGCACTCAGGGCAAAAGGTTGCTGACCCTTGTTCTGGGGCAATTTCATGCTTATATGTGAATGTTTCAATAAGACACAGGCTGATGGGTACCAGGCATTGGCATGCATTAGGAGATTTTATTAAGGAAGCAGTGTTATGTGGTGGGAAAATTATTGGCTTTAGCATCAGAAGACCTGAGCTCAAGTCTTAGTTGTAACACTTGTTATGTATGTCACCATGGATAAGGCTTAGGCTCTCAGAGTTTCAGCTTACTTATTTGTCAAATGAAGATAATATTTGTGTTACCTGCCTCACAAAATTGTTGAGAGGAACCTCTTTGTACACAGTAGCACAGATATGTGAGATATTTTTTTTAACTAAGAACTGTGATTTCAAAAAAAAATGACAAATGTTGGAGGGGATATAAAAGAATTAAGACACTAATATACTATTGTTGTGAACTGATTCAACCATTCTAGGGAATAATTTGTGCTATAAAACCATGCATACCCTTTGACCCAGCAATACCACTCCTAGGTCTGTGTCCCAAAGAGATAAAAAAAAAGGAAGAGGACTTATATGTACAAAAATATTTATAACAAGCCCTTTAGCGGTGGAAAAGAATTGGAAATTGAGGAAATGCTCATCAATTGTGGAATGGTTTTCCAAGTTATGGTATATGATTGTGATGTAATATTATTGTGCTGTTATATGAAATGAGCAGGATGCTTTCAGAAAAACCTGAAAAGACTTACATCAGTTGATGCCAAGTGAATTGAGCAGAACTAGGAAAACAGTATATATAGTTACAGTATTGTATGATGACCAGGTGTGAATGATTTAGCTATTCTTAGCAATACAGTGATCCAAGACAATTCCAAAGAACATATGATGAAAAATGCTAACAAAAATGTTTTCTTCCATGAATAGAAAGTAAATTTCAAAAAAAGAAAAATGCTCTCCATCTCCAGAGAAAGAACTGATGGAGTCTGAATGTAGATTGAAGCATTTTTTTTTTACTTTATCTTTTTTTGGGCTCTTTGCTCTCATTTCTTTCACAACATGACTAATATGAAATGTTTTGTATGGCTATACATATATAATCTATATCAAGTTGCTTGGTTTCTCAAGGAGGGGAGGATGGGAGAGAATCTGGAACTCAAAATTTTTTTAAAAGAATGTTAAAAATTATTTTTAGATGTAATTGGGTAAAAAGGGGAAAAACTTAAAAAGGAAAAAAAGTCCTCTAAAATCTAGAGGGAAAAAAACAACTATAATTTCATCCATGAAGGGAACTCTCAGGACCAAATTCCCTCCACCAATGCAAATCTACAGTTTATCATCTAAAAGAGCTGCCTTTCCTAGAGCACATTAAGTGGCTTGCTCACGGGTCACACAGATTGTATGTGTCATAGTGTAGTTTTAAACCCAAGTTTTCTAGACCACAAGTCTGGAACTTAATCCACTATGTACACTATGGCTAATTTTCAGTAATATAATTATGGGTGTCCAACTAATCAAGAGATTTGTTAATTTCATCCACTTCTACACCATTTCACCAATTACCACAATACAAAATATATTCTTCTCATAAAGACATTGCGCAAGTTTTTCCAAAGTGACCTTAGATGTTCCCTAAAATATAACACTCACTGGATTTTCAACCCAATAGATGTACTGCTCTGAATCATCAAAGTCAACATCGAAACCATTCTGTATCCCTGCGATAGGAACCATGGCATCATTGGTTTTCTCCTCAGGATTAAGGGAGATTCCATAAATTATATTCTTTCTTACAGTTATGAGGAAGGGCTGTTCATCTGTGAAAATAATATGACATCAATCAGAACGCTATTCTAATATTCTCTGCTACTTAGAGAAATGGAATGCAACAGGCTCTTAGGTTTTTGTGGGATAAATTTTCACTATAGCAATAAATGCAAAGCACAAAAAACATTTATCCAAACAATCACAGTCATACAAAGGTTAGCAA
Source organism: Petaurus breviceps papuanus (assembly GCF_028583685.1). NCBI lineage: Eukaryota > Metazoa > Chordata > Mammalia > Diprotodontia > Petauridae > Petaurus > Petaurus breviceps. The sequence continues at coordinate 97,588,600 of NW_027187419.1, forward strand.
AAGATCTTAATAAGGCCCAGTACCCTCAATTTTAGAGGTCCTAAATTTCCCATCTGGTCTTAAAGATCCAGTGGTCTTTTCACTGCTCTACATGGAGGGGAAGCAGGGTCCTGCAGAATAAAGACAGGATCATCAATCAGACAAACTGGGTTTGAATCTTGGTTTGACCACCAATCACCTAACTGTGGGTAAGTCCCTTCACCTCTCTAAGACTCAATTTCTGCATCTACAAGATTATAGAGCAGGATATCTAAAAGTCTTCTCTTCCAACTCTAAAGCCTAAAAGAAAGGCACTGCAAACTCTCCATAATAAACCATTCCATGCTTGATGAATTTCAGATTAGGAAGTTCTTCTCTTTCTTAAATAGCTACTAGAATCATCGATCCAGAGCCAAAATGGCCCTCAGCAGTCATCCAACCCATTGATCTTAGAGATGATAAAACTGAGACCCAGAGAAGGAAAGGACTTGGCCAAGTTCATACAGGAAGTAAATATTAGAGGCAGGATTTGAAGCTAGGTCTCCCAATTCTGGGGCCAATGTTTTTTCCACTGTTGTTCCATTATTCTTCAATTGTGTCTCACCCTTCATGACCCCATTTGGGGTTTCTTCACAAGATACTGGAGTGGTTTACCATTTCCTTCTCCAGCTCATTTTACAGATAAGGAAACTAAGGAAACAGCATGAAGTGAGTTGCCCCAGGTCACACAGGCATTAAGTGTCTGAGGCTAGGTTTGAACTCAGGTCTCCCTGACTCCAGGCCAAGCATGCTACCCATTAGGCCACCAAGCACACTTTCCACTGTGCCAGGACACTAAAGTCATACCGCATTTCTATAGAATCCTAAATCTAAAGGTAGAAAGTGTCTGCTGTCCAACCTCTTCATTCTACAGATAAGGAAAATGAACTCCAGGAAGGTTACATAAAAAAACCTGAGTCCAGTCTGAATTTCTAAGTCTGAATTATACAAAAATGTTAAAAAAAATTATGCTGTATTTAGATGCAAAATGTTCAAAATTAAAACCATGAAAGTTAATCAAGCATTGCCTAGTAGATGTCTTCAGGAGAATTTTGTTAATAAATAGGAATGATTTGCATTTAGAAAGTTAACTATCTATACATAAATTTGTAATTTTAATATTTTAAAGATGTTTAAAATGTATGTTCTCCATTGAAACAAGTAACCCTACTAAAAACTTTATGTTATTAGCTCATAGATTATAAATTACTTTCAAAAATAATGAAAACTTCAGGCTAACTTCTGTCCTAATTTTCAGAAGTTCTAAATTAACAGAACATAGACACAATTTTACCATATATTTCCTTCAAAAGAAGGAAATGACATCAAAATGTGTTTTATGGTTTTAATATTGGAAAAATACTATTATTAATTACATACTGTTGTTCAGTTGTTTTTCAGTCACATTTCACTGTCAGTTTTCTTAAGTAAAGTAAGTTTTCTTAGCAAAGATACTGAAGTGTTGTTTTTTTTGTTTGGTGGGGGTTGCTTTTTGGAGGGGGGAGGGAAGGGCAATTGGGGTTAAGTGACTTGTCCAAGGTCACACAACTAGTAAGTGTTAAGCGTCTAAGGTCAGATTTGAACTCAGGTCCTCCTGACTCCTGGGCCAGTACTCTATTCACTGCACCACCTAGCCACCAAAAAGAGGCAAACAGGATTAAATTACTTTCCCAGGGTCACACAGCTAGTGAGTGTCTGAGGCCATATTTGAACTTGGGAAGATGAGCCTTCCTGACTCTAGGCCCACCACTGAGTCACCTAGATGGCCCAGTTACACACAGCTCATGATAAAAGACTTATGTCTTCAGTTTGACCTGATAAGCAGTAAACTTGGAAGGATTCTGCTAGCAAATAATTTTTCTAATTTTATATTCACATTTAATTTAGGCCTCCTTTTTTTCTAGTATTTTGCAAAATCACACTTACTGAGTTAAGCATAAATATTTCCTGAGGAACTATAATAATCAGGTCTAGGCTATAAGACTACCTCTGAAATTTGTGAAAATATAATAATAAAAAAGTAGTCAATAGTCTAAAAATCTCAAAGATATGATTTTATTATGATGTGCTGAATTTAAGATATGGATGGATAGTAGATCTATTATTTCGTTGGTACTGGGAACTCCTGGGTATGGAAACTTCCTCTATCAATGTAGTCTACACTCCCTCTGAAATTTATAGTTTTGGAGATTTGCCCAGAGCACAGTGTCAAACTCAAGTAGGAATGGACCATTAATCCAAATATGAGAATCCTTGTGGACAGCATATTTAATTAGTTTTAAAATGTAATGTTATTTATGTTGTATTATATTTTTATTTATTTTGTTAAATACTCCCAATTTAATCTGGTTCCTAGAGAGTACTGTGGGACCATGTAGCCTGATGGTTCATATTTGAAAACTTTGGCCCAGAGCACTGAGAGACTGTGATTTGTCTAGGGAAACACAGCAATGTATATCAGAGGAGGTACCTCAACCCAGGTCTTCCTAGTATCAAGGTCAACTCTCTATCCATTATACCATACTGCCTGTAGGATTTAGAACCAGTAAAAGCCTTCAGGTCAAATCGACAAATATTTGTTATCTTTTATATTACAACTGTCCATAGTTACTAAAAGCAAGAAGTATTTCCAAATCACACAAGATTTTTTAAAACTCCTTTCAGATCCAATCCCCAAATGCCTTAAGTAAGCAACTCTCCTTTGGCTGGAGCTGACACAATTTCTACCCATAGCTGGATAAGACTAAACCTAGTGGTGGAAAAACCTTTTCATTTCTCCCCAAGGTCACTGCAATTCTCTTTCTTAAAATAGACTCATTTCCTGTCTTATTACTCATGGATTTCTTCCTTCTTGTACTATTGTCCAGCTTCTGTCTGAACCATTGATGACCCATGTATGCCCTAAAGGGTGAACACTTATAAAGCACTAAATGTGGCTTCATCCATTGTTATAATTACTAAAAGATTGTGAAGTTGATTTAGGAAAAGAGGAACAATGGAAGATGGCAGTGGTTCAAGCAATACATGGGATAGTGAAGGCAATGGGAGCAGCATAAAAAGTACTATTTGGAAAAGGAGTATGGGTATTAGATGTATTGAAACCTCCTCTTTTCTTAAATCAACTTCCCAATCTTTTGGTAATTACAACAATGGTTGAAGCCACATTTAGTGCTTGACAAATGTTCACCCTTTAGGACATACATGGGTCATCAATGGTTCAAACAGAAGATGAACAATATGACCTTGGGCAAGTCATTTAACCTTTCTAGACTTCTCTTCCTCAGCTGGAACATACATTGTTCTAGATGTCCTCTCAGATCTCTCCCATCTCTAAATCTATGATCCCATAATTTCCCAATACTACTGGTCAAAAGGCATTGTTTTCTTTCCCAGTCCAGAATAGAGAAGTTGTTTGAAATGATCAATTTGAATTATCTCTCCTAAATCTCTTTATAAAAGGATTAGCCTTATTTTTAATTAACACATATTGAAGTCACTCAGAAACCTATTTGGAAAGACTGAAAAGTTTCCATCTCAAAAAGTCTGTCTAGGTCATAGAAAAAAATGACCAGGTCATATGAGAATCAACAAAAGATACAATGGAAGAAGAATTAGCATCCATCAATCACCATCTAGTTAGTCATGTTGGATATGCCAATTTCCAGCACAAAATTTGACACTATTGCTATCCTGAAAGAATCTGTTGTATCCCAAATGTGTATAGCTCAGTCTAATCTTTTTTGCTGGCAGACAAATTAAGAAATGTCAACAAGGATTAGGTTCCGAGTAAATCTCTGAAGAAAAATGGCAAATGTCTATCCTTTTGTAACCATTAGCAATAATTAAACCTTTCACCATGGAAGGGACAACCATCATGGCACAGTACTATTTCTTGATAAGCATCTGACTTAAATCTGCCCTATCTGTATTATATGAAGGTACCCTAAATTTCCTAGTTTGGGGATATATTTTCCATTTGGAAACTGATTTTAATTCCAGATTAGAGAATCCAATATTCATTTTAAAAAGAAAAATTAAATCAATTGCTGGGGAAATAATGTGCCATTTGAAGATCAGTTATTAAGCGTTGTCTCTTGCCATCTTTCATCACTTGGCCAAATATATTCGTTTCACTTCATTTTAGTGTGTGCCCTGAGATTTAGGTTTTGTGCACACTTTTAAGTTTCAAAACAATAGAGAATGAGAAAAGGCAGGGTTTTAGTCACAAGGCACATATTTTGACATTATCTTGCTTTTTCCCAAAGTAAATTCCTCAAGTGGAACAATGATGTCTTTTTTTATTTTCTAATTCGCCATAACACAAAGCTCTTTGTACAGAGGATGCTATGTCTAATGAGCATTAGTCATCCGGGTAAGGGAAATATCACTGAGGCAACAGGAAAAACAAACTGCTAAACTAATAGTGAGTGATGTTTCATATAGTTGAAGTTCTTGGGGTGGCTAGGTGGCGCAGTGTATAAAGCACCGGCCCTGGAGTCAGGAGGACCTGAGTTCAAATCCGACCTCAGACACTTAACACAAAACTAGCTGTGTGATCTTGGGCAAGTCACTTAACCCCAACTGTCCTAACTTCCCCCCCTCCGAAAAAGCAAAAAATAAAAATAAAAAATATATAGTCAAAGTTCTGCATTACTTCTTAAGTACAGACTTCAGAAGCTTCTATTCTTCTGCCTTGTCACAGTCCTACCTTCACCTACTATATGAGAGAAAAGGTGAGCCAAGAAATGATTCATTTGCATGCTCACCCATAACATTATGTCCAATTGTGATAGGTACCTTACAAGTAATTTATCTTGATTCAGTACAAGCCCATCCGATGAGATTTAAGCATTTACTATGTGTAAGGCTGGAGAAGGAAATAGCAAGCAACTCCAGTATCTTTGCCAAGAAAATCCCAAAAGGGGTTACTGAAAAACAACAAATGTGTAAGGCACTGTGCTAAGCACAATGGATTTTTTTTCTTTTCTAGACTTGTGATTTCATTTGTGAAAGCAACTCCTGGTGTGGTAATTCCCTCTACCAATGCAGATGAGCACCTGCTCCACAATTTCTAGTCTTAAAAACTTGCCTGAGGCACTGAGATGTTAAGTACCTTTTCCAGGATCACAAAGCCTGTATCAGAGATAGGACTTAACTCAGGTCTTCCTGGCTCCTTGGTCAGCTCTGCCACCCTATATACTATATGCCATGCTGTCTTCCTATTACAGATGCACAAGATACAAGAATAAAATGAGAGAGTCCTTGCTTTCAATTTTGTTTATAATTAATCTGTAGGGGTGGCTAGGTGGTACAGTGAGTAGAGCACTGGCCCTGGAGTCAGGAGGACCTGAGTTCAAATCCGACCTCAGACACTTAACACTTACTAGCTGTGTGACCTTGGGCAAGTTACTTAATCCCAATTGGCCTCCAAAAAGCAAAACAAACAAACAAAAAAAAAACCAAAAACACTTACAATTAAAATCAATCTGTATAGGGATCCAGTATGTCTTTGCAGTTTATACCATAATTCCTTACAAATTATACCATTATTCCTCCATCCCTAGCCTCCTTGAAAATTTAGCTTACATGTCACTTCCTATACGAAGCATTTTCTGATAACCTCCTTCAACTGCGAGGTCCTCCCAACAAAATTACCTTGTGTTTACTTTGCATGTGTCTTCCCCAATAGCAATGTGCTCCTCAAGGGCAAGAACTATTTCATTTTTCCCCTGTTATTCTAGCCCCTAGCATAATATCTGGCACCTATGCTTAATAAATGAGTTCCCCAATAGGTACTTAACAAATGCTTATTGATTTACCTATCTTCAAAACAGAGATTAAGAGGGGCAGCCAGGTGGCGCAGTGAATAGAGCACCAGCCCAGGAGTCAGGAGGACCTGAGTTCAAATATGACCTCAGACACCTAACACTTACTAGTTGTGTGACCTTGGGCAAGTCACTTAACCCAAACTGCCCTGCCTTCCCCCTCCAAAAAGACAAAAACAAAACAAAACAAAATAGAGATTAAGCACAGCAGTACAATATAGCAGAAAGAATTTGAGGCTCTTTGGTTCAATTAAAAAATTCAACAAACAATTATTAATCATCTACTGTGTACAAAGGCGCTGAGGTTAGATCTGTGTTCTAATACCAGCTGTGCCCCTCACAAGCTATATGACCTTAAGTCACTTCACCTTGGGTCTCATTCTCTTCATATGCAAAATGTGGAGACTGTGCTATGTGCTCACCAGTCTCTTCCAGCTCTAAAGTCATTTACAGTCATAAAACAAAACAGCACCATACCTCTCAAGCAGTTAATAGAATCAGAAGAAAGAGTCCACCCTGAAGGACAAGCACAAGAATAAAACCTTGGTCCTGATGAAGAAAGCAAGCACAGGTGACTACAGGGGGCAGATGTACATGAATTTGTGCCTGCAATTTAAAAAAATCACATATACAAAAATTAATATCAAATCTGTTTCCCATTTTCAATTACAGAGTATCAGTCACAACATTATTCTCCTGTAGAGCGTGCTACAATGGCATGGTTCTCCTACGCGTATTCACATTTGTAAGCAAAGTAGTTTTAGTATCCACTATGCAAATTAATGGAGCTTTTATGCCTGCCCCTAACTTCCTGCACTGTCTTCCTCTTTCCCAGTGACAGATTCCTCACCCTAGAGGTAACAGGGACAAATGACCTGCTTAAGTTCACAGAGAAAGCAAGTGAAGAGTCAGAAATGGAATAAATAGTCAATGGGTCACCCTGACAAGTCAACAAAATATGACTGCTAATCCCTATTTATTTGTTTATCCTTAGATTTAAGAGATGAACCACTAAGCGAATCTGTACCAAAAGTTGTTTTCTATTTGCTAAATGTCTAGGATATTTACTTCCATCCTGGTATCTTCTATCCCAGTTTTGAAAACTTTAATAAAGTTAGAATATTAGAATCACATATTCCCCAGATTCACCAACCAGTTCCTCATCTGCCAAATGATGGAATTGGTTAAGATGATTAATACAATCTCTTCCAGCTCAAAATGCTATAATTATGATTCATGTCTCTTCTTCCCTCTTAAACCATAGGTTCTCTGAGAACAGCAATAATGTACATACTCTGACGTTTGAATAGTGTTGTACACACTTTGTATATGTGTATCTGCAGACCAACTGAATTATCTACCTGGCCCATCAGAAAAGAAAATCACAGGACAGCACTCTAAGAGTACTTCCCACCAACAAAGAGAATGATCTGGGATATCACACAATCATAAGAGCATACCCTAAGGGATAGGGAAGCTGTCCATCACTTAACAGATGAGAAAACTGAATCTCAGAGAAGTTAAGTGATTTGCTCAAGGTCACTCAGGTACCAAGTAACAAGACTGAGATTTGGACCCAAATACTCTGACCCTAAATCCTGTACTTTCCACTGTACCACACTGCTTCTAAGGTGATCACAGTAGCCTTGCTATCTAACATATATAACTCAGCAAGTCAGAGTACATAAGGAGACCAAGGGGCCATAAGAAACTACTACTGTAAATCCGTTTCTCTTAGGCTACTCACAAATTCAGATTTATTTCTGTCCAATAAAGTGGTTCAACTTTTTAGCGCTAAATAGAGGTGTTGGAAATTGGGAAGATACAAGGGATCCTATAGTCCAAATATTTACTAGCAAACAAATGACTCAGTAGCATTCTCATAAGCATTCCCAGAGTAAATGCTTTTCTTCTACCCACAGTCCAGTCTACACAACTTAGCTTCACTTACTACTAGGTTGTTTAACTGGGTGCACAGCAACGATTCCCAGAGGCTGGTGAATATTATAAATCATGACTGTTTGATTTCCCCCATGCCACTTGTTGACACGGATGACTCGATGAGTTCGGCGGTCTGTCCAATAAACAAAATCTTCAAAGAGAGTCAAGGCATGAGGATGACGTAATATCTGCAAGGCAGGAATTTTCCAGCTATGAGTTCTTAATTGTGATATTGAGGCACCATACAAAAATTAAGACCAAGGCAAGCAGAGTAGAAAACAATGCCTCTCTAATAAATTAGCCACTTTTAGACCTTTTCCACTTAATAAAAACAGAAAGTACTGTGACTATCCTAAAATAATCTCTCTCTTTTTTTTTTTGCTTTTTGGAGAGGGCAACTGGGGTTAAGTGACTTGCCCAAGATCACATGGCTAGTTTTGTGTTAAGTGTCTGAGATCACATTTGAACTCAGGTTCTCCTGACTCCTGGGCTGGCGTTCTATTCACTGAGTCACCTAGCAACCCCAAAATAATCATATCTTGCTTTGTGGCACCTACATCTTTCAAATAACTTTCATACCTCTCATCTCAGCCTCATAACAACACTGCTAAGTAAGTTAATCGGGTCTCCTTATCCCCTTATTACAGATGGCACCCTGAGGCATAGAGAGTTTAGGTGATTTGCCTGAGGTTTACATAGGTAGTTAGGACTAAGTTTCTAACCCCATGCTTTCTCAACTATACTATATTACTTCTCATAAGTTCATATTCATTGGCTTGGGACAGTTTAGGAAAAGCCTTCGGTAAAGACAGGAAAGGTTTTCCAAAGTTCCATCAAGGCTGTGGCTTTCAGATCTTCAGTACATTCTTGGCAGCTGAACTGCAGAGTTTTAGATCTTAATTAACTACAAGTCACTGAGAGTTCCTTGTTAAATGGAAAACAGTGCATTTTTAACTGGTGGAGTTAACTGCAACAGAACAAAATTTTCAATGACAGAAGCAAATTGATAAACTTCTTTATTTCATTATTCATTGTTAGTAACATAAAATATCAAGACTACATTAAAAAAATTGTGGAAGAAACCCTGTAGTTCAAATAAGTGACAGGAGTGATTGATGCTACCAACCCTTTTCCACCTCTCCCCAAAATCCTCTCTCCTCACTTCCATCTGTCGGAATCCAGAGGTCCCTTCAAGATTTAGCTCAAATTCCATCTCCTTCAAGTGGTCTTTCCCCCCTCCAAAAAAAGTATTTAGATTTATTTGATACATATTTTTACTTATTCTTCTATGTACTTATTCTCCCCAATAACATATAAACTCACTGAGAAAAGATTCTTTCATACCAGTGTTCTTCCTCCTCTTTCCCTGTCCTCAGAAAATTACTTTCTATTTCTTTAAGTATATGTTCTATATCTGTGTATATGGTATTTCCCCCAGGAGAATGTAGGGTCCTTGAGGGAAAAGACTGTTTTGTTTTTATCTTTGTATTCCCAAAATTTAGCATAGTTTATGACACATAACAGTATTTTAATAAATAAATGCTTGTTGAATTCTGTGTTAGGGCATTAGCTAGTCACAAGGTTTTTTTTTTTCCCTTTTGTGACTTACAATGGAGCATTATGGAACTGAAGGATCTGGCTTTATATTATTCGATATCATAAAGGAGTCATATATATATCAAAACTGCAGCACATTGGTCCTTTAGAAAATTATAATAATATCTATTAATTTAAAAATAAATTATAAAATTACACAACTAATCACTTTAAATACTACTTCAAAGCTAATTAAAAGCTAATAACCAACTAGATTCAGTAAAAGGTCTTCTTTTCTATTATTCTCTCAAAAAACTTATCCATACATTTCATTTCTCATACTAAAATACCTCTTGAATCCCTGGTATTTTACACTGCATGACCCTGTCTAGAACACTGAACGAGATTTGCTTCTCAGTTCACCTTATGCCACTTTGACCCATAAGCTTTTTAATATTTTTTTTCATTGCCATCTTACCAAATCACTGGCTACCACCTGCCTCCGGTAGTTTCCATCATAATCGCAAAAGTCAATGTAATCAAGATAAGCATCCGCGAAGTAAAGCAATTTATTGGGGTAGTCAATAGCCAAGCCATTGGGCCAGTAGATCTTATCTTTGATGATAATGGTGCGATTGGTGCCATCCATACTGGCCCTTTCAATTCGAGGATTTTTCCCCCAGTCTGACCAGAACATCAGATGTGCACTGTGAAAAAATGCTAGTTACTGATGGTAGTAAAGTGGTGAAATATTCAAAATGACAGCCATATTGATATTTTTAAATAGCCATTTTCAATTCCAGATACAAGCTAAAGGTTTATTTTGTTTGTTTGTTTTACAATGCAAAACCCAAATCAAAATATAATCTTCTGCCATCTGGGTATTTTTCCATTGCTCTCTTGCCAATGGAGTACATGATGACATCTGAGATTTTCAACACTAATCTATCATTTATAGAACCACTGAGGTATTTCATTTTCTGTCTGAAGATGACCTTGCATTTTTCCCAGAACAACCTTTACATTTTACAGATGAAGAAGATGAGTCATAGTAAGGTTAAATGATGTCCCAGAGTCCACCTGGCTGGGCAGTAGCAGAGACAGGCTAGGATCCGAGTCGACCCCATCCATAGCTCTTTCCACTGTATTTCCACTGTTGCATTTACAATTAATAGAAAAATTAAGAGATTTGTGAAATCCATCTGTTTCAGTTCATATTTTATAATGTTTAAGATAGGAAAATCAATTTATAAACATTCATATTTATTCCTAAAGCATTTAGATATAATACTTTCAATTGTCAAGGGAATCAGATATAGATAAATATAGCCCAATTCTCCAACCTACATAGAGGACTGGGTAATTTAAATTCATGTGAAGAAGGTCTCCTGGTATTTTTACAGAAATGAGATCATTTGTCCTTCTTCTTGAAGAAGAAAAACAAAAGAAAAAAATTTCATCTTTTTTATGACTTGCAATGGAGTGTTATAGAACTGGAGGAGCTAACTCTGTATTATTTAAGATATCATAAAGTAGTCGTATATCAAAACTGCAACCCATCGGACCTTTTATAGAAAATTACAATAGTATCTATTAATTAGGAAATGAATTATAAAATCACACAGCTAATAATTTTAAATACTGCATTATTAAAAATTAATAATCCAAATTCAGAAAAAAAGAATGTTTGTGAAAGTGACAGATTCGTTTAAAAGCAGCAACAAAATAATTTTATGCCTGTAACTCCCGTGACTCCAAAGTCTTTTTTGAAATAATCTGTATTTATAAATTAAATTAGAAAAAAAAAACACAAAAAAAACTGGGGATCATTTTAAACACTGTAATTCAGATATAAGCTAAAGCCTGTTATTGTTTCTTCCCCACCCACCTCCCCATTATAATCATTCTGAGATAGCATAATTTTGAAACAAAAAAAAAAATCTTACTCAATTCTGGGATCTAATACTAGTCCCCTTGGGTTTGTTACATTTTCACTAATCAGCACAGTCCTGTGGTTCCCATCCATTTTAGAGACTTCAATTGTTTCCAGAACATAGTCTGTCCAGTAAAGATTACGACCTACCCAGTCTACCGCAATACTTTCAGTCACGGTGACACCACTGTCAAATACCTGTAGGAGGGAGAGAGGGAGAGAGAGAGAGAGAGCAAGCACAAATTCTCTGAGATGTCAAATATATATAAATTTGTATCTATAATAATGTAGGAAAGGCAGTATTCAAGTGAGGAAACCTTATAAAAGTAGTTCTTTTCAAATCAATCAATAAACTATAAATGTTAATAAATATTAAATATAGTATAAATGAATATTAGAAATAATATAATTAAATATCAAATATTAAACATCTACTATGAAACACTCAGAGTTATGACTGTGTTGAACTTTACTATATATAAAACATCAGGTTGAATTAAATTAGTTGTGTTTAAGTTCCTGCAACTAGTCATGGAGTGCAACTTGGTTAAATTAACTGGTCACTTTTTCTGTTACATTGTACAGGTGGAATAGTGGAAGTAGAGAAGAGAGACAGCAATATATAACACTTCAATATGAAGCTTCAGAGTCAAGAAGAGCTGAGATCAAGTCTTACTTCTGACCCAAATTGGCTATATGTCCCTGGGCAAGTCACTTGACCTGTCTCTAAGAATGTTCACTGATCTGCACTGGGGGGGGGGGGGGGGGGGCGGGGAGAGGGGGGAGTTTCCTTATCAGGAATTCCCAATACCAAGTCCAGCCCCAAAATTAAAAAAAAAAAATAGTGTAACACCAGGGCAACAGGATAGCTGAGATTTAGGAGCAAGTTTTGCCACAGATAAGAACATTAAGGTCTAGAGATATAATGTTTTCATTCTTTTACTAGTCTTTATCTTTGCCCATGTGGCCAGAATGAAGGGGACTATGGAATAGACCTTGAAGTCTTCCCAAGCTCTCACATTATGTGAGTTGGAACATAGATTATGTATCTACCTTCTTCCTTGCTCTAACTCTAAAACTGTCATTATCTTGTTGATAAAGATATTCAATCCTCAGGTACACAACCCAGTGCAGCGCTTCTTAAATTGAGGGGTATGTGTTTAACAAATATCTGTGAAATTAATAGCTGTGTATAAACACTTGGATCTTGTACATTAATACAGAAACCTTTTCAAAATTCTTCACACAACCTGTTTCTCAGCGAAAAAGTAGAATAATATTAAAATGGCCCAATAAAAATTAAAAAGTTGGAAGAAATACAGATTGAAATTGCACTTACTACTTTTCGGTCTGTTCCATTTTGAAAAGCACTCCAGATTATATCCTGTCTTATATCAGACCAAAAGATACGGCCACTGAGCGAATCAAAGTCAATTGCTACAATTTGCTCACCATCACGGATAAGTGAATAAACATTATGTCCCTGAGAGGTGATGTTGTCAGCAACTATTTGGTTACGGCTAGCCACCAATAACAACAGGTCTCCAGAAGCTGTGAAAGAATCAAATGAAAAATTTTGATTTTCTTAGAAGGAAAAAAAATGTTCTCTTTCAAATGCTTGATATTAGATACTTTCAATAGTCAAAGAAAGTTAAAATGCAGAAATAGCTTCTCTGAAATTCTTTCATCATATTATTTTGAAAATAGAATATTATTGTTGATCTGAAGCATCTTTCACCATTAAAAATATACATTTCCAGATTCGGTGCACTAAGTTTGCCAACTGAAAGTGATCTTTCTTTGTTCTGAATTCCTACTTAGAGCTTTGATATGGAATTTATATTCTGTTCTGTCTTACCTCACACCTACTAGAATATAAGTTTCTGGAGGCCAGGGACCATGCCTTGAGCATAGTATGTGTTTAACAAATATCCGTGAAATTAATAGCTATGTATAAACACATGGATCTTATACATTAATACAAAAACCTCGTCAAAAATCTTTGCACACCAAAGTTATCTGCTACCAATATAATTTCCGTTCTTTCTTTCAAAATTTATCTTCAAAAATGTCCCAAATCATTAACTGAAAGATAATGAATAGGTATCATGTATGCACTTCATTTTTTAATGTGCAATAAATACCATTTAAATTATTCCAGGAGCAAATTCTTAATCAAACCAAAAACACGATACTAATGTGCATATCAGTAAAATTAAAGCTCCATAAGGACAAGATTTCTCAAGGTTAGGAGAATGTCCCATAGCATAAAGCCATTCCTGACCCATGATGACATTTGGCATTAAATTCAATTGATATGTTGTCAAAGACTCGTCATTTTCAAGAACAATCCTCACCAGCAACTTTGCAAGTCTTCCCATTGCCTTCTAATATATACCCTTCATCACACCAACAGCGGGAAGATCCTCTTTCGTTATAACAATGCTGGCTGCAAAAACCTGGAGTTTCACATTCATTGATGTCTTCGCAGGTTTTAGAGTCATTGGTGAGCTGATATCCAAATGGGCACAAACACTGAGCCCCAAAAGGCCCCTGAATGCACTCATGCGTGCAACCAGCATTATTGTCTGAGCAGCTCTCCTGATCTAGAGGAAAGGCAGAAAATGAAAAAGAGAAGTGTCAGAAATCTTATTCTTCAATTATTGTGATGCAATACTCCTCGTGTGCAAAACAATACAACTTCCAAACAGCCATTGAGAGCTGTATTCACTCGACTAAGTTGTAAGATTAACGGTGCCTGCACTCACTTGTCCTTGTTTATGATACCAACGATCATTCAGCTTTAAAACCTCCTTTGCCAATTTCTACTTAGAGTAGTGGTTGAAACACGGGGGAGAGGAAATTTATATAGAAGATACACAATAACTACTCATCTCAATAATTCAAGCATGCGAAGAAATCTAAGGTATTTACCCAAATGACACCTCAATCAACCTAATCTAGAAATAAAGGGGCTGGCAGGCAGAAGGAGAGGTTGACAAGCATTTTGGGTTACATAAAAGGATGGGGGAAAGTTCTGGGGGAAGAAGAGAAGGGCACAGATGGATTACTTATTATACCACCATTCCCCTCCCTCAGGTCAAAATAGTTGTGGGAGAAGCTATCCAGTGGCTGGATAGTAAATGTCTTCATCTTACATGCTTTCCATAAAATTAATTTTAAAAGAGCACTCTATGCACCTAGACTGTGGGAGGGGGGGATGGAGAGGAATATATTAATGTAAAGGATTTCAGTCATTTTCTGCACAAACACAACACAGTATGAAATCATAAAAATCTAAAATATGTCACAATCATACCTGGCTGGGGTTCATCTGAGAGTGGGCATTGATTAAAGAGGAAAGAAAGAAAGGACAGTAGTTAGGATTACATGCCAATCACAGCCATTTGCAATCACAGTAAACACAAACCCCGAGCTTCATTGTTTTTATGGCGCATTCTGATTGAAATTAGAAAATATTAAAGTTAGAAAACCTAAGAGCACATTATAGATAGAACCAAATGTAATTTAACAGTCTAATAGCCCCATTAATCTTCTTTTTCTAGACACCAACATGAAAAGAAACAAAAACACATGACCAAAGTGTGAAGAATTTAATGAGAAATATTATTCAGTGATTTACTTAAATTAAATTATATATTACCCCCCTCAAACATTTCTAAACTCACAAAGGCATTAAAAATTACTTTCTGTAAAGTGCTACTACCCTTCAGACACCCCAGTGACAGTGACGGTGACAGCATTGGGTTTTGTTATCCTACAGCTCAAAAGGGCTTTATGACCTGTAATCTGTGGTCAGAAAACTTACTGCAAACTGGGGACTCATCTGCCCCATTGGGGCAGTCTGGGATGTCATCACATACTGAGCTCAGATTCACACAGATGCTATGGCCTGGGCACTGCCACTGCCAGCTAGGGCACCGAAAGGGCTGAGTGGGACAATCCCTCTCATCACTCATGTCCCTGCAGTCATTGTCCCCATCACAGATCCAAGCCCTGTAGATGCAGTTTCCATTGTCGCAGCGGAAAAGAGATGGAGGGCAGGTCACGGGAAGACAGCCATTGTGTTCATCAGAACCATCCATGCAGTCCGGATGCCCATCACACTCCCAGTTGTTTGGGATACAGGTGCCATCTGACTGGCATTGAAACTCATTCTGGTGGCACATTCCTGGAGGCCTGGTGGCTAAAAGAGAAACATTTTTTCTCGTGAACGTGGTTCATGATTCCATTGATGGTATTGATTATGGAGTAACTATATGCCCCAGCTGTTCGTTTTGTTTTGTCAATCTCAGTTTTGTGACCTAAGGACAAAGTAAGTGACATACCGATTCAAGACTGAAATAATCCTAGTACTTCTCCAACTGGCTTGTGCATTTACGTTCTTTAAGCATGCAAAGTGCCAGCTCATATGATCTGGCCTTTGTCTTAGTAAGTTACACTGAAGAAGAAAAGTGATTGAGTTGAAAATCTGCTCTTTTCCTCCTCATATAAGAAATGCTTTGAATCACAGATTTGATAAGTAAATTAGATTTTAAATTGAATTCTGAGCTAAAAATTTTCATAGAATTTCTGCCCTCTTTTTCCCTGAGGTATAACTGATATGTGAAAGTGATTTGTATCTTGTAATGTTAATATCAATGTAAGTAGTTATCACCATCATCATGTTTTCATAGCTATTCTATACTAGATGTGTTTAATTTCATATTTTCTTTTTACACTAGGGAGATGAAATCATTTCCCCTAAGGAACCATATTAAATAAAATTCAAACACATTAAATGTAGAATTAACTTAACATTTACAGGAAACATTTATTATGTTATCAGTTTTCATACTCTATCCAGCAATCCATCAAAGCTTTTTTGCAGATGAGAATCTGGAAGTTGCCATGATATTCTAAAGTGAAATAGCGATTCAGCTGCCATTGACAGTACTATTGCCTTAAAACAGCAGAAAAAAATTCCATATCTCATCAAAAAAATGTCAAGATAGTACTTGGAGATTTCTAAACATGTCACTGAAATTTTCTAAATACTTAAGTATTCTCTGTAATTTTTAGTTTGCCTGCCCATTAATTTAATTACTGATCAATAGGCATCTAGGAAACCATTCTTCCCATGGTAAGAAATGTTCCTATTCTATGCAAGTAACTATTCTATTGACAGTTTCCTAAAAGCACAGAAGTCATACCCAACATATACACATAGTGAAAAATAATAAATCGTGGAATTCCACCATCAGATAGCAGCCTAAGTCCTGTCATGTCACACCCATGCTGACCCCAATATTGTCAAAAGAAAGGTGGACAGTGTATCTATGTTATACTTCAGTCTTTCTAATGAGATTTCATGTGAAGTAGTCACATATATTTAACTATTAAAAAAACATTAATTTGGACTCCTCAACTGTGGCATTCATTTGTGATCACATGGATATTAACTTTGTGTTATTTTGGAAGGGAAAAGGAATGGATCAGATTATATCATAAATTAACCTACTAAAAGATGAAAGAAATCATTTTAGAAGAACCCTATGCATAAACACTGGGTATACTAATATAAATTAAATGTTTGCTGTATTGTATTCTGATCTAAGAATTAAATGTCTACATGACAACTTAGTTCCCATTTGAGTTATTATATGTGAATGTCGCACTTGAAAGTAGTAGCAAGAATTCATTTAATATATTTTGTAATCTACCCTAGGCTTTCCCCCAATTATAGTGAATTCATTATTAAAGCCCCATAATATCCATGCTAGCATCATAAAATATTTCCTTCATCTGGATTGTTGGGTGTTTGGCACTTACGACAGCCAGCCTCATCAGAGTGGTCATTGCAGTCAAAAACGCCATCACAGTGGTAAATATTACTGATACATTGGTCTCCACTGGCGCACTTGAATTCAGAAGCAGTGCAGTTATATACTATGGATGAAGGAGCATGGTATTAGAGTTCAACTCATGTAGAAATCACTAAAGACCAAAAATTGCTGAGCAACTATTGAGAGAAACCTACTACTTACTACAACCGACTTCATCAGCTCCATCGGCACAGTCCCTATCGCCATCACACACATAGAATGGGTCAATGCAGCGATGATCAGGACACTGAAACTGGCCTGGATCACAAGTTCCTGTAAAATCTAACATGATCCAAAAACAAGTCCAGATTACACTTCAGTTTTCCATTAACTAGCACAAGAACAACACTCAGAATGTCTCTTTTTTTTAAGCATCTGCATATGGAAGGCAGTGTGGGTCAGTCAAAAGGAAGCTAAACTTTTAAGTTCCAGTGTTGTGGTTGTTGTGCAGTCATATTCAGTCGTACACAACTTTTCATGATCCCATTTGATGTTTTTATTGGCAAAGATACTTGGTCATTTCTTTCACCAACTGATTTTACAGATGAGGGAACTGAGGCAAACAGGGTTAAGTGACTTGTCCAGATCACACAGTTAGTAAGTATCTGAGGTCAGATTTGAACTTAGGTCTTCCTGACTACAGGCCCAACACTCTGTCTACTGCACCATCAATCTGCCCAAGTTCCAAAGTACTCTATTTTTTTTTGCTTTTTTGGAGGGGGAACAGCAGGGCAATTGGGGTTAAATGGCTTGCCCAAGGTCACACAGCTAGTAAGTATTAAGTGTCTGAGCCTGGATTTGAACTCAGATGCTCCTTCCTGACTCCAGGGCTAGTGTGCTATTCACTGTGCCACCTAGCTACCCCAGAAGAAGATTTTTTGTTGTTTGGGATTTTTTGCTTTTGGGGGGGGGGCAGGGCAATTGGGGTTAAATGACTTGCCCAAGGTCACACAGCTAGTAAATGTTAAGTGTCTGAGGCCAGATTTGAACTCAGGTCCTCCTGACTCCAGGGCTGTTGCTCTACTCACTGTGCCACCTAGCTGCCCCTGTTCCAATGTACTCTTAACCTATTGAGAGGGAGGTAGAAATGGCTAGGAGGCAGCAAAGATAACCCTATAAAATTTGGGAAGTAAGGATGCAAATGCTGTGAGTGTCAAGGCAATTTTGTGAACCTACTGATTATTGTGAACTATCTTCAAGGTTGGTTATCCAGGAGAAACAAGCTGAACACTTAAGTAGAGTTTAGTTCAAGCAGGATTTGAATTCAGATTCTAATTTGTCACTTGGCACTACTAATATGTAGGGGCAGCTAGGTGGCTCAGTGGATAGAATGCCAGTCCTGGAGTCAGGAAGACTCCTCTTTGTGAGTTCAAATCTGGCCTCAGACACTTGCTAGCTGTGTGACCCTGGCAAGTCATTTAATTCTATTTGCCTGAGTTTCCTCTTCTGTAAAATGAGCTGGAGAAGGAAATGGCAAACCACTGTAGTATCTTTGCTAAGAAAACCCTAAATGCAATCACAAAAAGTAGGACATGACTGAAAAAAAACTGAACAGCAACACTTGTGTATGTATTTCGGTAAGTCACTGAACTTCTCTGGGATTCGGTTTCCTCCCCTTGAAAAAAAAAACAGTGTTGGTGCAGCTAGGTGGCACAGTGAACAGAGCACTGGCCCTGAAGACAGGAGGACTTGAGTTCAAATACGGCCTCAGACACTTGACAGTTAACTAGCTGTATGACCTTGGGTAAGTCACTTAACCCCAATTGTCTTGCCTTCCTCCCCTCCAAAAAGAAAAGAAAAGAAAATTCCAGTGTTGTACTAGATGATCCCTAAGGTGGTATTCTAGCTCAAGATCTATGATCTGAGGCAATACCTGTTGTGTGTATTCAAGTATTGTCAATGCCAGACACCTTATTAGAGTCTCTATGGCAGGAGACTTGAAGCAGTGGAGAGCATTATAAATTATGGTTTCAAAGGCTGTGGGTGGAAAATAAAACTAGCAAAGCTAGAAAATCAAAATCCACAAGTGGAAAACTACCAGAATGTAGCTTACATGAATTTTGCCTATGCCTTGTAAAGGAGTCATTCTACCTGACCCAACAAAAAATGACCCAAACTCATCAGTGGCATTCATCCATACAAAACCATGAATGACTGATATTTTTCTCTCTCTACCCACGTACCATCGTGTAAATGGACTGTGTGACTAATTTAATTTAAAGTTCCAATCAGAACAAATCTCAGAGTCATTTTACTTTGCTGATATAAAACCTCAGATCCATTCATTCAGAGTCAACCAAATTACCCCCAAACTAATTATGTAATTATGTACATTAATTCTAGAAGTACCAAATTTTAGCACTTGGAGGAACCATGAAATATCAAATCAAATATGGAAAGCAACATGATATAACAAAAAGAACACTTGTCTTGGAGTCAGAAGATGTAGAAGATTCAAATCCCAATTCTCCCCCTTACTCACTCAATGACTTTGGGTGCATCACTTTAATTCTTTATGCC
Organism: Petaurus breviceps papuanus; assembly: GCF_028583685.1. Taxonomy (NCBI): domain Eukaryota; kingdom Metazoa; phylum Chordata; class Mammalia; order Diprotodontia; family Petauridae; genus Petaurus; species Petaurus breviceps. The sequence continues at coordinate 97,608,258 of NW_027187419.1, forward strand.
TTAGTTTCCCCATATGTAAATTGGAAATAAGGTAGTACTACAGGTACTACCTCCCCTATAGGGTTGTGGTGAGGAAAATACTATATAATCTGTAAAACTCAATATAATTGTTGAAATAGTATTACTTTAGAGCTGAAAAAATTGAAACCCAAGGAGGATGTGACTTCTTCCAAGATAAACAAACAGATCATGGCAGAATCAATACTAGACTCAGATCTCCTGAATCTCATTTCAATATAGACATGAGCATTAGTACTAACTTGGAGTCTAAAAGAAAAGACAAGCAAAATGAAAACCAGACCAATGAGACTAAAAGAAATTTATCTGTTTTGCCATATTATCTGGTTTTTTTTTTACCTGAATCAAATGATCCATCCAATAAAAAGCAAAAAATTAATTCAAATGTCTGGATTTTTCTCTACATGATATAAAACATTCAGATAATTTAAATCTCTGGATACTTATTTGGTTTTTTTTTCAATTTTCATACAGATATTTGCTATTAAGCAGACAACCCTCACTTTGTTTTAATGGGAATTTGCATTTATTGGAGAATTCTAAGTCTGTTTACTGAATGTAGACCAATGGAATCTTAAACTATTGAGAGACAGCCCGACATATTGAAGCAAAAAAGGTTAGGAGGCAGTGGGGGTAATAACCCTAGCAAATATGGGTAGCTAAAATGTAAGTGTTCTGAGTGTCAAGGCAATTTTGTGAGCCTACTGATTAGTAGAATCTATTTTCAAAATTGGTGATCTGGGAGAAATAAGCTGAACACTTACTACAGTTTTTTTCATCAGATCCATCCCCACAGTCATTGTCTGTGTCACAAAGCCAGATCCTCGGGATACACTGTTTATTGTCACAAGTGTACAAGTCTGCTGGGCAGGAAGCAGGCCCTGGAGTGGGGCAATGTTCTTCATCACTGCCATCCAGACAGTCATTGTGCCTATCACAGCGCCAGCGACCTGGAATGCACTGCCCATGAGCACAGGTAAAGGCTGAGGCAGCACAGGTATTGTCTAAATCAGAAACAGAAGCATCTCTTAGACATTGGTTTTCACAACCCTGCAATTACTTCCTTTCCTCACAAAAACATGACCCAATGCAACTTCCTTCAACCGCAATGTAAATTCTACCTGTATTAGGGAAGAGAGTGATCTAGATGACAAATTTTTTAGTTAATGCCATTGCATGGTATTTGTATTGACCATTGGAGTTCGCAGTAACCTTTAAAAATACTTACCAGGGATAATGTTCACATCTGTGGAAGTACAGGGAACTATGCAAGGAAAAGGAATAGAGAACTAACACTCCAAGTAGGAGGAAGAGAGGAAGGAACAATCTGTCTAATCCATGTTTCTAATTCTCTATTTACTCTTGTTCTTCAATATATTTTCCAATGCCTCAGCAACTCCAGAAATTATAGCCTACACATAAGTTGCTATTCCAGATTAGTGCAAAGTGTCTTCAAACAGTAAGTTCACAACAATCAACTCACAGATCCAAAATATCCTTCCCCCTTTACTCACCCCCTTCCCAGAAAGAACTTCCCTATTTTCTCCACAAAAGGGTTATTTTGCCGATAATCTTGCCCAGTTGTCCAAAGCCTGAAATTTCTTCAACTATTCTTACCATTTTAATTTTTTTGATGGAATACTTTATAGTTATCAATAGTGCTTTTTGCTCAGAGCACTGGGCTGTGTCCAGGACTTTCCAGTTTGAAGTAAGTATGAAAAGAAGAAAATGAGAAGGCAGATAGCTGACATTCTACACCTAAAGCCCTGCTCTTGAAGAGGAAAAGAAGCATACCAAATACTGTTTTCAAAGGCTTCAAGTTCAAGGACCTATTCACGGACATTCATCTCTGAGGTCCTAAAAGGCATTGCCCAATTTATTTAGGTTCAACATTGTGGAGAACACTGTTGCCAAGATGTAATTAGCCTGTGCTGGTCCAAATACCCAATGGGAGAGGGAGCTTTTGAATTCCTGGAGGTCTCTTTCTTAGCTTTTTCTATACCTCTGAACTTTTGGGTATTATACTAGTTAAGAAGGAATGCCCTCCCAAAGAGGCTAGGTTTAAAGGAGTCTAAAGTGATACACACTGTAAACTATTCAGAACCATTCTCAGGGTATTTTTGACCTAATTTCCTAACTCAAAAGCAACAGGAGTACATTTTATTTTCAACTATTCAAATGGATTTGTGACCTAAACAATATGAATATTTATCCCCTCCAGCAATACAGACAGCAACTTATCTAACCCTACCCCTCCCATCTGATTCCTGCCTGTGTCCTCCCATAAATTCTTGGGGGCGGGGGGAGGGGAGGGGAGGGAAGAGGGGAGATCCAACATATTAGGGTTAGGTTTTTTTTAGATCTATTGATACTCAAGGATGCACTGAGGTACATAGACTGTCCATCAGTTACCCATCATTCTCACTTCATGGCCAGCCTAGATTCTCTCTCTAGTACACATTTCTTTGATGAAATGCTTTATGCCATTTCTTCATAATTCTTTGTTTTGTTGTTTGTTTGGTCTTTGTATTGCCGTCTGTTCCTACATGGTATGTATTTCCCCATGGTCCTTTAGAAAAGCACTTGAATTCTTCAGACACCTTTGCCCCTGAGAGTCTTGATGCTTTTTTAAACCAAAACGACACCACCAGCCTCTTACAAATGTACCTTTCTCCATCTGCCCACTCCAAGTAATAAGCTCCCCTGCACAGACACTTACTTGGTGTACCACAGTGTTGCTCATCACTGTTATCATGGCAGTCATCAACACCATCACAGCGATAATACCTTGGTACACATCTGCCATTGTTACAGGAAAAGGAATAGGACCCACACTGCAGAGTGGGTGGTTCATTGGATGGATCCTCAACACATGTCACTTGATTGGAGCTGAGCTTCATGCCATATGGGCAGCCACAAACACGCTGAAAATTAGGAACTGGGAAACAAAAATGGCTGCAATCTCCATTGGGATTTGTTGCTCGGTTGCAGTAGTTAGAGCCTGAAAAAGAAATGTGCTGAGGTATTACTCTTTGTAGAGGTTAATTAAAGTTTGACTAAATTGGGAATTACACCATTCACATCATTTAATAAATTAAATCCCAGAAACTATCCCATAACAAGCCATTCTCTGGGAGTAAATGCTTACAAGTTTTATACTTTGCTTAATTTTTTGAGCTCTCCTTCCAAAATGCTCTCCCCATCCCCAAGGTAAGATCTCCTGCTTAAATTCTACTAGTGCACCATCTAGTTAGCAAAATGAATAAATGGATCTGGAGTCAAAGGACCCAAATTCAAATGCCTTCCCTAACACTTATTAGTGTTATTTTATTTTATTTTTTATTTTATATGGGCCTGGGCAAGTGACTATGTCCTTATTTTTCTTATTTATAAAATGATGGGTTTGCAATCAATAACCTCTGACATCCCTTCTGCTTCTAGTTCTCTGATTGTATAATCCTGAACTAATTGTGTGGAATTATTATAGTTCAGTTGTTTCAGTTACAGCCAAATCCTCATTTGTGGTTTTCTTGGCAAGGATACTGGAATGGTTTGCCGTTTCCTTCTCCAGTTCCTTTTACAGGTGAGGAACTGAGGCAAACAGGATTAAGTGACTTGCCCAAGGTCACACAACTGGTAAGTCTCTGAGGTCAGATTTGAACTCATGAAGATGAGTCTTCCTAAATCCAAGACCGGCACTCTACCTACTCGCCACCCACCTGCCAATTTTATTGGAATTGTGGAGTTACATTCAACTATAAACATACTGACATTATGAAACAATTTTTAAAAATAAATTGTATCTACGTCAAAAAACTTTTTGATCTCTCTTGTAAATGAATCCACTTACCAGTTTGGGCATTAGCATCATAGGATTTCACATGCATTACATTATTAATGCCTCTTCGAATAATGGTCATCTCTCCACCATCAGTTTTCCTTACTCGAACAATTCCACCCAATCTCCAGTCAGTAAAATATGCATAATCTGATAATTAAGACATGGAATTAGTACTTACAATCAAAGGGTCCCATTTACTCACTCAATTATGTGTCACTGAAAAGATTCAACAGAACTAAGATTTCTTTTAACAAAAAAAGATGTCCCAAAATGCTTTATCCTTATATTTCTTTCAGGAAAAAATAGAAATAACAGGATAAAAACTTCAACATAGATAGAATCATAGATTTAGAATTGGAAGAGATCTTGAAGACCCTTTCTTCTGACCCCTTCATTTACAAATGAGGAAAATAAGGATGGAGGAGATTAAGTGATCACCAAGGTAATATATAACAGAGATAAGATTTGAACACAAGCCCTCTGACTGCAGAGCCAGTATGATTTCCACTATGCTAACTGTCTCTCTAATCAGTTTCATTATTTTTAATGGTTTACTTCTTATTGGAGAAATGACTATTCTGTGTATTGCAAATAAATCTATTTCTCCAATTTCAATAAGGAATGTATAGGCTATTTTATATTTGCATATTGAAAATATTTAACAGTTGTGTACCATTCAAGCAGTTGACCAACCAATCAACAAATATTTATTAAGTGCCTAATGTATGTCAGGCACAATTCCAATACCAATTAACTCATTGATTAGAAAGAATAGTAGAAGGGGAGACAGAAAATATTCTTTCTGCCATTTCTAAAATTCTATGCTCTGCATTCTAAAGAGAAGTCTCAACTTTTTTCTCAGACTCAATTTTTTATTTAAAAAAAGGCATTCTGGTTAACTGAGGGTTAAGTAGAAAATCCTCCTTGTTTCAACATTTATTGTTGAAGAAAAATCATTGCCCCAGAAATACATCTAGAAAATTCAAGTTTTCTCATTCTCAATCGATCTCTTCAAAGCAAATTACAAAATTTTTATTCTCAACCTATCTCCTTCAAATCAAGAAATTCAAGTTTTCTCTCAAAACAATAAGGAGAAAAAATATGGACAGGTCAATTGACATCTATTACAAGCTCATTCCTGCCATTTCATGGCTCCTGGCTATTTATGGATAGGATGAAACATTGAAACAGTTGATGAAAAATAGTGAAGGTATTAATGTTGTTTGCTGAACTTCTCATGTCACTGCTATATTGCAAAAATTGTGTCTATGTTGGGATCGCTATCCTGCATCTGGCACAATAGACTAATAAGAATCAAAGAATTTGAACAATCCTTTTACTAAAATATCATTCATTCCCCTTAGGTATAAACAATTCTCAATTTGATTTAAAAGTAGTCAATAGGATAAAAGCAAATAAAAACCACCAGCAAGAAAGTTGTTGTTGTTTTTTTAAATGGCAATCAAGGAGATTCCCTGGGGCCTCAGAAGTTCTTTGCCAAAGTCTCAACAAGTGTTTTTAATACTCCAAAAACAGCTACCAATTGCAGTATGGCCCTGGCCTGAATGAGCCTAGCAGTCTGGAATCAGCTCTAGCTAGGCAGGCAGACAGGTTGGATGAAGTCGTATCACAGAGAGCCTAATTTGGGTGGTGGTTCACATAAGGGAAAAGGGGTGGGAAAGAAATCTGAAGAAAATCCACAGTGCAATGAACTGAGAGCCCACTCAGTTTTAGGGAATACCATACATGGGAAAAACCCAAAGGATCCCAGGCACTATGGAATAAGCTGCTGACTACTCAGTTTCCAGCTAAGTGCTGGAGAATCCTTGTTGAAAATATATTTTCTCTATTATAGTTAAATAAGGTGAATTTATTAATTGTTGAATGACCTATGAGTGCCTCAACACCAAGCCTAAACTAAGAGGGTACTGGCCTGAGTCAGGCCTGCAGCATTACCCCCTTCACCTCTGGACTTAGAGTCACGTGGCAATTCAATGTATAATTGCATATGCTGGAGAACGGTTTTCCCAGAGAGATTCTGGCCAGGCTCTTACCAACAACAAAGGACCAGGAAATGCCAGAAATGTGTTAATATAATTAGCTTTCTCATCTTTCTTATTCATTCATCCATTTAATAAATTTTTAGCATGTACCATGTATAAGGAGTTGTGCTGAGTGCTAGAGACACCAAGATGGAAAGTGGCACCATCCCTGTCTTCAAGAAGCTTACATTCTAACAGGAAAGATACGACACTATACAAATAACTATGATTTTTAAAAATAGGTCTTAATGAAGCTGTGAAAGTTGGGAAAAATCAAATTCCATTTTGTTATTAATTTTATTCTGTATCATTGCTGACATTTTTATAACTACCTAAGTCAGGTTTCATTCATCCCAGACTTAAGTTTGGAAACTCAGCTGTCCTATAAATCATTCATTGTCTCTGAGTTAAGTTTAGAAGTTCAATTCTCCTGCTAATCATTTTTCTATTCTTGCCTCAAAGAAATCTGTTATCTTTGAAGGATGCAAGTGAACACCAAGGAGTCTGGTCTGTCATCCAAAATAGTCTAGTCTACTATCACTAACCTGTCCTTGCACATAGACTCAAACAATCAACATTTCTTAGCAACAGAATGGAAGGAGGGGTTATTGTTACCCCCTCTTTCCTAATTTCCTCATGCCTATGATGTTACAAGCTTTATAACCAATCATACCATTTTCCCCATCCACGATGCTACCATCTATTTTTGGATGTTCCTCCTTTTGTCTATAAAAAGGGATGCAAGCTCGCTTCCAGGTCTTAGCTTTTCTGAAGGGACTGAAATACTGTTTATTGGCAAATTTATACTTTATCAACAAATTGATAAGTACTTGGAACTTTGTGCCTCAATTTACCTTGATTTCAATCATAACAGCTGTTTATGAACATTTGGAGAAAAAAAGTCACATTAGATAAAGCGTTTTACTGTTTCAAACTCACTCTGAAAGATTGTAAGGCCAAACGGATGGGTCATTTGGTTAATGCGGTCAAGAGTCCGTCGATCCAGACCATCAAATGTGCTGTGTTCAATTTTATCAAAAAAGGCATCTACCCAGTACAGGCGTAAAGCACTAAAATAATAACAATAAAATGAGTTTGTTAAGCAATAATAATAAAGACAGATTAACATTTGCACAGCACTTTACGGTTCACAAAGTACTTTAACTCATGACAACTCAATTGATCCTCACAACGACCCTGTGAGGTAGGTGTTCTTATTGTACCAGTTTGACACATGAGAAAACTGAGGTTAATAAATGTTCAGTGACTTGCCCAGGGTCACATTGCTAGGGCATATATATGTGTCATCATCTGAACTCAGATCTTCCTGATTCCCAAGTCCTGTACTCTACCCACAGTATCTTTAAGACCTTAAGATCTACAAAGAATTGTATGAACATGATCTAGCTTCAGCTCCATAATAGCTCTATAAGGTAGTTACCTAGAAGTATCAGGGGCCTGGAATTAGGAAGAAGAGTTCAAAGTTGGCCTCAGATACTAAATGTGTGACCTTGGGCAAGTCATTTAACCTCTATTTGCCTCAGTTTCCTCAACTGTAAAATGGGGATAATAAGGTACCTACCTCCCTGGGTGGCTGTAAGGATCAAATGATATAATATTTGTAAAACACTTAGCATGGTGCTCTTTGTAAAGTGAATGGCACATAGTTCTTATTCATTTCATTTTTCAGTTGTATCTGACCCTTTGTGACCCCATTTAGGGTTTTCTTGGCAGAAATACTAGTGTGGTTTTCCAGGAACTTCTCTATTTCATTTCACAGATGAGGAAACTGAGGCAAACAGGGTTAAGAGACTTGTCCAGGGTCACACAATTAGGGAGTGTCTGAGGCCAGATTTGAAATCAGGAAGATGAATCTTCCTAAATTCAGGTCTAGCACTCTAGCCACTGCACCACCTAGCTGCCCATAACATAGCAGGTACCATATAAATGCTATTGATTAATAATATTATTATTGTTATTATCAACTCCATTTTACAGATGATGAGACTAAGATTCAGAAATATTAAGTGATTTGCAGATGGTCACATAGCAAGTGCCAGAGGTGGGATCAATCCCAGAGACCTGCTTACCACCCTTCAAGTAACTAGTAGAAACATTTATACTTATACTATAATATGTAATATTTATCTAAAAATAATAACAATTTTCCATCAATTTTATTTTTAAAAGTCTCTTTGAATTTCTTTTTGTTTTAGAATTTAACTTCTAGGGGCAGTTCGGTGGTGTGGTGAATAGAGCACCAGCCCTGGAGTCAGGAAGACCTGAGTTCAAATCCAGCCTCAGACACTTAACACAAAAACTAGCCATGTGACCTTGAGCAAGTCACTTAACCCCAATTGCCTTCCAAAAAGCAAAAAAAAAAATTTAACTTCTGAAAAATCAGAGGGCCAAATCACAATACACATAATAAAAATACTATATACATTTATTTCTAAAAGTTTTCTCCTTCCTCTGGAATCCTGTACTATTTGCCGCCTACTGCCTTGTCTTCTTTCTTATCTCCTCATGTGTCTTAGTTCTTAAACTATGTTTTCTTTCCCTGAAGGCAACTCATATATAATGGATTTTCCCACCCCACCCTCCATAATTCCTTGCATGGCACTTAAACATAGGAGAAGCTTGATCAATGTGATCTGATTGGTATATTACTACCCGGAGAGTCCTAGAATCAGAGATTAGAATTATAAGGTACCTCAGAAGCCATTTATTCCAACCCCTATCTGTCTATGAATCTCCTATACAACATCTCTCCAAAATGGCTGTCTATTCTTTGCACCCACCTCCTAGGGTAGTTGTGAGGATCAAATAATATAATATGTGTAAAATACTTGGCATAATGTTGTTTGAAAAGTGCATAGCACATAGTTTTTATTCATTTCATTTTTTAGTTGTATCTTTCTCTTTCTCACCCCTTTTTCTTGGCAAAGACATGGAGTGGTTTGCCATTTCCTTCTCCAGCTGATTTCTACATATGAGGAAACTGAGGCTAACAAGTTAAGTGACTTATCCAGTTTGTAAGTGTCTGAGGCTAGATTTGAAATCATGAAGATGAATATTTCTAACTTCAGGTCTTGCACTCTATCCATTGTGCCACTTAGCTGCCTTTAGAAGATAGTAGATGTTTAATAAATGCTAGTTAACTGACAGTAACATGTACAAGATTTAAATGTAAGTATAGTAAGTAAGATTTAAATGTAAGTAGCTAACAGAAAATATTTATATTTTTGTGTTTTTATGTAGTTTTGTTGGTTATCCTAACTATCCCACCAAATCCCACCATCATTCCCTTCTATCTCATATTTTCTTCCTTAATATCATCCCCAAAACCCCTCACACTGCATCTGACACCTGAAACTCAATAACTTACCCCCAATCTAGGGCCAAACCATTAGGCCATCCAAGAGTGGTGTTCACTATTGGCATTGCATGAGATCCATCACTCCAGGCTCTCATGATTTTAGCAGGACGGTACCAGTCTGTCCAGAATATATACCTGCAAAATGGGAATATGAATGAGGAGAATTAAATCAAGGATGTCAAAAATGTATACTAACTCTAAGCCAAGAAGAACGTTTCCCTAAATCTTGATTTATTTTCTCTGCACAAAACTGGGCTTTAAAGATTCCTACATGAAGTAACTGGTGATGTAGCTGAATACAAAATACAGTTATCAAAATGTGACCAACATCATAACAAATAAAAGAGTTAAAACAGGCTAACATAATCACATGTATGTATATAATGAATATATGCATGCATAACAAAATACAGTATCTTTGTGTATAAGAAATAAAATTCTAAAATATAGAAGAATGTAATATTATACACATGCACACAGATGTATAGCTACTTAGTGCAAAAGGTTCTAAAAATATCTTAATTTTTTTTCTAGACCAGTGAGAGTTAACATGGTATGGGTAGAAAGTCAGAAAGATCTGGGTTCAAGACCTACCACTGACACATACTGGCTATGTGACCCTAGAAACTTCTTAGCACCCACCAGCAACTCTACAATTCAATAGTATCAAACTCCAATAGAACCTGCCACTAAACCATATGTAAGGATCCCTGAAGCAACATAATAACTTAAAAAAACGCATATTTACATTATCTATGTTGTATTGTATTGTTATTTATTGTGTTAAATAATTCCCAATTACATTTTAATCTAGTTTGGTGGCACTCCAGAGTGTTGTAGACCCTTGAACCCTGTGTTTGAGACCTCTGGTCTAAACAATAAATGGCAAACGTTTCTGGTAGAGGGAGTTTCCTTACTGGAATTACCTTACACAAGTTAAGTGACTTCAAGTATACCAAAGTAAATACATGGGAATAAATAATTATTCTCAAATAAGATTAGGAATAAATGTTAGACTAATCCAAAAACAAGAGGTTTTTTTTTCCAGACCAGATTTATACTTATTCATATAAAAGGACTACGTTGGTGAAACTTAGTGAACACATACAAATATTGTGTGAGTCCTCTAAAACTCCATAGTATAAGAAGTCACGTAATAATACAGTAACAACAAATGATACACCTTGGAGCCAATAAGCTTGCTCATAGTCATAATGGGATACTTGGCAAGGAATAGCAACAATACATTAGAAAATGCTTCTCGTGCATATGAAGCTTTCCAATATGATATGTTACTGGAAAAACTGAAAAATTGGACTCTGAAGCTTGAAATTCACCTTACCAAATCCAACATTCATACCAGGCATTTTCACTTTCAAAATTTGGGAGGAAAATAGCAGGATGACTGGTTGATTGGTTGAAGCAGAACTATACTCAAGAAGAATGAAGTGAACAATGACATAATTTCGTTCCCCTAGAACTTAAATGTCATTGACTTTTCAGGCTAAGGCTATTGTCAACAGAATTTCCAAATAAAAAACCTGGGTTCCTAGAACAGTTCTGTGGAGAGTTTCTAAGAGAACATGGAAGAAAACTGTAACAGATAAGAAAGTATGGAGGTGTTGTTAAGTGCACTTCTGTAGGGAGAAGCCACATCAGTGAGATTACAGATACGGTGAAATAGCCAAATAAGAAGAACATAAGAGATAGGGGTTTAAGTCTAATAAGCTCACCAATGTATTAACATTGTCATCTTTGAGAGTCACCTTAAATTCTTCTCAACCTTGGTTTCTCCATTTGTAAAAAAAGAGATGACTCTTCTTACTTCTCTAGGGATCATGGATCAGGATGAAATGAGGTAATACTAGTCAAGACTTTTACAAACCTTAAATACCATATAAATATAAGCTATTAGTATCAGAGTCTTCACTGACAGATGTTATCACCTATGATCACAGAACCTAGAGCTAGAAGAAACTTTAAAGATCCCATAATTCAAACCCACCTTCTGACACTGAGGTGGAGAAATCACAGATTAGAAGACAAAATGGACCACCAACCTCTCTCGACCAATATAAAGCTAAAACAAACATGTTTATTCTTAAATCTGTCCCAAATTACATATTTTAATGAATTTCAGCAAATGCAAAAGAAAATTTTATGCCACATTCCAGGTCTACCCTGATTTGAAGAGACATGATCAACATCACTTTTATATATAGGAATGCCTTGCCCAAGCCAACTTTTGATTCTCAGGAATGAAAGAGATAAAAATGGGCTAATAAACTTGACAACATTTTTGGGTTTTTTTTTTCCTTTCCATCTGGTTCTTCTTAATCAAAGTTATTCTATCTGGAGCTTAATTTCCTATAATGTGTCTTCTTGATATTATAGCAGTTAAAAGAATCCTCAAAGTAGTGAATAATTGGGTGACTTTTCAAAACTAGACATCATAATTTAAGTTTGTTAGCAAATTCATAGGGTAAAGGTGAATAAGTACTTAGTATAGAAGTTAATAAAGTTCCTTGCTAATAAAGTCACTACTTTGAAAGGTTTCTCAGTCAATTTTATGAAGAGGAAACTAAAAAAGAAACCCAGATAAACAAGACTCTCTTTGTATGATGTTAGTTCTAGGGGTCAGTCTCTCACCACAAAGAAGTACATAAGGAATATTAGCCACACTTTTCATCATACCCTTCAAAGCAAAACTATATTGCTTGGAGTTGATTATTCTGAAAACACAACTTAGTATTTCATCATGCTCAACTAAAGTAATGAAAGTCCTGAAAAGGAACATTGTAAACTGCTCTGTCTTAACTTGTCTGACACTAGCATGCAATAGTAAAATACATGGAACTTTATCTGGGCCCTAAAAGATTTTTAGAAAATATAGATCCTATTGAATGAACAGGCAAGTTTTGCTTAACTTTATATCAATACATTAAAACAGGAACAGTATCTAGCCTTTAAAGATAATTCCACTGGATATTCCTTCCCTACAGAATCTATTTTACCTTTTATTTTTTTCTGCAATTCTGACAATCATGTGGGAATAAAAGGAAAATAAATCAGGAAATATGAAACTTGGAGGAATATTTGTAAGAGGGAGATAAAGTGATTACTTTCATTTATTCTTATAGAGATAAAATTAAAAGCAATTTGGATTCAAAGAATACAATCTCATATTAACAAACCAACAAACCAAATTCCCAACAGCATCATTTTTCAATGACTGTAAAACTAGAATATGTAGAACCTAGAATACCAAGCTCTTAAAGAAGAAAATAGAAGTAGGCACACATTTACTTACCCAATAACAGGATGGACCACTATTGATCGTGGGTTGTTTAAGTTCTGGACTATTGCTCGTCTTGATTTATCCACTAATCTCATGACACTGATACTTCTGTATCGGGGATCTGTCCAATAAAGATTCTTTGAAATCCAATCAAAAGCTAAATCTTCAACACTCTCCACCCTGTTGGCTGTGACAATTTCTCTTCCTAAAGTTAAAATATATACATGACAACTCAAAATCTTTTACATGTGGTTATATAAAGGCATTAATGTATATTTAAAGTATGCTTAAGCAACTCATATAAAAAGGATTATTTTAAGAGATTGCAATGTCATGAATATTATATAGAAATGAAGGGGGAAATATTTTTAAAAAACAAGAAACTCCAAGGATTTTTTTAAAAATTAGAGATGCTATGATGAGTTTGACTTGGACTTATAGTGATAAAAATTAAGTTATTTGGATTCACAGATATAATCTTACATTCATGAGTAATAACATTAAGTATGTAAATAAAATACCAATGTACTCTTAAGGATTTTAAATCTCAAAGTGAAAATATAACCCTTACAAATTTAGAATTCATACTGGCTTGGTCTGTTCCTACCCTCCTTCACTCAACCTTACAGACAAGTTTTTCCATTGCAGAAGATCTGAATCTGTGATACCTGATTTCACCCACTGATGAACACCATCCTTAGCTAGCCTTAAGGATCTGGCACTGCCCAGCACGAGTTGTGGGGGTTGCCCAGAGGTATTAACTCCCAAACTCTTTACTCAGGAGTCATCCATAGTGACATCATTGCCAAGTTTTCAAAAGACTAGCAAATACACCACAACACAGACATCAGAATCAGGTACAGGAAAATAAAAAAAGATTTTTCTTTACAACTCTGTCAATTCTTTTTCCCTTGTTTAAAGATCTGCAATAGGGACATTACCACAGAGAGCAAATTATACTTTTCTTTCACAGAAAAATCTATCTAATTATAGATTTAGATATTTTATTGCTAGTTACATTGTTGGGGGAACTCCTAAATCAATGAGATCACCAATTCATTTGAGTAATTGAGAGTATACATTTATACAAACACGTGTATGTATGTATGTATGTATGTACGTATGTATGGGGCAGCTAAGTGGTGCAGCAGATAAGAGTGCTGGACCTGGAATCAAGAAGACTCCTCTTCCTGATTTCAAATCTGATCTCAGACATTTACTAGCTATGTGACCCTGGGCAAATCACTTAACTCTGTTTGCCTCGGTTTCCTCATCTGGAAAACAAGCTGGAAAAGGAAATAGCAAACTACTCCAGTATCTTTGCCAAAAAAAAAAAAACAACAACCCAAAAGGGATCATGAAGAGTCAGACGTAACTGAAACAATTGAACAAAAACAAAAATATGTATGTAAGATATATATGTACATGTGTGCATATAAATATATTTTTCTAACTCTATACCATTCCTAGTTTTTGGAATTTCTGAAGAGAACTAGGCTATTAGGTGGCATGGTAGACAGCACACAGGACTAAGAGCCAAGAAGACCCGAGTTCAAATCCTGTCTCGTCATTTAATAGATGTGTGATCCTGGGCAAGTCATTTAGTTTCACTGTGCCTCAGTTTCCTCATCTGTAAAATAGAGATAATAATAGCACCTACCTGAAAGGATTGTTATAAAGATCAGATGGGTTAAAATATGTCAAATGCTTTGCAAACCTCAGTTACATGACTCTGGGATGCTTTCAAACAAAATACATGACTCTCAGAAAAATAATCTCTCCCATACCAGAAAATAAAAGGAAAAAACGAAAAAACAAAAATGAGATAAATGAAAAAGAACCAGTTCAAAATCCTTCCTACCCAACTTTTTGAGAAGAAACAAATTGGTGCCAGGAAATATATTGTTTTACATTACAGAAGTAATATAATTATGGGTAACAAAGTAAATAACTTCTATTCCCTTAATGTGTGCTTAGGTCACATGATTGAGATTGAGGACACCTTAAACCTCATTTTTGTTCTATTACAGATTTTCTGTGTCTTATCAGGAATACAAGGTCCTTGCAGAACCCATCTATTTGAATAGAGTCAGTCAGTCAAAAAGCATATGTTAATTGCCTGCTCTCTGTGAGGTACCTTGTAAGCACTGGGGGTACAAAGTTCACAGCCTAATGGGCTTAAGTAATGAATGGCTGGAGCCAGTTTGAAAAAAGTGAAAGTGCCCAACAGATTTCACGCCAGAGTTTGAGGGAGGGTACAGAATCTGACGTCAGATCAGATAATGAGCTTCCTGCAGGCAGGAACTGTTTGTGTGTTTCTTTGTATCTCTAACCCTTAATAAAATTCTTGGCACATAGTGGGTACATAATAAATGCTTGTTGATTTGACTTGACTTTTTTGAGTCTGTCTGAAAATGCCTGAAAACTTAAATGGCCTGCCTAAGATCACACAGCTAGTATGTGTCAAAGGCAACATGTGGAATTCCTAACTGCAAAACCAGACCTCTATCCACCAAAATGTCCATGCGAGAAACTAGGAAATCTACACACTGCTTTTCTACAACACTTTCCTGAAGATGAGTTTCATCATGACTCCCTAAGCATGATAAAGTCAGCTGTAGTTTTCTCTCCTCTATAAAGCAGGAAAAAGGAGTCACGCTTAATGTATATATGTTTATGTATATGTGTGGACACAATAAGATTATCTAGATATTTAGTGAATAATAAACACATTTTATGATTTACAAAGTACTTTACATGTTATCTCATTTGCTTACAATAATTCTATGAGTTAGCTAATAACAATATCTCCCTTTTACAGATGAGAAAACTGGGCAACAAAGAGGGGAAGTAACCTGTCCAACCCAAAGTTACTATGAGTTCTTCAGTTCTACGGCTCTTTCTACCACACCATGCTAGAGTATTTTGGTTAATCCAACAGACTTGTATAATGATAATTAATCACAACAATATATTATTATATATTACATATTATCCATAATATGTTATATAGAGAGATTACCTTATTTCAAATAACTTGAGTACAATTAAATACATTTAAAACCAAAATTAGATTGAACATAATTTATTATATGATGACTCAGAAGGCATGGATGCCAAATAATAGAGACATTATATTTTATATAAACGAATACCTATATGTAATTCATCTTTAATTCCAAGTTCATGGACTTACTTCTAGCTTAAGACCTAGGTAGTCTATTGTTTTTAAATAGAACTAAATGGAAATAATTTTCAGACATGCTTGAGTATAGATAGTATCCTTTTGTCGATTTCAGGCACTCTACAAAAGGTGCAAACTTTATGTTTGATTTCTTGATTGAGAATAAAATAGTTAATTATCATCCACCCATATTTGAGCTTTCAAAATAAAAGGAAAGTATTAATTGTAGTTTCTTTTGTTTGTCTTAATGAATACAGCTACTGATATTTTTCTCTTGGTCAAACTCCTTTTACCAAAGATATTAGACTATCAAACTTAGAAGCAATGCAAAGCTTGTTAACTTAGTTACTAGCAAATTTCTCCAGCTAAAGAAAATTTCAGACAGAGGATTTAAAGAAATTTATTATATCCTACCTGTGCCATCAATTTTTTGTTTGTAAATAATATCCTTAGTTGTATCAGAAAAAAAAATAGTGTCTTCCTGTGCATAAAAATCAATTCCAACAAAGTAGGAAGGGCTTCCTGTCACTGGAATGATGACATCTTCCTGGGTAGAGAGGTTGAATGGGATCCCACGCACTGCCAACTGGGATGAAAAGAGCAGAAATTGCCGCACAGCTACAAAGATTTGAAAAAAAAAAGTTTAGTTTTTTTAATGACCTCTTCAATATTAAAGAAAACTCCTCAACAAATGTATATGCATAAAGTATATTTTCCATAATTTTCATTTTAGTGTAAAAATCAAAATTAATTTGAATATAAAATAGTTGGAAAGAAGAAAGAGAGAAAGGAAAAGCAGGAAACAAGACAGCAGTAAAACATAACAGTATGTGGTCAAAGTGTTTCAGACATAGCTTAAAATGAATGTGATAAAGTGTTAGAATAACAAAGGAACAAAGCAGAAGTAGGAGAAAAGCCAACCAGCTAGGAAGAGGACACATCTGTCCCACCTGCCATTTCTTCCTATGAAGCCTCTATTTAAAACATCTTTTAGAAAGGATTCTACCCCTGTGCTACATGAATACAGGCATTCAGGAGTTCCATTCAATCCCACCGGAATCTCATCAAAAACCATCTGTAAAATTCATTTCTCAGCAAATTTTTTTTTCTGGCTCACTTCTGTGAAGGCCCCCATGCCAAAAAAGTGAGCCGCGGTTCTGAGAGCATCAGCAACAGCAGCCAGAGAGAGAATTGAAAAAATACAAAATGCAGCAAGGCATTGAATAAAAGCTTTTTAAACCTGAGGATAAAAGAAGAAGGTATCAGAGAACATGAAGAAATAGAGGGGTGGGAGAATGTTGGGTCCAGGGCAGGAAATGCAATTTATAGTAATTGGGACAAAGTCTAGATAGATAGATGATAGATAGATAGATAGATAGATAGATAGATAGATAGATAGATAGATAGATAGATAGATGAATGGCTAATTAAAGAGGTGTGCAAGGGGCAGCTAGGTGGCACAGGAGGACCTGAGTTCAAATCCGGTCTCTGACACTTGACACACTTACTAGCCGTGTGACTTTGGGCAAGTCACTTAACCCCAATTGCCCTAAAAAAAAAAAAAAGAAAACTAATAATAATAATAAAGAGGTGTACGTGCTATAGGTAGGTAGTCCAGTCACTGATTTTAAGGATATTAAGAATACTATTTTTTTACTCCAGAAATAATTGCAACATTAACAGAATTGACCAAGAGTAGCTACCGTAAGATGAAGCCCAGTCTTCCACCATGGGGTGGGGACAACAAGCACTAAAGGTTTAGGAATTGTCAAGGTACCAATAAAGCCAAAATCATAATTGGCAACTGCAAAGAGAATCTCTGGAGTGAAAATTGATAGTCAAGAAAAAGAATTAAGTTGAATGGGTTCGTGTTTTGTCCCAAAAGAGCAAAGGCTTTGAAAGGTGTGATCTAATTAAAAGCTTACCTGATTTTCCTAGAGATATCATTCATTGCTTAAGAGAAACTACTAAAAATGTAGAGAAGGGCATCTAAGTTAAAGTTAAGATGAATAGTGGAAAGTGACAACTAAATTGGAGGTGAGGCTAATTAGATAAAAGAATTCCAAATTAAAACATCCAGCATTTCATTTTCCCATTACAGTATAGCATACCTTTTTTTTTTTTAATT
Source organism: Petaurus breviceps papuanus (assembly GCF_028583685.1). Lineage (NCBI taxonomy): Eukaryota > Metazoa > Chordata > Mammalia > Diprotodontia > Petauridae > Petaurus > Petaurus breviceps. The sequence goes on from NW_027187419.1 coordinate 97,626,148, forward strand.
CTAAGAGGCTAGTGAATGAAAGGATATAAAATGCTATCAGAAAGAACTAGAGAGTTGAGAGAAGAAGAAAGATGAAAACTAAAGTCTGAAATAACTAAAGACTAAGTGGGAGACCCAACAAGGCAGAAACCCACATCTTTAAACTCTAACAACTAACAGCAAATATTATCTCTTGAAGGCCTATAGTGCACCTGGCTTTGTACTATGTTCTAGAAGGATCATTTAATGTTTTTTCTTATATTTCTACAAAGAAATTGTAAGAAAAAAAAAAGATAAACCAAGCAAAGCAAGGGAAAACTACCCAAACAAAAAACAATGCCATTTGATAGCCAGGATAGAGCATGAGCACATGGACCATTCTACTGTTTTGCTGAAAAGACCATTTGTAGCATTTTTCTTACCAACACAATGTCGTCCATCAGGGTGTAAGTCAAATCCCAGGATGCATTTGCAGCGGTAGCCCAGGCCATCGTTATCAGTTCTATGACTCAGGACACACACCTGGTCACAACCTCCATTGTTATTCCCACAGGGATTCCTTACTGTGAAGGGGAGGGCGATATTAAATAGGATTAGAACTCGGGTATTCTCTAGTTATTAACATTTTGGTTTTCATGTTTTCCCCAAAACACAATTCAATAGACAATCATTAGGTATTTTTTTAACATACCTACTATGTGCAAATCTCTAAGCATGGAGCTAGAGATGCAAATGAATGAACAAAACCATCCCTACCCTCATTTAAACCTTAATTTTAAAAGATTACTTTTCTTCTCCCAATAAAGTAATGAAATTTTTTTTCATTTCCATACCTAAATATGAACCCTGACTTTGAAATAACATGACTAATTTTTTAATCAGTGTTTAACAAACATACCACAATTTACACATCCAAATTAATACTATCCCCTTCAAAATAGGAGGTAATACCTCAGGAAGTATTACACCAGTATTTCAACAACTGCTCCACCACTATGCCAAATTGTTTTGAAATGTTTACTTAGGGATTCTTTGCTTTTAAGACATGTGGTACTTCTGAATCTCCTCTGTGGCAGAAAATCTTGGAGGGTGAATTTGACTTATGAAAATATCCTTAGAAATGGATAGATAGATAGACAGACAAATACATAGGTAGATAGATAACAAAGAAAATATTCACAGGTCATTCAGAGCCAAATCTAATAAATAAAGTGGTCAACCTGACTAATAGCATTTAACATCAAAAACAATGTGACTGTGAAGGTTAATGATTGCATTCTCTCTTCCAGGCAGCTAGTTGGAGCCATGAACAGAGCAAGAGACCCAGAAGCAGGAAAAATACAGCCTCCGAGATATACTAGTTGTGTGACCCTGGGCAAATCACTTAATGTCTACCTCAGTTTCTTCAACTGTGAAATGGGAATAGTTATAACATGCTACTTGTGTAAATCAAATGAGATATTTTAAAAGTTATTATTGTAGTGCCTGGCATATGGTAGGAGATTAACGAATGTTTGTTCACTTCATCCCCCCATTCCACCCTGTGAAACTCTAAAGGAAATTCCAAATAACAGCTTTGGAAAGGTTTTAAGCAATGGCAGCATCACTGTAAAAAGTACATGGCCTCCCATGTCATTTTTTTTTTCAGGGATAATTACAAGTGTCTAAATTCCAGTATATTTGCTTTTTAGAAATCTGTTCCATTCATCCTTCTATAGACCTTTCTTGCTCAATTAAGAAAAATAAATTCTTAGCAAGACAAATTTAAAACAAAATTTGCCTTTCTCTAAATTGTCACTGACATCATTAAAGGTTCTTTTTATTTTCTTAAAACCTATTTAAGCCATAAACAAAACATAAAAGGAAAAAAATATAACAGATATACTGAAAGCTCAATTAAAAACAATTAAAAAGGCTTGCAGTAAGGAAGTTTCCCATGTATGAAATCCCCCCTCTTATCTTGGTGCCTTTGCACAAACCTGGAATGTACTCCCTCCAAACCTGTCTCACTGAATCCCTACTTTTTTTACAGCTCAGATTAAGTGCTATCTCCTACAGGAAGTCTATTCTGATTTCTTTTCTTCCTTCCTTCCTTCCCTTTCTCCGCTTTCTAGTGACCTTTCCTACTCAATGAAAATTTATTAGTATCCATTTTGTATCTATTTGAATATTTTCTATTTACTCTTTTTTGTGTATATTGTTCACACTGTTAGAACAAACCTAGCAGATGAAACCTAGCTTTAAAAAAAACTACAATTCTCCTTTTCTTTGTAAAGTGAAAAGGCAGAGTCATAAAAAGTAGATACTCTACAGCTAGAGAGACCTATTATTGACAAAGAAAAGATACCATACTCAATGGAGGAAATATTATAGCTCACATATTGGCTCCTCTTAGGATGCTCATTCATTATCAGCAGTGTTATCTTCAAATACTAAAGGCAATAATAATTAGGTACTTTTTGGTCTCTAGGTCACCTCATGTTATAAGCATCATAAATCACATAGTATCATTTACCATAAACTTCCATAACCTTACACAACAACTTTTTTTTTAAAACCATTTCCCATAACAAGCATTTCTTTCAGCTTACCGTAGGGCTGCCTGAGAGCATGGTAAATGGTCACTCCATAGGGCCTCAGGGAGGACTGGTAGATGATCTGTGGATTGGATTCTGAAAATTTATTCGCCTTCATCACTGCTAGCCTTGTCCAATCAGTAAAGAACACATTGTGTTCAAATAGGCTTATTCCATAGGGATGAGGAATGATCGCTCCCCCATGAGCTATGGTCTTTCTGTTATAAAAGATACAATACATATTTATTCATTAAAGATGAATTTGATTCAATTTGACTCAAAGAAAGTCAAGTAATTTGTTAATTTTTAAATACAGAAATTAGCAGGAAGAATATACAATGAACAATATCAAAGCATTGGCTGAAGATAGACTATATGTTATAGTAATATCTCCCATTTATATATACATTTACATTTATAAAACTCTTTAAATATGTTGTCTTCTTTGAACTTGAAGACAATATCATAAGATATATTGTGTTAATACTGATATCCTCTTTTTATAGGTAAAGAAGATTAAATGATTTGGCCAAAGTCACATGGCTAATTAGTAGTAAGATATGAACTCAGTCCTCCGACTCCAAATCTAGTGTTCTTTCCGCTATGTTGCCTGGTCTATGTCATATATGCATTTCCATACATTGATTCACGTTCTCCTCTAATACCAATGGATGTCCCTACTAAACTGCTGAATCAAGTAAATCGAATGGTCAGCTCTTAGATGAAAGGATAACATTTCCAGTATCAACAAGATAGGGGAAAACTGGAAGATAAAAATGATTTTTTTAATACCTTTAGGGAGTTGGGGCAGTTAGGTGGTACAGTAGATAGAGTACCAATCCTGGAGTCAAGAAGACTCATCTTCCTGAGTTCAAATCTGGACTCAAACACTTACTAGCTGTGTAACCCTGAACAAGCCACTTAGCCTTGTTTGCCTCAGTTTCCTCATCTGTAAAATGAGCTGGAGAAGAAAATGGCAAACTATTCCAATATCTCTGCCAAGAAAATCTCAAATGAGGTCACGAAGAGTCAGGCATAACTTCAAAACAACTGAACAACAACAAATAGGTGGCTGAAATTTTAAGGGGAAAAAAAGATTGGGTTGTTTCACAAGCAAATCAGGATGGCTTGATAATACACAAAGTTGAGCTACCAAGTTGTTAAGAGTCTTAAAGTAACAATATACAAAGAAACCAAAAATATCTAGAACAAAACTATCTGCACATACAAGATTTTTGACTGAGAATTTCAGCTCATTTTAGTGAACAATTGGTTTGATTTTTTTTAATGAACTGCAAAGTTACTTAAAAGAATGGATTAATTCAGTTAATATATTTCAATCAATGGAACACTGAAGTTGAGGAGTATAGAAAAGGCATGACAAGGGCATCATAAGATGAAAAGAAGAGTGTTGGATTTGGTATCAGAGGGCCTAAGTTCAAATTCTGACTCTATGCTTAACAAGCTGGGCTTCCTAACTCCCTGGGCTTCAGTTTTCTTATCTGTAAAAGGAGGGGGTTGAACTAGATCATCTCCGAGCTCTCTTTTTCATCTCTGATCCTGAGAACTGAAGCTGAATGAGAAAAATAATCTAGATGGAAACCTCTGTGGGTAAGAAATATCAGCCCTAAGAATCTTTTGATTCATTGAGATCAGTCCTAGATTTGGGCCTGGGAAAAACACTGGGAGGCTTAGAAATATGCATAGGGCAATCTTTTTCACTTGTATTTTGGCCAGACAGAAGGATTTTGAGAAAAATGAACAAAACCAGTAAAAATGTAAAAGATTAAAGATAAGAAAGAGCTTTTTTAAAAAACTGAGCTGATGTCCATGGGAGCAAAAAAAAAAAGGCCTAAACCACTAGTTAAGTGATGTTACACCTTAAATATTCTTAGAAGGGCACATTCAGAATAAGTAACTGATCATGGTTAGGTAGTTGCTGTGTGAATGAGAAAGACATTTCCTGCCTCAGTCAAACTCCTGACTTCTCAGTGCTAGCCTTAAGATTTCAGTGTATCTGGTGACCTTAATTAAATATCACTTTGGTGTCACTTCACAGGCAAAATACCATTCACATCCTAGAAAAAGGACATCACACTTTAACTTTTATGTTTTCCCAAACCCTTTAAGCTTAGAACAAAATACCTAAGTGGCATACACAATGGCAAAAAATAACTAGTTGATAAATGAAGAATACAAAAGCTATCCTATTAGCATGTTAGAATATGCTACTAGTCAGCTAGAATTCTGAAAAATGTCCTCATGAACATTAATTTTAAAAGGAGATGGAATAGATATTTGTGTCCTTTCTAGAAGCAAACAGAAGAAAAAATATATTAAAAAAAAAACAATAGAAAGAAGTAAATTGTCCAGCATACAAGTTGAGTCCTGGAAAAAAAAAGTCCTGAAGAACTTTTTCTTAGCTTAGGAAGAGAGCAAACATTAAATACAGTATTGGGAATGAAAAGGGAGGGTCTATGCTGTAATTAATCTCAATAAAAAAACTAGTTCTAATGCAAAGGTAATAAGAATAAAAAAAGAACAAAGAAAGTATGCTATATTTTCCATTCAGATGTTTCTATTTATTGTTTCATGCTTGAGGATTCTAGATCAGAAGTTACCCCTTGAATCAGGGACATATTATAATAATAGGATATATAATAGGCTCAGGATTGCCCTCACCAATGAATTCTCGCCTCAAAAATGTAAACAAATATGAAGGTTTCAGGAGCAAAATAATGGGCAGGGAGGGAGAAAGCAGAGGGAAAACAAAATAAAAGGATAATTTAGAATTAATCAAAAGAGGCACTAAAAAGATAAAGGACCTAGTAGGAATGATAGTAAAATATATTTCCTAGGTGTAGATGGGGAAAATCAAAGCATAAATGCAGTGGTGGCATCCAATATATATGACTTTTAGTTTCAGCATATGCTGTTATATACATATGCAGTTATAAAGGCAGCCAACTGAGCAATATTTTAATTTAGTTATTTTCCTGTCTCTTCTTTTCCTCCACTATCTGCTCATAGCCCCAAGTGTAAAGTCATTAAAAAAAAACCTTCCTACCTTTGAAGTCCATCATAAGTTACAGTCTCAATGTAATCAAACCGGCAGTCAACCCAGTAAACTCTCTTTGATACAATATCCAGAGTTATCCCAGCAGGCCATCCCAGCTTTGTTTTTATCAAATCTTGACGGTTGGTACCATCCATGAAGGCCCTTTCCACCTTAGGGTCCCCAGAAAGACTGTCCCAGTCTGAGAAAAATAAATAACTACAAAGAAAAGAAGATAAAAGAATCTATTTTTACAAGCTTACATAAAAAGTGTATGTTTCCTAGGGAATTCTCACATTATTTCATCATCCTTAACATGTTCTGAAAGGCCGTTTTTATTGCATAGTGTGTCTAAAGACTGGTGAGAATTTTTTCCCAGGAAACTAGAGGGCTTGAGATCTAAAGCAATAGAGTAAAGAATGTATCAGAATACCAGAAACAGTAAGGGCTGATCAGAAAAGACAACTCTTCCAGAGTCCAACTGTGAAAATACCCTAATCTGTCAGGCTATCTACTCAATCATGTACCATTAACTGCATTTTCTCCCACACTATCTACGTTGCATCTTAGAATTCTCTTCTTATTTTTACCAAGAAAACCATCACTTTACAAGGTACAATAGGTCATTTTTTACTTCAACGTACCATCCTATGGCATAGCAAGTAGAACATTTTGCTTCTGTCTTGAATATTGGCCAACATCATTGATCAGAAATTAAGCTATCAGAACCATTCCCAACCACAAATGGAAGACAGTGCTTTAATTGATCTTGGGATTGGATAGTAAAGCCCTATGAGGGAGCCAGGTCTCCTATGTGGAGATCTCATATATAGAAATTAAGAACAATTTGAACTTTAAAACTTTAACAATATATCATCTTTCCTGAGTTTGTTCACCACCATGAAAATGATTGGAATAGAAAAAATTCTCTGTTACCCTATCAACTATAGTCTATTTTATAGTCTATTTGGCACTAAAAATATAGTGACATCATTTATGAGGTCAATGGCATATTCATATTAGAAGTCATTTCAATAAATTCCAGGCACATAACATTTATCAGTAATATTAAGCATGGTTTGAGATACAACACTGAGATTGATCCTACAATAAGCTACCCAAATATGTGTTCTCAAAAAGCATGTATTCCAAAGAGGTGCACTTAGTATGAGAGCACTTACTATATCTTTGGTTGCCATATTCTCGTATAGGTAAGCTCTTAACTTTAAAAGTGCCTGATCCTCATAGTCAGATTTAGTCAAATGTCTTCAGTCTAACTATTAAATAGCCACCATAAAAATCTAGGTCCTAAAAAGCAGAGCCAGAAAGAAATCGGACAACAGGGAAATGAGAATCAATGTTAGGGACCAAAGAGAATTTAATAAAGCCTGCTACTTTTCCAAGTGTCATATGGTATATGTGCAAATATATGTGTTGCAAGAACTTAATAAGTGTACATCTGCCTTAAGGAGAGGCTTGTGTTTTTTTAGTAACCAGTCAATAATATATGGCAGCAAGGATGTCCTTTAGGTTAAAGGGTAGTATTTCAGGTAGAATAAATTCAAATTTTTCAGGTTAAGCAGAACTTTTACAAAACTAAGGATTTGTGAAAAGTATTTGCAATCTGGATTGTCATACTCCTGCATACCAAGCCAGTTACTCTCTTTATCTATCACCTAGTACCAGCATTTTTAACTATGAGAGGAAACGGAGGCTGTTTTTCCAATCAGGAATAGATAATGAGGGGAAGATACTGGCAATAAGGATTCATTGTGGGTCTTTCATATAGGGGAAAGGCTGAAATTACTTCTTTTTTGCAGAGGAATTAAGAAAAAACAAGATGAAGTCATTATGTTTGAATTTAGACTGATTTAATTAATATAAATACAACAAATATTCATCAAGCAACTGCCGTGTGTAAAACACCATGCTAGGAACTACAGGAGGTATGAAGTTTAGAGAAGACAGTCCCTGACCTCACGAAACATACAGTGCTAATACCCTAATTTTGAAAGAATGTGAAAATATCACAGGTCTTAATAGGCTGAAAATATTAGAATGTGTTTTCTTGATTTTCCAATGCAATGCCCATGAAAAGAGTGTTTTCCTTTTCTGTTCATTGTTCAAGCTATATATCTTTTCTGCTTTTATTTAAATCCCATTGAATTAAATAGGCTGAGGGGAAAATAAGACTCTAAAACTATAGAGACATTAGAATTATTCCTATGCCACTTACCCAACAGTTGGATCAAGTGCAATTCCCCTTGGATTTCCCAAATTTTCTGTAATAAGGGTGACCCTGTTTGTCCCATCCAAATTCACCATATCTATTCGATTGACACTGGTCTCTACTATATAGAGTTTATTATTAACCCAGTCAACAGCTAGGTTCTCAGGTGTGTCAACAGAAACATTCAGAACTTCCTGGATATTCGCACCATCAATGTCAACTGAAAAAACCTGCAAGAAAACCATGAATTCTTTTTTAAATTTATTTTTATTCTGAATTAAACAAACATCATATAAAATATGCATATTCATATATATAGAACAGATAAAGAAGATTGTATGTGAATGATCATGTGAATCTCTGTTATGTACAGTTTGTTTTCCTTTTTCAACGCGTAATTGCACGTTCTTTTAAATTGCCCTGTTTGTAATTCTTCCTGGACTTCCTTTAGTTCTTTTAAAAATGCTTCAATGACTGCTTTTCCTTTTTCTTCTTTTTTTTGGGGGGGGGAAGAGGGAGCCAGGGGTGGGGACAACCCTATCCCTAACTTCCTTCACTCTCTTACCTCCTACAAATCAAAAAAAAAAAAAAAAAAAAAGAAAGAAAGACAAAGCCCTTGTAAAGCAAATGCCCACATTAGTAGTACCTGTAATGGGAATGCAAATTTGGAAGATCTTCCCTGCCCCTAGGCTAAAGTGCACCTGAAGCCTGGGGTGGGAGGCTTGTTTTTCAGTAGATACTTTTTGATTGGCCAGTGGGTCCAAAAGGTTGTTACATTCTCTGAGCCAGGAGAAGGCTATATAAGCCCTGATGTGAGGCTTTGTTTTGGGGGCTCACTTTGAGAAGTGTTCTGTGGTTTGATCTGTGTTCTGAGAAGCCGTTGTCCAGCCCCCCCC
>NW_027187419.1:97634983-97688495 GCF_028583685.1 Petaurus breviceps papuanus
CCCGCTAGCTTTGAAAAACCCAGATGTTGATTGGGTATGGATGTAATGGTTGGACAGTTTGGAAATCTGTCTACTTGATCTGTTTCTGTCTTGATAATTCTGCCTGTATACTTTGAAGTTCAGGGTGCTGACCTTTCCTCCTGAACAAGGTAAACGATATATGTCTGACTGATTAAAGTAAGCTTGTTAACCCATTTTGAGTTGCTTTCCTTTAACAAAGCAGATCCAAGAACCTGTGGTAGCAGCAAACCCTGAGGATGCCGGGGTGCTTGCCGCTACAGTACCCAAAAAAGGCATGTTTTATTCTGTATCTTGAATCTATCACCTCTTTGTCAAGAGGTGGGTACTTGGCTTTATCACTGCTCCTTGGGAATCCTGGTTGATCATTGCATTGATAAGCCTTTTAACGGTGCTGTTTACAATGTTGCTGCCTTATAAATTATTCTCCAAATTCTACTCATTTTACTCTATATCATCTCACACAAGTCTTCCCATGTTTCCATAAAATCGTCTCTTTCATGATTTCTTAAGGCACAATACTATTCCATCACATTCCTATTCCATAACTGGTCCAGTCATTCCCCATTTGATAGGCACACCCTCAGTTTCCACTTTCTGATTCTAACAAAAAGAATTGTTACAGATGTTATTATGGATATGGAACCTTTCCCTTTTCCTTTGAAGATCATTAGTTCTTAACCACAGCTAACCAGAAGATCTCTATCTCCATGCCATTCAGTGTCTCAAGATATAGAACATCCTTTTTGCAAAAAGCATTCATGTGAACTTAAAATACTGCAATTCTGCAGTTTTTTACACGTACTACATTGAACTGAACTGTCAGGAGGAGGAAAACAAATTATGTTTTAAAAAATATCTATATGTAAAAGGAGAAACTGGAAAAATTCCATCTTTACTTTTTTCAACACATTTCGGAAAACAGGGGATAAGAACACTATTCTAAAAAGCCAAACTAAGGGAATTTTGAACTTTTCTTACTGTTGTATTTTTTTTCCACTGATTTCTACCTTTAACATCTTATCATGGCATATAAATGACCCTGAGTTTTCAAAAACTATGCCAGCAGAGAACAAAGCCTGGCAGGTTCTATGAAGTTGGAAAGATTTCCATTGCATGCCTGGCAAAGGACTGTATATCTCTCATCCAAGGAACTGCCTGGCAAATAGCAGAGTGCCTTGTTACCAGAAAGTTGGGCACCAGGAACTTGTTTTGGGGATTTTTTCTTTGTTTGTTTTTCTGCTACAGCAATTCACAAAACCCATCTACAATAGAGTAGACCTGTGCATACACCAATTTAAGTACTGAAGCATTATTATAATATTATCTACAGCAAACAGCCTCTCAGGAGTCTTTGCTCTACATCTAATAGGGAAATATGCCCAAAAATATCACCCTTCAGCTTTTGTAGGGACTAATGAAGACTTCTAAGAAATTCCAGCCTAGTTCTGCAAATGCATCTCAAAGAAGAAAGGAATGTTTTCCTTTCAAACTGGTGTTAGACTCCGGAGTAAAACAATAGAGTTTCTATGTTAGAAAAAAATTCTAGGAGTTCTACCCTCACAGAGATGAGGTAAAGTATAGAATATGTTTCTAGAAGAAATCAGTGACAAGCACAGAGTTGTGTCATTTCAATCAGGTCTAACTCTCCATGACCCCATTTGAGGTTTTCTTGGCAAAGATAGTGGTTTGCCATTTCCTTCTTCAGCTCATTTTACAGAGGAGGAGACTGAGGCAAACAGGGTAAAGTGGCTTGCCCAGGGTCACATAGCTAGTAAGTGTCTGAGGACAGATTTGAACTCCAGAAGATGAGTCTTCCTGACTCCAGGCCCAGCACTCTATCTACTGTGCCATGTAGCTGTTCTAAGCACAATTAATAAATCAGTCAATGTCTGTTGAATTGAATTGAAATGTGCAAAAGCACCAAGGAGGCCTTTACCTAAGGAAGAAAGACGGAAGGGACAGAGTCTAAATCACTATTTCTTACCCAAAAAAATGTTTTGTGCTTATTTCAAGTGGTATGTTTTGGTAGACTCACATTTTTATATGCATTCTACTCTACAGTCAAACTTTTGATAAATGTGTTTTTTTTTTTACTTTCCCAAATGGGACACCTAATTTCAATATTCAGATTAACATAAGAGCCTTTTTCTTGAGAACTTCCTGTTCCTAATTAATCTCCCTATATTCTACAAGACATAATAAAATAAAAGAATTATAAAATTAAGTAGATGGTGTGGTCACAGATTGACAGTATGACAGTTAAGTGAAGGGAAACCAAATTCTCCATAGATTTTTACTCCAAAAAAGTTTCTTCAAAAGCTCATAGGTTCTAAGGTTGAAAGGAACTTGAGAAATCATCTCTAAGATATTCAGTCTGTTTGAAGATCTGAGAATTTTAGTGGCCTACAAGCAGAATGAGTCAATGATGTGATATGACCACCAAGAAAGCTTTTGTAATCTTAATTAAAAGAGACAAAGCATCCAAAAGAAGGTAAGTGAAAGTCCTCCTGTACTCTGTTCTGGTCAGACCACCTATATTATTATATTAAGTATTATATTCCATTCTGGGTGCCATACTTTAAGAACAACATCAACAAAGGAAGGCAACCCAGATAATGGAGGTCTGAAAGTCAATGCTATGCATATATTGGTTCAATGGATTGTATATTTAGAGCTTGAAGTAACCTCCAAGGCAATCTCATCCAATCACTCATTTTACAGATGAGGAAGCTAAAGTCCCAAAAAATTAACTGACATGTTCCAGGTCACACAGGTAGTAGGCATAAGATCTGGGATTTAAATCTAGGAACTCTTACTCTAAAGACTCCTGCTATGGCACTACCCTTTGATGGCTGATCCAGAAGAACACAAAATTCTAGCAAATCTTCACAAATGGAAAGTCTTTGTTTATGGGTCCAGTGGGGGACAGCATATCTCTCATCTAGAGCCCAATCTAGCTAAGTTTGGAGAGTTTAGCTAACCACTTTGCTGTGATTAGGAATGAATGAGTTGATCCTTAAAGGATCATTGGTACATAAGATAGCAACTAAGTAATGAAGGAGTCTTTTTGGCCACAGAAATACATGAAGACCATCAACTGAGAAGAGGGATGCTGTAATTTGTCTAGAGAGAAAGAATGCCCACACCAATGAAATAGCAGGTCCTTAAAGTAGTAGAGAGGTTCATCAATATTACCCTATTTGATCCTCACACCAACCCTTTAAAGGAGGTAAAGTAAAATTATTCTGTTTTAACATAATGCATTTTATAAAGTAAAGTACAAATGGCAATGTAAAGGTAAGCCATTCTTTTTCAATGAAGAAAAGTAAAATAGATTAAAGGATAGACAATTGAATGAATGAATGAAAAAGCATTTCAGAGCATGCAGCAGGTCAAGTACTGTGCTAAGCCCTGGGGATTCAAATACAAAAAGGAAAGATATCATGCTAGTTCATATGAAGAAAATGAGTCTTAGGGAGAATTACAGATGTGTTCAGATAATGGAAAGGATACATTAGCGCAGCTCTTTTACTCCTATATTCAATGCTCTTTGAGGGTGATAAGCCTCTTACCCTACAATGTCTGGTGCTATATATCAGCTCTGGAAGTGGTCTGACTTCTAGATAACTATGTTTGAATATGTCCATGGGTTGTTAGATGAAAGATTCAGAAAAGGAAAGCCATTTAATCAAGTTGAGGGGAGAAAACCAAATTTAACTAATTCATGCTTGATAATAATTAGGAATTACTTTAAAAAAAACTGTACCAATGACTTGAATAGAGATACAGATAGCATGTTCATCAAATTCTCAGGTGACAGAAAATTTTGAGGGGTAGCTAACATATTGCCTTATAGAGTCAGATCGAAGGAACATGGGGAAAATATCCTGGAACAGAAAAGATTTAGGAGGAATCTGATAGTTTATTTAAAGAGCTGTTCTATGAGGAAAGATTAGACTTTCTCTGCTTAGATTGGTGCTGCCAAAATGAGAAGTTGTGGGTGGAAAGTTCCAAAGAGACAAATATAAGTTTAAGGAGAGACTCCTAAACAATTGGAATGATATGTGCTGCCTTAGAGACAGCGGGCTAGCCTTCACCAGTCTTCAAATTAAAGATGAATAATCATTTATCTTAAATGTTGTAGATTCCTGTTCATGTATGTGTTTGACTAGATGGCCACTAAAGGTCCTTCTAATTCTGAGATTCTGTGTTTCATCTAGGCCAACCTCATCATTTTATAGAGGAGACTGGAGCTAAGACAAGTGATTTACCTAAGATCACAGAGGTATTAAGTAATAAGGATAGGATTCAAATCCTGACTCCAAATCCAGTGCTTTTTTTCTATTGTGGCATAGTAGAAGAAATTAGAAGATGTGGGTTTGAATCCTAGCTATCACTTAATATCTTTGTGACATTGAGCAAGTGACAACCTCCCTGGGCCACAGTTTCATCATCAGTGAAACAAGGGGAGTCTGTTTTAAAATCTTTTAACAAATATCTGTTGAATTTAATTCAACTGAATTACAACTCTAAATCCTATATTACCAAATTAAAAGGCTTTGGATACAGATCCAAGAAGGGATCTTGTGCTTGCCATCTAAGGGCCAACCTACCCTATTCTGAAGTGGCTGCTCACAAGAGAGTTGCCCAGTGGTGATGAGTTGTTTCAGTCATAACTCATGAATACCTTCTACTAAGGTGGGGAGAAGATGCAATCAGGGTAAAGAAAACCCACACTGATGAAGTCATCATGTATCCTTTACTTATTGACGCAAATCAGAGTTACAATTGGACCAGGCTCTCATCCTACAAAATTTTAAGGAAGCTATAATTACAATGTGTTGGGATTCTCTATTGGAAATAAAGGAAAATGAAAAAAAGGAGAAAGAGACCTTCCCTACCTTTAAGGAGTCTCACAAATTGATTTCGTAAACTCTCCACTACCTTATTCAAAGTTGAAATTAAATCCATCTCACTTTCCAAATAAGGCTATGTAACAAAATATTGGCTTGTTAAACCAGATACTGTCAATATTTGTTATCCAACCCTCAGTTCTAGTTGCATTAAGAAGATGCAGGTGAAATCTGATTTTTATCATCCAAAAAAAGCACAGCACTTTTTACATTTTAAATGATCAAGTTTCAAAAAATTACAACTAAATATCTAACCAGTTTTGAAAGAATGTCTACTATTTCTCTTAATTAGGCTCTTGGACTCCACTTCGAATAAAATTAAAAGTTGCTCAAGACTAATCCATATAATAGGCTGCTTTGTTTAATGTATCACATGTAATAGTATAGCATGGAAAAGGTGGTGATTAACATAAAATATCTCAAGGGCCTTTTTTGTTAGAAAACAAAGGCACTGCCTGCATCTACTCTCAAAAATGAAAAGCTATCAACACATTCTGCTCTTGGTCCCACTCCCTTCTCAGGGCCAGGTCTTGAGATTTCTACTTACCTTATCTTGTACAGTGTCTGTCCAAAAGATTCTATGCAAGTAAAAATGAAAATCCACACCCACAGCCACTCCACGATTCTGAGAGTGTACAAGGGTCCGGAAGCTCATTCCATGGATATCCCCAATCAGTAAGTCCCGACCATTGGAGAAAATCAGAGATGCTACACCAGCTAAAAGGTGAAAGAGACAGAAATCACTCATGTTTAATAAGGAGAAATAGCAGCATCTGATATTTGTATGGCTCTTTCTACTTTTCGAAAGGCCTTCTCATATCCCGTCTTGTCTTATCTTCAGTCACTATAACCTCATAGGGTAAGCAAAGTAGGTATTTTAAACCTGCATTTTAGAAATGAAAAAACTGAGTCCCAGAAAGATTAAATGACTTCCCTTAATAACCTACAGATCTGGTGGTGAAATTTGTAGAGGAGAAGTAGATTAAAAACTATGGGAGAAACTTTGCTCAAAATTATTTCTTGTTTTGGTGTTGGGGTATTTGGGGTAATGGGTACCTCACTTATTTTATTGTTTCCATCATTTTCTTCAAGAGATCCAGATGATGAAACCAACATCTAATAAGTGAGGGTCTGGAAGACAATCCAGATCTCCTGGATCCGAACCCAGATAGATCTTCTCTATCACGTAGGTCTTTTCAATCAATCAATCAATAAACATCTACTAAGCACCAATATGTGCCAAGCACTATGTTAAGTGCTAGGGACACAAAAAGAGGCAAAAGACAGTCCCTGCTCAAGAAGCCTAAAGTCTAATGGGGAAGATAACATGCAAAGCTCTATACAGGATAAATAGGAAATAACAGAGTGAAGACATTGGAATTGACAGGGGATAGAGAAGGTAGGATTTTAGTTGGGACTTAAAGGAAACCAGTTAGGTCAGTAGTTGGAGTTAAGGGGAAGACTGGTTCAGGCATAGGAGGAGCCAGAGAAAATGCCTAGAGCCAAGAAATGGAGTGTCTTGTTCACGGAACAGCCGCTGGGAATTAGTGCCACTGGATCAGAGTATGTGCTGGGGAATAAGGTGTAAGAAAGACTTGAAAAGTAGGGTGGTACCAGGTTACGAAGGCCTTGAATGCCAGGACCATTGGCATGATATGACCCTACTACATATATATGTTTTTGGCATTTCTCAAAATAACATAATTTAAGGAGACAGCATGGCATAGTTGAAAGGACCCTGGATTTGAACTCAGAATCTCTGTATTTGAACCTCAGTTCAGCTACTTGGCAAGTCATTAAGGAGCCTCACTTCCCTCATTTATAAAATGATGAGTTTGAAATTCATAATTACAATGATACCTACCAGTTCAAATATTCTGTGACCTGTGATCACTGCCAGCCGCAGAATCATAACAACATATTAGAACTACTAGTAATATCTGAAAAGTCAGTTTTTTATACTCAAGAAACACTCAATAAGCATGTCCCAACATCAATAAATGCCTAGAGATGTTGGGTTTCATCTCTTGTAACTCATAAAAGAACAACTGGAAATAGTTAAAATAAATGAAGTGTTTACTACCCAAAATACCCCAAAGCCAAAATAGAAAAAAATTTACGTCTCAACATTTTTAAACAAGGTTTCTCCCACAGTTTTTAATCTATTTTCCTCCCCCAAATTTCACCACCAAAACTAGGATCCCTTTTGGAAAACCCCTGACTAAATATTACATAAATAATATCAAAATTATCCCTACAAATAGTAGTGTGTAGATTCAATTAAATAAACATTTATTAAGTGCCTGCTTTGTGCTAGGCAGGTGCTAAACACTAAAGTTACAAATAATAAAAATAAAAACAGTCCCTACCCTCAAGGAGATTACAATCTAAAGCAGGTGAAAGCAACCCACTAAAGGAAGCTTAAAGGGGGAGGAGCAGGATGACAATGGAGGCCTTCAGTCCCAAGAAAACATCTGCTGGGAAATGCCTGGGCTATAAACCCTTTTTAAATGGAGGCTTTGGGAAGAGGTTTTTTTTGTTTGTTTTTTCCACATTTTATCTTTCTAATCAGAAATGGAGACTTTGTTGAGAGTCCTGATGAGCTGTGAGTACCAAAGCTGATGCAATCTCTGAGATGATAGCCTACAGTTCAGAGGAATATAGCAAATGCAATCCAAACTTGTTGTTCCAAACTATATAGTGTAGTTCTCGTGTTCAAACATCATGTAGTATAAAAATACAAAATTTAGGGACTCTGGAAAAAGTCCTTTCCTGAGAATATCTGAGTCACTAAAGAAAACCTGGGAAAGGGGATAAGGCAGATAAGCCGAGCCTAGAGATAATTCATTGAACTCAGGGCCTATCAGTCATGTCTACGAATGAGCTAAGAGCTAAGTGACCCTCGTAGAAAATGGGACCGTTGTGGGCATCCCTCAAGGGAGTACAGGCTTCAAAATGAGAATAGTCAAGGGGGTCTGATTCTGCTTTTGCTGGGATCTGATGTGATACTCCTTATAAAGATTGGGTCTGCCTCCAAGAAGCCACAAGGCCACTGGGGATAAAGAACGTGAAGACAGCAGACCTAGACCTTTGATTCTGTCAAATAAACTCTCTGAACTTTTGTTTCCTCAAATATAAAATAGAGATAATAATGTTTGTACTACCCACCCTATGGGGTTATTGTGAGGATGTAATTAAATGTGGATGTTTTATAAACTATAAAATACCATCCAAATATAAGCAATAACATATATATGTGTGTGTGTGTATATATAGTTAATCTCACATTCATTGTTTATATCCAGGGTCAGTAAATGGAATAGAAATGAAATGTCTGTCAGTAAATTCTAAATGGAATATTTATTACATAATAGTGGGCTTAGGCCACAAAGAAAAAGACAGAATCATAGATAACTCACAAAGAGTAGAATCAATCCCTGAATAATCAAAAGATGATGGCAGTGACACTTTCTCTGCCATTTACTTACAGGATGCATTGGCTCGACAATGCCGGTGTTGTTCTAGCACATAACCCTCCACGCAATGACACTGGTGATGGCCAAGGCGGTCTTCACACATCTGATCACACACACCCCACATCTTGCAGTCATCAAAATCTACCATATGGAAAACACAAGTTTGTCATCATCCTTCACAGTATTTACCTAGAGAACCCCTTGAGAAATGTGTACAGATGGCAATTCAGGGTGCTAGAGAAAGTTCATTCTATCAAAGACACGTGGAGGTAGTTACGTAATAAAAAATTTTTATAAGACACAACAATATGAAGTAGGCCATCCATCAAACAGTAGAAAAAGTTGAATATGTATTTTTCCAAGGTGATTTATTTTCAATTACTTTCCAAAATATAGGAGATTAATAGTCAAGTAACACTATCTCTATTAAGGCAATTCCAACATTCCTGTATTTCCATGTGGATTCTTCCTCCCAAAATCAAATCTACTTCTTAAATAAAGGGTACCTTTTGATAAAGCTTCTATTTTAAAACCTATCTTCCACAGAATTGCAGCAAAGCCCAGACATGAAAAATAATTTTACTAATCATTCATAAATTAATTCAACTTTTATTAAGTATGTACAATGTACAAGACACTGGAAATGCAAAGTCAAAAACAAAACAAAAACAGTCTCAACCCTCCAAGGTTTTGCAAATTCTATTCTGACCCTGATCATTCATTCTTTATTTTTAAATTTGCTGAGAGCCTATTTTGTAGATTAAATTGGATTGTTTCCTGAAGTTTACAAAAGAAAGAGAAATCAGAGTCCCTACCTTCAAGGAGTTTATAATCTAATTGAAAAAAATGAACAATAGACAATAAAACAATCACAATACAAATCACAAGCACGTGCATGACACCCCAGTATAGTCTCAATGAATAAATATAAGAAGAATACTAAGTATGAAGGTCAGTTAGTCAGGAAAGGAATCTTAAAGAGAGGAAGTATTGAGATGGACCTTGATAAATATGTCCCAAAACTACTGCTCAAGTTTCTGAAAAAAACTTTTCAGTAGAAAAATGCTTGTCTGTTTATTTTCAAAGTGTTCAAATATCCTTTAAATATGCAAAGTCATTCTTTTCATACTATTGCTTCTAACAGGTCAGTTGATTCTGAGAGAGAATTTCTCTAGAAGGAAAGCCAAAGACCAGTCATGGTCTAATCCACTTTCCACCAGTGTGACTTTCATGAACACTACAGGGAGAACTGGAGCTCTGTTGTTGGCCAGAAAAATGGAATATTTTTGACAGTATACTGTCAACATTAGATGATTTTTGTTCATGGATCTCATACTTCATCTAATGGCCAGGACAGCTAAATCCATTTTACAAATGAAGGAAAAAAGTATGGAGAAGTAAAGGGACTCACTGAACTTAGGAAGCACTACATCTCAAATGTATCCCTTAATTCATAGGATGTGCCAGATGTCACTTGAACCTTCTAAATGTGATTAGAATAGAGAATTGGAGAGCAGCAACTGACAATATTTTGCTTTTTAAAAAAAAACAATATTTTGTCACAGGCCAATTTGAAAAAATATCTTCTTTGGTTTTCTTTCAACTCTAAGCAAAAACAATTTTCTTTTGTAAAATTAACTTGCCAGGATACTTAAAGGTTATTGTGGACTATTGTATTCCTCTGCCATTTATTTGTAATTTGAATTTTAAAATTCTAATCCATTACAATTAGAACTCACAAGGGGGTGGTCGAGGATCCTTAGTCCACTTTCCAGGCCTCAAATAACCTCTGTAACCTTCTGGAAACTCAAGGTTACAAGAATTCAGAACAGGTCAGAAAGAGGAGGGGGCAAGACCCTTTTAGTCCCCAAATCCTCAAAGCTGACTGTAACCACACACATTCCAGGGACTGTCCAGTTGTCTAAGATCAGATGAATAGATGGTATATGTTAAATCAGACCTGCTTCAAATACTGCAAAGCTCAGGAACAGAAGGTAGGTGATAAAACAAACCAAAAAGCAAGATATTCCACCATCCCGTTAACAGCTCCTCAAAGACAGCAACCTGATGACTGTGCCAGCTCCCACAGTTAGAATATGAAATGAAGTAATGAATTCTGTTTTGATTTAGTCTTTGTATCTATGGTACCTAGAACTGTGCCTTGCATACAGCAGGTACTTAATAAACCTTATTGAAATGAAACGAATTGCACTGAACCTGTTTTCAAAGAATTAGGAATTCCTCAACATTATTAAAATTCCATTCAGATATTCTGTATTTAAAGTTAACGAGGGTAGAAAAAACTTTTACTTGGCCACTCCCTCTCTATGCTCTACTAAGCACACACATCAGTTCTGCCAAAAGATTCGCCCCAGTGAAAAGGCAAGGACAGGACATTCAAGCAGAAATCCCCAGGTCATGACACCACCTGATTGTGAGTACAAGAACCATGAGACTGGCCAAGTGTTCAGAGTCGCTGAGGGAGACAGAGTCGTGATGGGAGGCTTCAGAAGAGCGCACAATGTGACTAGGAATTTTTCAGAGCAAACAGTCCTAACATCTCTTGGACAGCAAATGTTCTGAAGTTTTTCCTTTGAAGTCTTAGCTATAAATAAATTTTTAAAAAAACACACGCTGTCCAACTTTTAGTCACTAGAATGAGGTTTTGTTTTCTAGACAAGGTATGGGAATAAGTGAAGGAAAATCTTCCTAAGTCTTATCATTAATAGTATGAGTGGGAAAAGAAGAGAGTAAGATTTTAGCATCTTTCCCAGATGAGATGCTGGCACTGATTTAGAGGGAATAAAAGGTCTAAAGCCAACTTCTAGAACCTGAAAGCACAGAGAAACCACACGAGGAAAAGTGTGGTCTTGTTAATATTTTGGTATCATGTATTCTTTATGACCATTTTGTTTATTCCTCAAGTAATTCCATAAGTGGGAAGAGATAAACATTTCTAATGACTCCATTGTTACATAAGAGAAAAAGTCAAATAAAAAGTAATTTATTTCCTTTTTTAAAAAATTCTTGGGGCGGCTAGGTGGTGCAGTGCATAGAGCACCTACCCTGGAGTCAGGAGGACCTGAGTTCAAATACAGCCTCAGACACTTAACACAAAAACTAGCTGTGTGACCTTGGGCAAGTCACTTAACCCCAACTGCCCTCCAAAAAGCAAAAAAAAATTCTTCCTTTCCCCTTGTTTGTCCCCACTTTATGCTTCTCAGCATAAGAAAGGAGAATAAAGATAAAGGCATTAGTCTGAAATTTTTTAAAGATGAGTTGAATGTTTATAATCTAAACAATATGAATAGCTTAAAGAATATTTTGTATCTTATTAATGTCAAGGCAAGCGGTACAGTGAATAGAATGTTGAACCTGGAGTCAGACAGACTCATCTTCTGAGTTCAAATCTGGCCTCAGACACTTACCAGCTGTGTGACCCTGGGCAAGTCTCTTAACCCTGTTTGCCTCAGTTTCTCCATGTGTAAAATGAGCTGGAGAAGGAAATGGCAAGCCACTCCAGCATCTCTGCCAACAAAACCCCAAATGAGGTCATAAAGAGTCAGACACAACTAGAACAACTGAGCAATATCAAGTAGAGATTTTAGTATTAACTGCTTGTAAAAATTATTTGGGGTTTTTTTTATTATACTTAGGGAATTCAGAACTCCTTCTGATTATCTTGGGTCCCTCAGCCTTCACGTTAAACATTGGTCCTTCAACTTGGGTTACCATCTGAAAAAGGAATATCATGGTTTACAGGCACTATTGAGAATATAACCCTGATATAAAAAATCTAAAATATATCCACTTTGCACACTACAGGGATAACTGCAACAAGATTAATTTACTGTAAAAAGTCACTTTTCTCCTGACAAGTAGCTAACATAGAAAAGTGAGTACTGGAACCTTTGCTTACATTATTAAGTTATTTGGTCAAAACACTAAGAATCAGAATATTTTCTAGGCATCTCATAATAACTAGAACCATCTACTACTATAATTGCTCTTAGCTCTCAGTAGATAAGAAAACAATTCACATTCAAAAAAAAAAGAATCAACAGAAGCTAAAAATAAAGTATTGAGACAAAAAACTCAGGGTTTTTTTCCCCAATTCACAATCTTTTTTCAAGGCTTCAAAGTATCTAAATTAAAGTGAATCAATCTCAGCAAAAACATCTTTCCAATAATGGGAATGATTATGCATCATTCCTTCTTATCAGAAATACACCAAGGAATCTCAAAATCCTAGGTAATATAAAAGGGTACTGGATTCTAAGGATAGTCATGTAACCAGGAAGACCTGAGTTCAAGTTCTGACTCGGACATGTACTGACTACATGACCCTGAACAAATTACTGGACCTTTCAGTGCCCTGGTCAACTTCTAAGACTGCAAATTTCAGAGAAGGTGCTGACCTGCATTGGTAGAGGAAGTTTCCTTACCCAGGAATTCCCTCTACCAGTAAAATCACAAGTCCAGCTCCACCGCCATCCTACTAAAGGACAAAATAATGTACGAGAATAATTCTCAACTATATGTCCTTCAGGGATCCATAAAGAAATCCCAGACAGCACGTTACCACCTAGTTTCCCCTGCCTCCCCTTACCAGATGCTCCAGGGAACAAAGCTGACTGAGTTTCCTTTTCTTCGCTCTCCTTTCCTATGCCCTGTGCCAGGTGGCAGTGTGGCAGTGTTAATGGTTCTCTGGTCAAAGCATCATACATCAGGAGGTTAGCAGAAGAAAAATGAAAATGAAAAAAAAGCTGACCCACAGACCCTGAAAAATTGAGAAGTAAAAATACTAACATGTAAATCTGACTCCTCTATCGCCATTGTGATTATAAAATTACATTACAATTCACTAAGGTGCCTGCCTCAATTATTAGGTTATAAATTTCTTGTGGAGAGAGGTCTGGTCTTACAGTTAGGAAAATCTGGGTTTATATCCTACCTTAGAGATATACTTCTGGGTGGTTATGAGAATGTCACTTAACTTTATCAGAGCCCTGGGCAACTTTTTAGAGTACCATGACATAGTAAAAAGAGGGACAGATTTGGATGTGAGTTCAAGTCTCCATTCTGCTACTTATTTTCTGCATGACCTTGGGCAAGTCATTTAACCTCCTACACCTCAGCTTCCTTAACTAAAAGAAGAAAGAGTTGGACCACAAAGATTGCTTCCAGCTCTAAATGCCAATCTTCATTCACAAAGATAATTTTCACTCCAAAAGATCCCCACAGTGATGTAAACACCCTCCTCCTTGCCTGGGGGGCAAAACCCATCTGTCTTATTCATTTCTGCATATTCCCTCTTCTTTCTCCTTCTTGAATAGAGAAGATACTCAATAAATATTTATTGAATTTAAGTTAACTTGTCAAATTAGATGTCCAAATGTCCATTAAGCCCCAGGGTCTCGGTTATTTTTAACCACCCTAATAACAGATGTAGGAGGACATGTGCATGTGCTATATCCAGTTCTGAGCTAGACATTATCAGGGGCATTCAGAAGGAGGGTTCATCCTGCTAAGAAGCATTTTTTTTAAGTTCCAAATATGTTAAGAAGGAAAACAACACAGAATTCCTACCTCTTATCTTCCACTTATCCACACTAGCCTTGAGGTACCTGGCTAAGCTTTCCTAAAGTTTAACTTTGACACTCTCAAAATTCTCACTGAAGACCATTCTGTCATTTACTATCACATGTCATCACTTCCAGGGCAGCTAAGTGACAAAGTGGATAAAGTGCAGGGCCTGGAGTCAGGAAGAATCATCTTTCTGATTTCAAATCTGGCCGCAGACACTCACTAGCTGTGTGATCCTAGGCAAGGCACTTAACCCTTTTTGCTTCATTTCCCTCATCTGTGAAATGAGCTGGAGAAGGAAACTACAAAATACTCAAGTATCTTTGCCAAGAAAAGCCCAAATGGGGACACAAAGAGTCAAACACAACTGGAAAAGAGACTGAACAGTAACAACCGTCATCACCTCTAAGCACAAGTGGAAATTCCCTAATATCAATGATTATTCAAGCCCATAAATATTGTTACACATGGACTCTCCCATTTTTGACTTACCCACACAGGTCCGACTGTCATTGGAGCTGATGACATAACCCTGGGGACAATAACAAATCCCTCCAGTTGGTGAGGAGTGGCAACGATGCTGACAACTCAGGGTGGCACACTGAGATATATCTAAACAATAAAAGCATTTTTTAGCAATGCAGTAAGCAGAGTCAATCTTCCTAAAAAGTAATGGATTTTTTTCCTTTCTAAAGTCAAGAAGTATAGAACAGGGACATTCAAAATTGTCATAGCGACTTACATATAATAGGCACTAATTCAATTCTGAGCTCTTTTTAATAATTAAATTTAATCTAATGCTTGCAACTCAACATGAATCAATGTGATGACTATAAAAGCAGCCCAAAGCTTATAGCCCATGGCACAGTGCATAAAGCACTGAACTGTGAATACCCAAACCCAAATGCTGACTCACACAATTACCAACAAGTAACTCTGAACAAGTCACTTATCTTCTGTCTGCCTCAGTTTCCTCATCTGTAAATTGGGTATAATAATAATAATACCCACCTCCCAGGGTTGCTGAGAAGATAAAATGAGATAATATTTGTAAAGTACTTTGCAAACCATGAAGTGCTAAATAAATTCCAGCTATTATTACTAGACCATGGGTGAGTAATCTTATCTTCATATATAAAAATCAATATTTTTTCATATATGCAAGATATCCAAAATGTCTTTTTATATATCAAACTTGTTATTAAACAGCTATGATAATAATAAAAATAAAATAATAGTATGTTTGTAGGTATCCATACCATTGAAGTTGTTGCTAATTCTTCCTTCTCCATCCAATTACCAAATTCTATTCCTCTACATCCAAAATATCTCTCCCAAGTATCTATCTCCTCCTCTTTTCTCTCACTGCTACCTCTATTCAGGCCCTCATCTCTTCTTCCCTCTAATTCTTCCCCTTCCCTTCTTCCTAATTGTCTGCTAATTAGTCTTCCTGTATATAATTTATTTCCATCTTTTTCATTGCTGACCAAGAAATCTTCCTAATACCCACTTGGATTCATGTCATGCCTCTACTCAAAAACCTTCAGTGGTTCCCAATTGCCTACCAAATAAAACATAGCAATCCCTGAACCTGGTATCCCACTGGATTCCAACCTGCTGCTCCTCACACACTGTACACCAGCCAAACTGAACTACTCTCTATCTCCAGGTCATCCTAACCTTTCTTATCTCCGTGCCTTAGCTTGTATCATCCTCCATGCCAGAAAGCACTCTCCCCCCAATTTCCAACTTTGTAAATCCCTCCCTTTCATTAAGGCTCGACTCAAGTCACACATCCTCAATGAAACCTTTCCTATCCACTCCCAATCCCTGAGATGAAAATTATTTTTTCTCTCTTCACATTCCAAAGAACTTTTCCTGACCATCTCCTATACATGAGTTCAAATCCAGCCTTAGACATTAGCTGTGTGACGCTAGACAAGTCATTTAATTTCTGTTTGCATCAGCTTCCTCATCTGTAAAATAGGGACAATAATTGCACCTACCTCCCAGACATGTTGTTGGGAAGATTAAATGAGATAATATTGATAAAGTACTTTGAACAATGCCTGGCACATAGTAAATATCGTATAAATGCTAGGTTTATCATTATTATTATTATTATTATTATTATATATGTATCACATTTATTAGCATACTTGCCCTTTACCCCACTATAAGCTGCTAATGCTTTTAGGCATAGTTGGTATTTAATACCTACATGTTGAATTATATAAACAGTTTAAAAAACACTTTATACATATTACCTTATTTTGTCCCCCCAGTATCCCATAAAGTACAATTAGTGCAAGAAAACTGAAGCAGAAAGATGTTATGAAAATGGCGCAAGGTCTAGCATGTGCTAGAGTTGAGATTCAATACAGGTCTTCTGACTCGAAATGTAGTGCCACAACAAGGCAGAACAGAGCCATAGAAAGACTACTGGACCTAGAGCCAGGTGAATTGGGTTCAAATCCTGCTTCCAATGTTTACTAACCTTGGTGACCATAAACATGTCACTTTTAAATTTCCAAGCCTTTGTTTCTGTAAAATAGAAATACTTGTAGCACCTACCTACCAGGATTATTGTGAGTATCAGATGAAATAATATACAGAACTTACTCACTATGTTTTATAATTTTGTAAATTTCACTTTGTAAACATTAAAGAACTATATAGCGAGTTACTATCACAATCACCTTTTTCACTATACCCTCTAATTTGCAGAGGCAAAAAGGAAAGCTTAGACTTCTTGCATAATAACCCACTCCTGAGAGCTCTTATACTCACTGCAATGTCTGCCTGCAGTCACATTGGTCTCATCTTCTCCAGAAGGGCAGTCTGATGTACCATCACAAAGTTTTTCAATTGAGATACAGTGCCCAGATCCTGGACAGGCCCACTCTCCTGGGTAACACTCATGATGACCACTTTCTGAACAGAAGAGAAAAAAAAGCATGAATCATTTCAAATA
The DNA here is from genome assembly GCF_028583685.1 of Petaurus breviceps papuanus. Lineage (NCBI taxonomy): Eukaryota > Metazoa > Chordata > Mammalia > Diprotodontia > Petauridae > Petaurus > Petaurus breviceps. The sequence continues at coordinate 97,651,954 of NW_027187419.1, forward strand.
ATGATGAATTTCTTATATTAGTAAAACAAAGCCAATTTCTTTTTTACTTTTTAGTCCATGGTAATGGGAGGCATATAGCAAAACAAGTAATAGATAATCCAGAAATCATATCAAGCCAGTGCTTTAAACTGGCTCTCACACATTTCATCAGAGCTGATGAGTAGCAAAATTGGTTAATTTAAGTTCAGCTTCTACTTCTTGCTTTTGTATATTTATGAAGGAGATACTAATGGTTAAGGAAATGGTCCAAAGTCAGATAGTTAGAAGAAGACGTGAGTTTGCAATGATACATAGGCAGGATAATATCCTCTCCCCCAAGAAGAAGACTAAAATACTTAAACTAGTGATGTCAAACTCAAATGTAAACAGAGGCCATTAATCCATAACATAGATCCCTGATGGTCACATATTGATTTAGTTTCAAAATTTAAAATTATCTATGTTTTATTGCATTTTTATTACATATTTCCCAATTATATTTTAATCTAGTTCTAGCAGTCCTGGATCCTATTGGGGTCCCATATTTGACACCTCTGACTTAAACAGTGACTTGTGCAATCAGGACTGTCTGGAACACATTAGTACTTCTACTGGAAGAAGACAAATATGGGGCTAAAATTATCACGGTCCCAATATGACTGAAAAGATTAAAATAGAAATGGAGTCTTTAGGCCACTCTCTCAGGCCATTTATATGTGAAAAACATATATGTAAAATATCATGTGGAACCAAGCGATTTTCATAGAAAAATCAACCTTTGTTGTCACATCTGGGACTGTGAACTCTATGGTTAACTTGCTTTTGTGACATGGGGTTCCTGAACAAACTGGACTCTTGGACATCCCAAAAGCAGCAGAACCAAAGAGGAATCCAGCAAAATCGGGGCGGGGGGGAGGCAGAGAGTATCTACTTCTAAGTAATTCCTCCCACATATGATCTCTGACCTCTAACCCTTAACCTCATTCTCTCCTATACCTCCCACACTCATCCCATCCACGTTCCCCAGCCTTTTCAGTGTCACTATTTTACCAGGAAATTTCAGTTAACAAAAAAAAAAAATGCCACGTGCCCATGGGCTCATCCAAAGTATGCTAAGACAATTCCATGGATACCCCAATGCCAGGGACAAATCACACTATCTTGTCTTCTTTGACTTCATCTCCATTCCCGAAGCCCAATTTTTTTTTACAAATTAGATCACATTAAAAGAAATATCACAGCATCCCTACAAGATATAAGGAGTCACAATAGGACAAAAACTTGATAAGAGCCTAGCCTGTACACCTCAGGTATATAAGAGTGGGATTGAAACCACCTCACCTAGAATAAGAGGATAATAGGCTTTAGAGTAAATGTAAAAAATACTTTAACCTGGAGTAATGTTGCATAGGAATCCTGTTTTGATAGTCTGACAAAACCTGATGAAAATCAACCTAAATTGCCAAGCTAATTAGAACTGTATTCATTTGAAAGGCTACATAATTTAAAGTTATGTAGGTGGGGCAGTGTATTGAGAAGCAGGCCTGGAGTCAGGAAGACTGAGTTCAAATCTGGCCTCAGACACTTACTAGCTGTGTAACCCTGAACAAGCCACTTAGCCTTGTTTGCCTCAGTTTCCTCCTCTGTAAAATGAGCTGGAGAAGGAAATGGCAAATCACTCCAGGATCTTTGCCAAGAAAACCCCAAGAGTTAGTCATGACTGAATAACAACAGAAACAAACAAAAAAAAGCTAATCATCAACTGATATTCTAGGGAGGAAGCAAACCAGTGGAGGTCTGAGCCAACGGCACCAGATTATCACCTCCAGATCCCTCAGGAGTACACCTCGAACACTAAGAGCCTTGCTCTGGGATCTGAGGCTCATCTGTGAGAGTGGAAATTAGAATAAGAATACCCCAATCTTATTTGGTTTATCATTGTTTAATAAATGTTCAAGTTGAACTGTGTTAGTATGTGTCCTGCCTGTAGAGAGAGAGACAGTGGTATAGATGTGTGGAAAATAATTCTACCCAATATGCTTAGTGATAGCAAAGGAATTTATCTAGCTGATTGTATGTATATGAAACATAGACCTTTTTAAATACTTTATTTTCCTTTGCTGACTACTTCTTCAGGTCACTGTTACTGTCACTCCAGCCATTGAATTATCTCAGTCCCACCAAACCCAAGTTGACAGACAACTCTGCATGTCTATAAATTCTAATGAGGAGACAAGGTGCGTGCCCTGAAAAGCATTTCACATAGAAAGAACATATTTTGTCACAGGAAATATCTTCTGAGAGAGAAGTCCTCTACTCACCACAGCCATTTTCATCTGCATTATCTTCACAATCATCATCACCATCACAAACCCAACTTTGATGAATACAACGGCCACTTGGACAAGTAAAGAAATTGCCTTTGCAGGTTTGATAGGCTAAGAAGAAAGAACAACTTCACTCCTCAGATATAAACCATGAAGAATAATCAAATTAGAATCATGGGTTAATAGCATGTTAAAAGGGAAGGGACCTTAGAAATTATCTAATCCAAGTTCCACATTTTATAAAGGTCCTGAAATTAGAGGTAAAATGCCATGCCCAAGGTGATACAATTAGTATCTACAATTAGTATCTACTAATTATACAGATCTAGGTCTAGAACCCAAGTCTCTTGAGACCAAGTTCAGTGCTCTTTCCACAAAAATGCACATTTACCCTGACATAAGGTCTACCCATCAGCTGAAACTTATAGAGCTAATGAAGTCATATGAATGTTTTCCTAATCAAAAAACAAAAGAATAAAAATGAATGGCTCCAGGATACTCACATATTGAGGAAATTCATCTCAGATTTAATCTAGAATTGGGGGAAGAGTCAATAGCCCTAGAAGAAGGTGCTCACTGAGGAGTAGCCATTTGAAAGTAAGACTGATATTTGCACAGAATCTTACCTCAATGACTTCAACCCCAGGTATAATTACTATCTCTTTTTTGACAAAGCAATCTATGCCAAGAGAAAATGGTTCAAGGACTCTTAGGATCCCTCTGGAAAAAATATTGCAAGTGTTGGGTTGTTTTTTTCTTTTCATAAAAAATATATTGATAATAGCATCTCTATTGCTAGTCATAAGAAAATAGATGTAGAGCCACAAGGGATATCAGAGGTCATCTAGTCCAACTCTCTAATTTAATAGATGAGGAAGGGGAGATAGTCTATACTTCCTAGATTTACTGATGCATTATCTCAAAGGTAATATGGAAATGATAAAGATGACCTGGTACAGGCTAGATACTAACTAGAGTGATATGCTAAGAATTAAAAATACCTAGTTTCAAAGCCTGCCTCTGACACTTGTTCGATGTGTAATACTGTACAAGTCACTAAACATCTATGTTCCCCAGAAAACTCCATAGAACTACTAAGTCATAGATGGTTTTCATTCTTCAGCAGTAGAGGGAGTTCCCATAGCGGGAGTTTCCAATATGGATCAAACTATAGATCCTTTGTATATTCCTCTAAGTACAGAAAGAGTTGTTGAGAATTATGGAAATTTTTAAAACTTTGTTAGGTAGTCTTCACTTTCAGTCTACTATCCCTGCATCCACATGACATAGGAGAAACAAGGAAGCAAGGCCCATCCATGGGCAATGAGGTTCATGGTATTTGTTTACTCTCAATTTGCAACTGGTCTCTTAATCAACATTATTATTTGTTCCTTCATGTGGAGAGCCTCAGACTTCTTTTCCTTGCTTCTACTACTCTACTGATTGATAAGTACCTACTGTGTACTGTGCTAAACACTGGGGATACAAAAAGATGCAAAAAAGACAGTTCCTGCCTTCCAAAAGCTCACACAACATAGTGCTTGGCACATAGAAAGTGCTTTTTCATTTACTCACTCCTTCATAACCTATGCTCTTCTGGAATTTCCTTCACTGGCTCCCAACTTCCAGATGATAGGAATTTTCAACTAATTACGAGGGATGAACCCAACAAGGGTTAAAGTACAGCAGAATAAGTGCCTCCCTTTCCAGTATGAATACTACCAAGTCTCTCATTTTTGTATCTTTATCTCCAGCATTGCACATAAGTACTTAATAAATGTTTTTTGCTCATTCATTCTCATTCTATTCTCAAATGTGTCAACTATTACTCCTGGGAAAAAAATGGCAGAATTTAGAATTCCTAGAACACATTACACCCATATAGGGGGAAAAAGGAACAACTAAATATGAGGCTTTAACAACGAGGACTTTGGGGAGAAAACAAATTTTGTCAATGGAAGAATATCTTTGGAAGAAACTTCAAGAGTCAAATCATCATAGCTAACACTTTTGGCAAGGTTTCTAAGCTATCTTCTGGTTCCAAAAGCCATCTAGCTTAGTACCTCTTTTGTTTCAGAAGAATAAAAAGGGTGGTTTAAAAAATGTTAGCTTTGAATAACAGGACCCAAAATAACAGAATCACCGTACTGCAGTCATGTTCATCACTCTGGTCTCCACAGTCATCATCATGGTCACAGACAAAGGATCGAGGGACACACTCTCCATTGGCACACTGAAACTGGCTATTCAGGCATCTCTGAGCTGGGACACAAAGGGAGAAGGGAAAAGAAAAAGGGCAATTTCATTCCTACCATTCATACCAAGCTGAAAAGGATCCTGATCATTTTTATTTTATGGTAAGAATGAACATCATACTTAAAAAAGAGAACCAGGCACACATATCGTCCTGGGGGCTACTTACTGCAGTTGGCCTCATCAGAGGAGTCTCGGCAGTCTACTTTCCCATCACACCGCTGGTTTGTGTTATAACATGCCCCGTTGGCACAAGTCAACTGAGCACACACTGGATATTCTAAAGAAAGAATGGAAACATATGTTCAATTTGATTCAATTCAATCAAGAAACATTTGAAGGTAAAGGAGAGAAAGAAAGAAAGAAAGAGAGAGAGGAAGAGGAAGAGGGAGGGAGAGAGAGAGAGAAAGAGAGAGGGGGGGGGAGAGAGAGAAAGAGAAAGGAAAACAGTAATCCTGAAGGAATTTGTATTCTTCTGGAGGAATACAACTCATATACTATTAAATATATACATGATTTAAAAAATACATAATTTGTGTGAAAGACCATTAACAACCAGGAATATATTGTAGTGTAGTGATATAATAGAATGTAGCAAGTAAGAAAATGGTCATTGATAAAAGCATTGAAAAATTTCAAATTCCAGATCTTGGAACAGCATTAACTACATCCTCCATACTCTATCAGGCCCAGACTGAAGCAGAGCTAATTATAATCTTCCTCTGAATATCAGCCTCCAACTAGATGTGTATCTCCCTAAAAGTAAGACTCTAGGAAGCTGATGAAAGTATCAGGTTAAAAAATTACTACTTGGGGAAACAACTACAATCCCCTCATCTATCACAAAAGGAAATGAAGTCAAACTAACATTATACTTCACAAGCCACTATTGCTACTGGGTAGAGTTCTACCTGATTTCAAATTGACTTCTTGATTTTAGAATTAGTCTTTCAACATAGAAAAATTTCAGTTGACAGGATCATCTTTTCTTCCATTTTCTTGAAATGAAAATAATTATTTTGATCTATTAACTTCAACGAACATACTAAGTGGTGCAATGAACAGAGTGTTGGGCCTGAAGTCAGGAAGACTCATCTTCCTGAGTTCAAATCTGGCCTCAGACACTTACTAGCTATGTGACCCTGGGCAAATCACTTAGCCCCATTTGACTTGGTTTCCTGTAAAAATCTGTAGAAATGGGGGCAGCCAGGTGGCGCAGTGAGTAAGAACGCCGGCCCCCCAGTTGGGAGACCTGGGATTGGTTCTGGGCTCAGATACTTAACACTCACACAAAATAACTGGCCGTGTAACCTTGAGAGAGTTACTTAACCCCAATTGCTTTAAAAAAAAATTTTTTTTATCTGTAGAAATGAGGTGGAGAAAGAAATGACAAACCACTCCAGTATCTGAGGAAGGAAGGAAGGAAGGAAGGAGGGAAGGAAGGAAGGAAGGAAGGAAGGAAGGAAGGAAGGAAGGAAGGAAGGAAGGAAGGAAGGAAGGGAGGGAGGGAGGGAGGGAAGGAGGGAGGGACAAAGGGAAGGAGGAAGGGAGGAAAAGAGGGAGGGAGAGAGAAAGGGAGGGAGGAAGGAAGGAATCTGCCATTGCTTTAAGGACACTCAAAAAACAAAGAGAGCCTTTTAAAAAATTATTTAATGATTTTTTTTTTACTATAGTCCATCTAAATTAAACTCTGCTGCATGGCCTTGAGCTAGCCTTTTATGCATCTATAAAATGAACATAATTGCCTAAGCTACTTCACAAGACAATTATAAGAAGTCAATGAAATAACATATATGAAGACACTAAAAATTGTGAAGATGTATACAAGCATGAATTATTATGGCATCACTATATTAACTATCCCATACACAGCTCTGCCACTAAAGAGTGTCAGGACCCACCCTGGTATAGTGGTCAAAACTCTGGACTTAGAGTAGGCAGACCTGGGTTGGCGTCTGGCTCTGCTGTTTACTAGCTGGGCAAGTCACCGCCTCTCTGGTTGTCTGTTTCCTCACTTGTAAAGAAAGCACAGTTAAACTAGGTGATCCCTAAGGCCCTTTCATGTCTCACACATTGACTACTCTGAGCTTCAGAGCCCTCATCTATAAAAATGAGTAGCTCCCATTTACAAAGTACTTAAGATATGCCAAGTACTTTACATAATTTGATCCTCTTAACAACCCTGGGAGGTAAGCAGTACAGTTATCTCCACTCTACAAATGAAAAAAAGATGAAGCTAAGAGAGATTAAATGACTGTGCCACACATAGCCAAATATTTGTCGGGGAAAGCATTTGAAGGGGCAGCGACATAGCGCAGTATATGGAGCTAGGGGCTGGGAGTCAGGAAGGACTTGGAGTCAGGTTCAAATTCTGCCTCAAACACTTACCAACTGTGTGACCCTGGGCAAGTCATTTACTCCAGTTTGTCTCTGTTTCCTCACCTATAAAATGAACTGGGGAAGGAAATGGCAAACCACTCCAGTATTCTTGCCAAAACAAAAAACCCAAAACTATAAAGGGCTCAACAAAGGGACAGACACCACCGAAAACAACTGAACAACAAAGCATCATTTGAAGCCATAACTATTCTGACTCCAGGTCTGTCTTTCCACAACATAGCCTCAATTGACCTCCAAGTTTCCTATAAACTCAACAATTTCACAAGTCTTTTAATAAAGGTGAACTTGTTCATAAAAGACACTTTTTAAAAAGCATTTTAAAATCTATGCATTTAAATTATCTTTCTCTTCTCATTTCTCTGGGGCAACTAGGTGGTATAGAGGATACAGCAATGGGCTTGGAGTAAGGCAAACCTGAGTTCGAATTTAACCTCTCTGACACTTATTGGCTATATGACCTGGGCAATTCATTTAGCCTCTGTTTGACTCAGTCTCCTCATCTATAAAATGGGAATTGTGAGAATCAAATGAGACATATGTAAAGTGTTTAGCACAGTGCCTGGTACATAGTAAGCATTGTATAAATGTTATCTATTATCATTACTATTTCTATCATTACATTTTCTTTCCTTGATCCTCTTCTTTTTCTAACATAATTAAAGATTGCATTTATAGTGATTCTATATGGAACACGTTGTCTTCAGAGGTTTTTAACCAAGAGAAAGTTTTGCTTTGACTACCTAACTTGCCTAGGGCCTGGAAAGAGGATCTGTGATTAAAAAAAAAAAATCCCAATGGCTCAGAAAACCAAGAGTATTGTTCTATTTTCATGCTCTCATAAGCGTTAGTGACTAGGTTTGAGGTTTCGGGAACAAATGTCGATACATTCAGATGCTTTCTGCGATGATCTCAAAGAAGACTTCTCTAAGCCCCTTTAACTGGTGTCAATGGATAATAGCCTCTTCAGAAGCTGAATGAAATTTCTTTCAGTTAAAATCTTTCATCTGTACAAAAGGCATTCCATAACTTCAGGTGGCTATAATTTTTTTTACTGTGAATGACAAATTCTTGTGCAACATTTTTATCTTTCTATTTTTGAATACAATAAGGCCAGATTCCTAACTCTTCAGGAGGTACTTAAGCTTGTACCTTAAAAGCATTTTAACAACTAGGTTACCAGTTTCTATAGATTAATAAATCTTAGAATTTCAGAGGCACAAGGGAAACCTTAGAGATTATCTAGTCCTATTTCCTTATTTCCATGTATATATATATATATATATATATATATATATTAATATGGAAGCAAGAATGGCATTTTTGTAGTTATGTAAAAAGACAAATGGCAAAAATAGTTGAATAAAATTGTATATATAAGCTAGAGATAGGGAAACAGTGTGAAACAGTGGAAAATGTGATAGATTTGGAATAATGCAAGACCTAATCCTAGTGCCTATATAAAGTGACCCACAGCAAGTCATAACCACTTTGAACTTCTAGTTTCCTCATCTGTAAAATGGGAATAATAACATTTGTGCCACAGAATAGTTGAGAGAAAGCAGGCCTGGTAGTTAAGACCTAGGTTCAAGTCTTATCTTTGACACCTATTGGCCATGTGACCCTGAGCATTCTAGTTAACCTCTCAGTGCCCCCAGGCAACTTATTCCCAAAGGTTGTAGAGAGAGTCATTGTTGATCCCACTGATTAGAGGGACCTCTCCCTGGAAGCTCACTATCCCAGTGAAATCAGAGGTCTAAACTAAATACATACATACAAATACACATGCATATATGCACATATAATATATGGGTCTACATATAGACACAGAGGTGTATATGTCTATATCATATGTATATATATAAATATTTATCTATGTGTTTGTGTTTCTGCTTGTATACACCCTACATATACTACCTGACAGTGTTGTTTTGAGGAAAGTGCTTTATAAACCTGAAATAACTCAAAGAAGGGGAGGGAATTAACTCAGAATTAAATTTTGCTTTGACATTTGTTGCGGTTGTGATGGTGTCTTTCAAAATGTGTCCCCTCAGCATTATGGTCATATGTCAACCTGATGAGTCACACAACCTTTTACTTGCCTTTACACACAAATCATGAATCAGGTCTTAAATATCTTAGGGACCAAATAACACCTAAATAATCCCCCACCCCCTAGTTGGTCTTGATCACTCACAGAGCAAACATCTTATCAAGGACACTAAGAGCAGCCACCCCCCACCTCCCCAGTGGAGAGAGAATTCTTGGGCACTCCAGCTTTCTCTGTTTCTGTCTCTCTGTCTCTATCTCTGTTTCTCTCTGTCTTTTTCTGTCTCTCTGTGTTTTCTGTTTCTGTCTCACTCTGTAGCTGTGTCTCTCTGTCTGTCTTTCTCTGTCTCTGTCTCTCTTCTGTGTGTGTGTATCTCCTTCTGTGTTTCTCTATGTCTCTCTCTTTCTCTCTGCCTCTGTCTTTGTCTGTCTCAGTCTCTTTCTCTCTGGGTGTCTTTTTCTCCCCTCTGCTTGTCTGTGTGTGTGTGTGTGTGTGTGTGTGTGTGTGTGTGTCTCCATATCTGTCTCTGTCTCTCTCTGTCTCTTTCTGTGTCTGTCTCTCATCTCTGTCTCTCTGTCACACACACACACACACACGCTGTGAGGAGAGTGGAATTTATTAGTCCCTGGGCTCTGGCAGCTCCATTTATGATTGTGATTGTAGACATGGGGACTCTGAGGCAAATTTGTTTGGCAGGTCCCTTGTTCTCCCCAATCCTGCCTTTTGAGAGACCGTGCCATCAAAAAGAAAGGGAACGGCCTCAAGCAGCCCAAACTGACACGACTTTAAGGTTACTGACATGCTCATTCTCTGAATGAACAACAAAGCCCGGCTCGGTGTCGTCAGGCGAAGTCTTGTGATGGTCAGAGGTCAGCAGTTTGACACGCCAAATGAATGGAACGCTTTCTTGTCTCTATCCATGCTGATAACGAATCTCTCTCAATCAACTGGGGATCACATTGCCCCCTCCCCACACACACACCTCTTGGATCTCTCCTGCACACAGCCTCAGCCCAGGATTTGCCCCCACACAGAGCAGATACAACATAGAGGGCTGAGAAAGGAGGCACATTGCCCCAAGGTAGCTTTGTAATAGGCCTAGATGAAATTCAGCCAAATATTTGGGAATACAAAAAAAAAAAAGAGGACAGCCTTCTTTTCTCCCTTTTGGGGACCCACACAAAAGCAATGGGTCTAAACTGCACTGAGTTTGTGCTGAACCTCGATCCCTATTGCTACAAGCATTGCGTTAATTAATGAGCTTTTCTCTGGCCCAAGAAAGAGAGGGCCACCATCCCCTTACCTCCCCATTGGGCTGTTTCTGAAAGCTTGCTTGTTTGTTTGGCAAGACTGAGTCTAAGCATTGTAACTTTTTTTCTATAGACAGATCTGTCATGCCACTGAAGTACGCCACAGAATTTTAAGCAGGGAGGAAATTCGCATGGATTCATTTAGAATATACACATGAATACTGGGCTAGGTCTTTATTCTGGATTTTCTCATGTGAAATTCGTAAGGATCTTAGTCATTAATCCACAAAGTCTAAAGCTTAAAGTGTAGATATCAGTGTAAAATTTTATGCCTAAAAATTCAAGTTTATGTATTTATTTAAATACACTCCTGGATGCATATCCCATTTCAGTGAATAGAGTATGACAAGTTTGGGACTTGTTTTTGTTTTGTTTTGTTTTTAATTCCATATTATGGTTCTGTTCCTTCTACAAGGTCAGAGTCTGATAGCCCAAACATGCATCCTTTATAAAATAGTGATTAAATACAGTCATTCCTTAGAACAAACAGCAAAGGAAAAAGTCATCTAGATTAGTTTTTAAATTTCTTATAATTGTTTGTAGTACTCACCTTTCCATATTATACATGCTTACATACATATACCTATATGTTCCTCTGCTACTTTGGCATTGGCAATGTAGCTGATTTAAAAAAAAATCATTAAGATGATAGCTCACATAATTAAGGAAGAACAAAAAAAATTTCCCCTATTCTTTCTATATAAAATTAGAAACTAGAATTCATAATTAACATTAAAAAATAATCATCTTAAATAGAACTTAGTTTGCATTTCTCTTATAATGAGAGCCCATATCATGTCTCATTTTTGTATTATAGTTATATTTGTATATGACTGTCTTTAGACTAGATTAGTAACTCTTTGAGGACAGGGACAGTCTTATTTAATCTTAATGATACTGCCTAACTGCAGTCTGTGCACAGTAGGGGAATAGAAGGTATTTGTTGAAGAGTTGACAGAGAAAACACAGTTTGCAGACCTCTTTACCCTCTCTAAATATAAATAACCCAATGGTACAATGAAGTAACAGACACGTTAATGTGCTGTAAAAGGACAAAGTGCTATACATTTGTCCTAGGGATAAGACATTCAACAATCAGGCAGTCATGCTCTCAATTAGTTCCATCCTCAATGCTTGACAAAATGGCCAAAAGAAAATAAAAACAAAAGTAGACATGCTAAAGAAAGAGACTGAATCTAAACAGATTTATGTAGATAAGGTTCAGCCAAAAGGTTCAAAATGGGCAATGGGTGACATGCTTAGGGAAATTTAGTTCTAAAACCCTATTTTCCCTTTATAACTCTCAGGTTATACTTTTTAAGACAGATGGCTACTCCAGCTCTAGGGCAGGCTAATATGTTCAGAGGAGAGATTTTCTCACCTGGGAGTGATCAACTTTTTAGTTTGGTCAGCAATTCTTCACTGGTGAGTACTACCAACAGGATTGGTTTAGCATTAGCTAAAGAAGATACATACCATGAGGAAAAGAGAAAATTAGTGAAATGAAATGGAAAGGCCACAGGAGAAAGGGTACAGGGATGAGATGAGGGAGTCAGAGAAAGGAGAGAAAACTTTCTCTATTGAGGGAATAAAAATCTCATTAGCCCTAATGCTGAGCTTTGCAAGTCATAGTGTTATTGGCAAACCTAAGTAGTCTGTAAGGAGAGTAGGAAATGGGGGAGAGTAAAAAGAAAGAATTAGCAAGAAAAGAAAAGAAAGATATAGATAGCTTTTTTATAATGTATGTATAGATAGATAGATAGATAGATAGATAGATAGATAGATAGATAGATAGATAGATAGATAGATAGATAGAAAGAAAGATGGTATTATGGTACAGTGCCATTGGGGCAGCTAGTTGGTGTAGCAGATAAAGCACCAGGCTAGGAATCAGGAAGATCTAAATTCAAATCCTGCCTCTCACACTTACTGTGTGACCCTGGGCAAATCACTTAAACCCTATTTGCCTCAGTTCCTCATCTGTAAAATGGGGTATTCTAGAGAAGGAAATGACAAACCACTCCAGTACCTTTCCAAGAAAACCCATGGGCAAAAGTCCCTGTGGTCATGTAGAGTCTGACATGAATAAACAACTATTAGACTATTTCCTTACTCAGTTACATTGGTTGCCTACCTGCTCTTCTTCCATGATTCCAAAGCTATTAAGGGCAGGAGAACTCCTTGCATATTCACGTCTATAAATTCCCCATCTCCTAAGTCTTTTCCTAGTCTACTTTGGGAAACCGATATGGATATTTTCCAGTCTAACCACAACTTGTTCTTCTAAGGGTAATGGTTTGATTCAATGTAGAAACTCTGAAGAACCCCATTTGCTTCCCAAAATACTAAGGAAAGGCAAGAGAGGTTTTAGTGGGTGCTCCCTATTGCTTTCAAATGTTGGAGGTAGATACCATCCTTAAGTTAGAATTCTGAAACACCTGCCTGTAGTAATAGAACCTAAGACAGAAAACAGCCCTGTAAACCTAGAAAGGGCACAAAGGAAAAGAATCATGGAGCAAACTGAACAGCACAGAATAGCAGTATGGGTCAGAGATAAGTACAAACATTTCAAATTGCACCTCAGGTGAAATGTTTCCATTTTGTGTGTTGAAGAACAGGTATTGACCTATTTATGTTTAAGATCCCAGCGATACACCTTGGTTGAGCATTAGGAGATGTGATTAATCTTAGTGATTTAGCTGAGCAGAGCTTGTCAGAAAAGGCATTTCTAGGAAGGCTGAAAGCTGGTTTCCCTACTTCCCAACGACAACAGTGAGGTCATCTTCTAAAAATAACTTGAAGCTCGAGCACCCCTGATGCTGGGAACCAGAAGGATAATTGTTATTGCCCCAGCAAAAGAGACGGAGAGGGAAGAAGCTTAGAGTAATGAATCACAAGTATTTGTACAAGTGCTCCTCGGCTCAGATATTCAGCCTCTACCGGGTATGCGTGAATGGCATTGTACCATAATAACATAGCATAATAGCATAACGGCATAGGTACCAGCCACTGTCCAAGCTGCAGTACTCCTATACAGAAAGACAAAAGTACCAACCAAGAAATGCAGCTAGGGTGTGATTCTTGTGAGTGTGTGTGTGTGTGTGCGCATGTGCATGTGAGCACACACACCAATAGCTATGGGCTCTTCCTTGTACCCTGAATGATTTCCCAAGTCAACCTCTGACTCTCGGAATCCCTGGTTCAAACACCATGTCCTCTACAAGGCCTTCTTAGTCTGCCCAGCTGCTAATGCTCTGCCTTCTAAAGTTACCTTCTGGCTACTACCCTGTATTTGCTTGAGTGTTCCTAGTTATATAAGTTGTCTCCCTCCATTCAAATGTAAGCTCCCTGAAAGCAGGGATTTGGGGATTTGGGTAGTATTGGGGGCTTTTTGCTTGCTGTTTTCTTGTATCCTCAATAGTACAATGACTAAAACATTGTTGTCATTTAATAAATGCTTATTTATAACATATGTGTATATATATTATGTATGTATTATATAGCACACGTATATGTACATATATATTGTTATTCAGCCATTTCTTAGTCATGTCCAACTCTTCGTGAGTTTTCTTGGCCAAGATACTGGAGTGGTTTGCCATTTCCTTCTTCAGCTCATTTACAGATGAGGAGCCTGAGGTAAACAGGGTAAAGTGACTTGCCCAGGGTCACACAGATAGTAAGTATCTAAGGCTGGATTTGAACTGAGGAAGATGAGTCTTCCTAGATCCAGGTCCAGCATTCTATCCCCTGACATATTCTTCTCACTGTCTCAGAGCACCAAATCCTTTCTTATGTATTGACCTGCCGGAAAATGTACATAGGACTCAAGGAGTAGAAGGACAGAACGGATGAGAACAAATCTCATTTGGCCATTGTGGAATCCTAGAAGCAAGAAAAGGTTAAGATTGGAAGGGACCTTTGGAAATCATCTAATCCGATTTCTTATTTTAGAGATGAGAAAGCTGAGACCTAAAGAAATTAACAGGCCCAGGGTCACTGAACTGGTTCGTCGTTGTTAGTCTTTTCATCATGTCCAACTCTAGTTAGCAGTAGCCAAATATGGCATTAAATGGGAGGAGAGGGATGGCTTGAGGAGCAGTAGTCATCATTTTCATTATTCTTGCTGTTAGTTAACTCCCCAAAATTTCTGAGTCCAGAGCCTGACTCTGGTCTATCCCCCTGATTCCCCTCCACCTGCTACTCTTAATCAGGCTTAGGTAATGGAGAAAAGAGGTTTTAAATTGCATAGGACAGAAAATCAATGAAAGAAACCCCCAAGGAGACCGCAGCCCCAGTAGCCCGCGGAATCAATGCTGCTGATGACCAGCTAGAAAGCCTGCATTTTAACAAGGGGTTTGCACTTTCCTCTGGCCTCCCTAAGTATCTAAAAAGAAGTGTCTGAAACCCCCAACGGCAATTAGTAGTATTTTTACTCAAACATAAGTCACTCAGGCATGTTGACCAGTAAAATAAAATGATCAATTTACTTAACTAAAAGGAAACTGTAGGATTTTTGTGCAGCCCATGTCTCCAATATACTAATTAAAAGGCCTGCAGCTTCAGCATTGTTAGGATGTTTATCTTAGCCTCTGCATGGGTAGTTTTTCTTTGCTGTTAATCCCATTAGCAGTAAAAAAAGAAGTGGCTTTGAATCTTTCCATCCCATTTAAAAAACACACACACAACTGACAAGTTGCTTAATATCAGTTGGCATTTTGCAGATGACCAGACTATATAATAACATAACCTAGTCAAAAGAAAAAAAAATGAGTTTTTACTTCTTTTTAAATCTTGAATTACCTTGTATTTGATAACATTTTATATTTGAAAAGTGTAAAATCAATGGCTCATCCATCTGTTTATATACCAGATAAAATAACCAAACACACAGAAACATAGTCATCTGCCTGAGTTCTTTTCAAGGATAAACTCTTTAGTAGAATCTGAATATTCCCATCTTCCATAATCTTATCCATTCTTACTCCTCTAGTCATCTCTCTTTTTAAGCTACCAGAACTACTAACCATTGTTTTCCTTATCCTTCATCTTTATTATTCATAATTACCACCTCAGAACAAAGCCATCTTCCTGTCACCATTACAGTCTTTCTATTTGTTATTATTCCCATTTTACATTTGGGGAAAGTGAGGAAGACAGCAGTTAAATTACTTGCCCAGGGTCACACAGCTCAGGTAAAATCTGAGGCTTAGATTAGAACTCAGGTCTTCCTGACTACAGGCTTCATTCTCTCTCTACTGTGCCTTCTAGCTGCCTCTTTGTTGTGATTCAATTGTTTCAGTCATCTTATTTTTCATGACCCTCTTTTGGGGTTTTCTTAGAAAAGACAAAGGAGTGGTTTGCCATTCTCTTCTCCAGTTCATTTTACAGGTGAGGAAACTGAGGCAAACTGGGTTAAATGACTTGCGCAGGGTCACACAGCTAGCCCAACACTCTATTCACTGTTCCACTTGAGGGAACAACTTAATTTTATTTTCTGTGACTTTCTGTAGCTTCAGCCGAGGCAGATGAAATTAAATCATCATTTACCTCCAATTCTTGTCTCTGATTGCTGTTTATTTTCATCATTTAGATGGTTTTTAGTGTTGAGCCATGGGCTAAAAAAGCAGAAATTAGCAAATGGTCAAATTTTTTCTTCAGGAACTGAGTACCAAACCATCATCTGACTCCTGAACACCAATGATATTTTCAAATGAAGTTTTTAAAAAAGCATTAAAAAGTAAGGACTTATCTTTAATAAAAATTCTTAGAAATTGTCTAGAGAGTCCATATAGGAAGAACGGTCAGACTTGGAGAGTATTAGCCCTTTGCCGACCCAACTGCATCTGTGTAGTGCCACCTAGCTGACTTCCTTTTCTCTTCTACTAGACTGTAAGATTCTTGAAGGCAGGGGTTGAGTTTTATTTGTCTCTGAACCCCTACAGTGCCAAACCTAATGTTTATATATGGTTGACACAATCATTACAGTCAATAAGAATTTGTTGAACAAATTAATACACAAGAAGCACTATCTCTTCAAGGGAAGAAATGACTTGTTTGTAAAATATATTCACTGACCCACAAGCTTATGAACCTGAGATTCAATGTATTTGAACCAAGTAACTAAATTCTATCCAGCAAGCTATGACCACAATGCTAAGGGGCATATTTCATACAATAACTTCAAACCAAAATGAAAGAGCCAAACCCTGCCCTCTGCTATGATGGGATCTCCCCTTGGCATTTTTCTGTAGTATTTTCTATAGTATTTCTTTTCTCCACAAAATCAAAACATAAAAGATATGGTTGTTAAATTATCTCAATATATAGATATGATCCTTTCTTAACATTCACTAAATTTTACACATATTAATAAGGAAAATCTAGCTAAAGGACTATTTATGGTAGGAAGGAAAAGAGAAGGCAATGTATTTAAAAGCAGACCTATTATATTTGCAAGGATTTTTTAACCTTTTTTAAATTTTAGACTTGAATACTAAAACTTAAATACTTAAAAAGAAAAGAAATGGAAGCATATTACATACTTAAATATAAAATAAGGGGGGAATGTCATATGAACAACACAATGTAAGAGAGGATTCAAAATATATAGCAATAAATTTCAATTCAAGAAAGCCTATATATTAAATACTACATATTGTGCTGAAAACTGTTCATCTTTTCTTTGCTTCCTTGCAGGTTTTCCTTTGTCCTTTCCTATGAATCTTTTACTCTGTTTTTTCCCCTTTTCATCTCTCCTCTCCTCCAGGGATATCTTTAAAGGCTATTGCATACACTGGTCAAGTTCAAGTGGTATATAATTCTATAAGTAAATAGCAGCAAGTCTGATCTTTTTAATTCTACATTGGCCATAACCATCAACAAGATTTATGTTTTCTAACCAAAAAAAAAACCCTAATATACAAAATTTACTTCTACATACATTTCTAAACCTCATTCCCTTCCTTGCCTACTGTTGTGAAGCTAGGGTACTCATATACCAAGTCATGAGAGCAGATTGTTTTTCTTTTTTCCCTTCAGAGAGCGACCTCAAGGTTCCATAGTCCACGAGCAAAGTCATGAGGAGTAAGTCTTACTAGTGATTTTAGAGTTGGCTACCAGTGATACACATGGAAGAAGTCCAAATAATCTGTCCTGGCTACCTTTTCTTTCATTTTCTTTCAAAATACCACTTCCTTCCATCACTCTTGTATTTCAGATTAAGCATTCATTTCTACACATTTGTAAGTAAAAGATGAAAGGATAGGCAATAGGCTGGGTGTCTAGTTTTCTGATACCTTCATAAACATGGACATGGATAAGAAAATAAACCTCTCAGTTAAGTTTAGTTTCTGTTATCCCTTTGAAGATTTTCTGTTCCTTGTACTATATATAAATTTGCTATGTGTACAGATTTCAGCTTTCTTTGGAACTCTTCCTGCCTAATTTATAACTGCAAGTTTGAGTTGATACTTTCTGTATATCTTTTCATTTTTTGTGGAGGCAGAGGGAGGCACAGAAAATGACAAGGATATGCTGAGGCTTAATAGAGTCTATTATTACATTTTCAGTGTATCTACACATCATTTATGTCCAACTTACCTTGCATATATCATTTTGTATGTAATTGTTTTCATGTTGTCTCTTCCTCTAGACTGAGTTCCTTGAGAGCAGAGACTTTTGCCATTCCTTGTACCCCAATAGCTTGGCACAGTGCCTGATTTAAGTGATTCATCATTAGTCCCCTGGAATCATGGATAACTAATAAAACCTCAACTCACTATTCAGAGAAAAAAGAGCTTTGGAGGAAATACATCTTTAACCATCTATGCCTGAAACCATGGAGAACCACTATGCCATTAAAAGATACAGAACAGCAGACTAGAATATCCACTGGTCTGACCTAAAATGAAATTCTAACAATAAAATAAACTGGGAAAGTAAAGAAGAATTCAGAGGCTCAGCACACTCTCTCTTCACCTACATCACACTACATTACCACACCATAATATTGTCAACCTAAATGGAGCAAGACAAGTATATAAGGAAACCTTTGCTTATAGTAACATTTACAGCTTAAACATTAAAATTAATATCACCTACGGACTAAAACACAGGAAATCCCAAAGGAGAGTAAGAGCAAATTGTTTAAACAGAACTTTATCACTTCTTATACACCTACTCTTAACAGTGTTTAATAAACAAAAGACGTATATTACTGACATAAGGGGAAACACATTTTCAAAATGTAACCTTTCTTAGCAGTATTTTGTAGACTATGAGCATGCAAGAATAGAAACCCAAGGGTTGGCTAGGTGGCACAGGGAATAGAGCACCAGCCCTGGAGTCAAGAGGACCCGAGTTCAAATCCAGCCTCAGACACTTAACACTTGCTAGCCATGTGACCTTGGGCAAGTCACTTAACCCCAATTGCCCTGCCTTCACCCCCCTCCAAAAAGAAAAAAAAGTTACAATTAACTTCACTGGACTTTAACCATTCTGTGTTTTTGATTCAGTGATCTTTTTTTTTTCCTTTAAGGTGTTTTTATCTGGTATTATTTTAATGACAAAATCTCCACACTCCAACTGCCTAGAACTCAGCATCCTATGACAGTACAAATGGAGAATGTCTTATAATAATGGGATCATATAAGAACATCAACCCTAATCCACCAAAGAATTTGCCATGAGATTTTGGTAACAAGAAGCATATTGTAGCCATTTCTGTCCATCAACAACCTCTTTAATCTTAAAAATTGATTAAAATGCCAAAGGGGGTGAGAGGCGAAACCAAATACAATGCTATGATTGCAAAAGACTTACGGCAGCCACTCTCATCAGCTCCATCTGGGCAGTCTCTAACCCGATCACACCTGTATTCATTTGGGATGCATTGACCATTAGGACATGTCATCTGCTGGCTTGAACATGTCCGACCAGCTGTAAGAAAAAGGGAAAAGAACATTGAATTTATATTTCACTCCAAATACAGACCAATGCGTTTTATTGTTCCCATCTTCTTAAGTTTACCAAACATTAATGAGAACATTAGGTAGGAGAAAGAGTGGGAAGGGAGACCAGTTTACATTCACTAACCACCAAAACGGTGTTTCAGAGTACAAGGTAAAGATTAATTATGGTTGTTGCTCTGTTCCCCATGCCCTTCCTCCCCATGTTCACCTGCTAAATTCCTTAATTTTTAAAGCCCAACTCAAACACTGCCCCCCAAGCTGGTAGCAAGCACCCTTTTATAACTCTTTGTACTCTAACTCAGTAATGCACCTACATAAGATACTGTGAATTACAGCTATATGTACAGATATTTGTGTTTTCTCACCCCCTAAGTACTGTGTATTGCAGCTGTGTTTAACTATGAATTTCTTGAGGTCAAAAATCATGTATCTCCCCTTAGCCTAACAATACTCTCCACCTAGAGATGCTTAATTAATGTCAGTTTACATGTGTTGAACCATGTAAAAGACAAGTAGGCCAGAATGAGATCAAAATGCATGGAGACAAAAAAAAAAAACCTAAATTGAGAAGGGCAGGCTAAACAATTTAGTAGCAGAATGGAGAATAGATTTTATTGACCAAGAAAAGATTCCTTGACCCCTCTAAAGGATTCACATACTTTACCATAATACAGTCTAAGAAGGGCTAGTGAGGGCAAGGCATAACAAATTTTACTGATTTTATCTGTAGCTAAAATGGGTAAAGCCATCTGGTGAATCTAAGTGCTCAATTTGGAAGGTACTTTAATTACAGTTCACATGCAGATAACCCTTTACATGCATTATCACTGTGGATATTCACATAACCCCCTCTGAACTAGATGCATGATTCCCATTTTACAGATGCAAAAACTGACTCAGAGATTGTGGCTTGCCCAAGATCTCACAGTGTTGTGTCTGAAGCAGGATTTGAAGTGGAGAATCTATCTGACTCTAGACCCAGGGATTCCATCTACTATATCTCAGTGCCTCTCACTTGGTAAAGGTGAAGTAAGAATGACCACAGCTGAAATTATATTACCTAATTTTAAGAGTTGGAAAATTATCCTCCTATATAGATAAGTGAAATGCTTAGGAAAGAAGCTGACTTTCATCAATTCTCCAAATAGAATCATGATTCTCTTTTGGAAAAGGACATCTGCCTTCAGACTTCCAGAGCAAATAGAAGTTAAATATAGAGCTTCACATGGAAACATCAGGGAAAAACCTTCAGATGTCAAAATTATTTTTTCCACTAAGAAAAAAATTAAAAAAAAAAATCTTGAACACCTGAAAAGGATCTGCTACTAAAAATATCCTGAAAAAGAGGAAGAATTTCTTAAGAAAAAAACAGCAAAATTATACACTTATATAAGTCCTGCAAAATGTGAAGATGCTTTTCTGTTTGTTAAGTTGGACATTAAGAAAATTCTGCTATAGTTACCTATGTCTCATGTTTCCCAAATGTTGTAACATTTGAAATGTTTGTGGTTAATTTATTACATTTTTCTTAGTCAGTGAAAATTAATCTGTAACATGTATCTGATCCATGTATCTGATACATATTTCATCTGATAAAATTCTACATTATGATATCTCTATCAACCCAAAATTAAGCACAGAAAAATTAACCCAACCTACACATTTCTTTAATTTTATTTATTTTACTTCACAATTTCTGTATCTACTTCAACAAATAAAGGTTAAGAGGTAGACAGTGTTAAACTGTTCGATTTTTGCTCACTGTATGGGCACAAAATTCTCAAAATTATGCAATTGCCTTTATCTGAGGAAGGTCAAGAAGATTAATCCTCCTCTGTTAAATTCCTGTAGAATTTATTCAATCTAAGTCTATGTTTCCAATTGTTCCCTCGAGATTGAAAAGATCTCTTTTCCTTCTCCCAAAAAGTAAGAACAAGGAATTCTAGAGAAAGTGTGAAAGCAACCTATTTCAGGTGTCAGCATCACTTTCATTGCACTGGTTCTATCTAAAACACCTAAATTTATCATTTTCTACTATTTAAATTCTTCTAGTCCTATATTTGATCTTTAGGAGTCCTAGTGCTTGTCTGGGAAGCAAAATTTAAATTAAATGCAATATTTAAATTAATTTTTTAAAGACACTGACATAAATTTAAATAATTAAATTTAAATTATATGCTGTTAAGCACACACAGAAATATGCCAAGTATAAAATTTCAAGTTCAGTCAACCAACATGGTTTCAAGAATTTAGATAACCAGATTTCTACAGAATGAAAAGGAAATTCACTGTCATGCAAACAGATAATCACCAACTCTTCCAGGATGCAATTAATCCTGAAGGAGTAGTGAAGAAGAGCGATTTCTATTTATTTTTACTTCTGGGGAATGGAGAAGGTTAGTATAAAGAAAAAGTAATGGGCTGACAAGTTAAAAAACTAACCCTATTCCCCCAACTACCAAGCTCAGTGTTTCAAACTCCAAAGGCATTTGAGTGCTTGTAAAGTAACCATATAAAGTTACTGGTATTCAAGTATTTAAGTAACATTTCCTCCATAAAAAGGAAGCTTCAGTAACAATAATAGCATTTTCTATCCTATCCCTACTCTGATCCAGAAATATATGTAATAAATATTGGTCATTCCTAAGTATGTAACAGACACAGCATAAAAGCTGCCCCCTGATTCAAAAACCAGTCTGCAATTCTGTTTATGTATTTCAGCCTAAAACCTTTTCCTGCTCTACACTTGGCCAGGCAGGGTAGTAGGAGTTTTCATCACCTCTGAAAATGAAGGTCTTTCATATACACCATTTCCCCCATATACCACAACCTACACAGTAGTGGAGGAGAGATGATGTGGAAAGGACTGAAGGAAAAGACCATGTGTCTGGTCAAAAACTGAAGCATTAGCATAAAAAGACAGAATAAATTTTCTACATTCTTCGATTTAAACCAAATTTGTCTGATGTGGATTTTTCTTAAAAAAAAATCTCTATTCTGCTTCATCAAAAGACTCCTTGGCATCTAGTGACATGGCTGAAAAGGGTTCTAACTCAGTACAAGATTCCCACGTACTGGGCCAAATTCCAATCTTTCATACATGCATCCAGGAGTCAATAGGAGCTCCATCAGCATGCATCCAAGGGTAGAATAAGGCCCCATGCAAAGGAGCCATCAAAAAACATCTGCTTTTTATTTGATCGGGGGGTAACTATGTTGACAATGACTGCATTAAGTTGCTAGCCAGAATCTTGATGGACATTAAAATTGGCCCTGGGAAGATTAGCCCTGAGATCTATTACAAATTACAAATTCCCAGTCTCTATAGAATATGCATATGGTGAAGAGAAAAATCCCTTTTGTGATATGTAGTAGGAATCTAATTGTTAATCTAAAAGTCAGAGATATATTCTGCCACGAAACAGGCCCTTTTCTAGTAGCCTGCAAATCAATCAACATTTCTACATGTTTTCAGTTGGGGGGGGGGGGAGAGATATGGAGTAGTGAGGCCACCTGCTACCCTCAGAAATTCTATCTGGTAACCTAGTATCATGGGAATTTTCCCAGCAACACTGATCCTAACCTAAATTAAAGGGTACACACAGTGGGGCAATATCCTCAGTGTCCCAGACAATATTCAGTAATAGAATATAAGCTCCTTCTTCCATGGACTCCTTGCTTTTATTTTTTTAATTCACAGTGCCTGGTACATAGTGGGCCTTAATAAATGTTTGATGATTGATTGGTTCAGAATACACAAAAATCACACAGCCTGCCCTCTCACATCTGACCCAGGCCATAGGTATAAAAAGTCTGAAAAAGACTAGTCTTTGAATCATAGAATCTAGATTGTAAATAAGTAAGGCTCAATTTAAATATAAATAGATTTAAGAATAGGGATTCTTCTGGAATCTGTGAACATTTTTTTAAAATATATTTTGATAACTGGTCATTTGAATTCATTTCCTCTTTAATCTCATGTATTGTATTTTATTCATTTAAAATCATTATTCTGCATAGGTTTTCCTAGTTTACCAAAGGTGTTCATGACACGAAACAAGTTAGGAACCCCTCCTTGCTTTAGAGAACTGGTACTGTACTGAGTTGTTAATGTTTCCTACCATCAGCTTAGTGAATGGTATTTAATCCCACATTGCTTCACCCCTACACCTACTCCCTAAATCTTCAGGTTAGCTGTGGAGCTGTCTCCAGCATCTTCCAATTACATAATTTCCTTGCAAACTGCTTCAAATTTTAAGAAAGTAATTGAGCTGGAGAACTCTAAGGACCAAACACTACCTGATGAGCCCTTGACATTTTGTTGAGGGTTTAAGAGTAAATATTTTTTAATTTGTATGTCATTGCTTAGCAATTGGATTTAATATATTTGGACGTTGGTGTTGGTGGTAATCTTTAGAGCAGTGGTTCTCCACCTAGCTGACAAATTAGCTTTCAAAGGCACATCCATCCTGCTCCCCTACTTCAAAACCGAAAGTGCCTTCCTATCGCCTATAAGATAAAATCCAAATCCCTCAACTTGTCATTTAAGACCACTGACAGTTTCCCAAATTCAACACTTCAGAAGAAGCCATCTCTGTGACTTCATATAGGCTATTCTTTCTGCCTAAAATGCACTTTCTCTACAACCCCACCTCTTAGAATCCTTAGCTCCATTAAGGCACAGTTCAGATATCACCTCCTAAATCTTTTCTTGCTCCCACTAGTAACTAGCACTCTCTCCTTCCTCAAATTATCTTGTATTGATTTATCCTTTTACATTTTTCATAGATTGCAATTTTCCTGAGAGCACAGATTCTTTGTTTTTGTCTATCTTGTTCACAATCTAATTGATCTTGCTATCATCTACTAGGGTACTCACCTGCCTCTTAGGGGCATGGAATCAACCCTATGTTCTTGAAAACCCAAGAGGCAACCTGGCCTGAGTGGAAGCACATTGGACTTGGAGGAAGACCAGGATTCTGATCCCACCCCTGACCCTTGGTGGCTGTGTGACCATGGTGAAGGCTCAACCAACCTAAGCTTCAGTTTCTTCATCTACAAAATGGAGATGCTGATACTTAGAGTACCAATCTCACAAGGTTGTCATAAGGTCCAAATGAGATGTTTGTAAAGCACAATATTGATGCAAATTGTTATTAACAATTAAATCGTAGGAGACAATGACTATTAGGGCAACTAGGTGGCATGGTGCATAGAGTGCCCAGCCTGGAATCAAGAAGACTAATTTTCCTGAGTTCAAATCCGGCCTCAGACACTTAATAGTTGTGTGACCCTAGGCAAAGTCACTTAACCCTCTTTGCCTCAGTTTTCTCTTCTGTGAAATTATCTGGATGGAGTCATGATGAGTTGGACATGACTGAAAAATGACTAAACAATAACAAAATTAAGTCATAGAAGAGTTGTGATATAGGTTGTTTTGGTTTTGGTTTTGTCCCAATCTGATTTCAGCGGAGTAGGGAACGCCTACCAATATACAAATTCCAATGTAAAATGGAAGCAGTTCTTCAACTTATAGTCTTATGAAGCCATTCTTATAAATATGAATGAGTTCCATGTATATATAGTGATGGTAATTTTCACTTCTACCTTTACTATGTTTCTAGATCATCCAGGACAGGATGTGATTATGGCAGGAGCAGGAATCAAAGGAGAAGCCACCCGTGATGTCATTTCTGTCATTACTAGGCCCTCCATCCAAGCATCCAACTCAAAGCATTCATTACGAGCCTGCCATGTACCAGGTACTGTATTAAGACTGGGGATTCAAATAAAAGCAAAAAACCAGTCCCTGCTGTGAAGGAGCTCTCAATCTCATGGGCAAGATAACATGCAAACAACTAAGACATATAAAGGACAAATACAGAAAAGGGAAGCTTAGTCGAGTGGGAAATAAAGAACAAGAGGTATGCATGCATCAGATTCCAAAGAAGCAGATGGAACAGAGGCTCTTCCTTTCCCCCTCCTCCCATCCATCCACTTGCCACAGCCTACATAAAATGATGCAGCCCTACAGAAGGCAGGGACCAAAAGGCCTTCCAGTTTGGCGCCTGAGTTTGATGTAATCCAGTAAAAGGGCACAGGATTGAGCCTTTTGTTTCCAGAGTTACTAATACTTACTGACAATTCTTCAACATATTCACACTTTCAATATCATGAGATACTTATTGCACAGGTTTCCTGGATGTAAAAGTATCTTTGTTTGGATCAGGGATTATATTTGTTCTGCTTAGCCCCAGGGGGCAGATCTAAGAATTAAAAAGTGCAAGTGGCAAAGAAGCAGCTTCCATAGGCTTAACCTAAGGAAAAGCTATCTATTAGCTTATTCATAAGAGGAATGGGTTCCACATTACTGGAGGTCTGCAAAAAAAGAGTGGATGACCACTCATGTCACATGTTTTGGAGTGGAGAGGATTCTTTTTCAGGTCTAGCTTGGACTAGATGGCTACTGAGGTCCCTCCCCATCTATAAAATGCTATGATTCTGTGACTCCTCAACTACTAAGCCCCTTAGTCAATATTTATAAACAATAAAATATGATCAAATGTTTTTGTATCAATGACAAATTAGAATATCATTCCATGTTCATATAAGATATGGAGAGAGCACTGGCTTCAGAATCAGAAGACCTAGGCTAAAATCCTTGGTTCTGCACATTACTAGTTATGTGTATTTGGACAAATCTTTACCTTCTCTGGACCTCAATCTCTTCATCTGTAAAATGAAATAGTGATATCAGTTGACCTCTAAGATCCCTTGTGGCTCTAAATTTACATGGCCCTATTATCCTAATTCAAACAATGTTGTGCTGCTAATACTTACGGCACTGCTGATGTTCATCTGACCCATCATCACAGTCTTCTTCATCATCACAAACCCAGACACGAGGGATACATTCTCCATCACTGTGACACTGAAACTGGCTAGCAGCACAAGAAGGATGAGCTAGAACAAACCAGAAAAATCACTTAACATACTGAACATTCAGCAAAAGAACATTCATTCAAAAATGAACAATTTTAAAGTCATACAAACAAGTTTATATCCATAACATTCTACATGATGCTCTTAGGTGCAAAGTATAGCAATACAGTACAAGGGAATCTGTAGTTCTAAATAAGAATAATCACTAAAATATAGGATCCTATTATTTAGAGGTGGAAGGGACTTCAGAGATCACCAAATCCAACTCTATTAGTTCACAGTCAAGAGAAGTGATCTTCCCTTGGGCTCAACCAGAGTTTCACACACACTGATGAATCAGAAAAATAAATTCAATAAAAATATATGGAAGATGTATAACCTATTTCAGACTGCTTATTGTCTCGGGAAGAGGGGAAGGGAAAGAGGGAGGAATAGAACTTAGAACTCAAAAATTTTTTTAAAGTTAAAATTGTTTTTACATGTAATTGGGGGAAAATAGAGTATTATTAAGCATTACATATGGAAGAAAAAAGTTAGATATGAAACATAAAACACCCTCATTTCACATTTTTAAAATTATGAAATTAGATTTATAAGATTTAAATTAACTTTCAAAAATTCTGCAATGATGAAGCAATATCTAAAAGGAGAATAATATTGCATGGATTGCTGTTCCATCCCTGTTGAGCAGGGTGGGGGGGTGTCCCAAATTGTTCCATCTTAATTATAACTAAATGGGCAAGTAAATGGGTACCATTAAACCTATAAGTGAATTGCTCAATGGTGTGAGATATCTCCCCATCCTCTTATGCTCAGCCACTCCCAACTAGTATAATAGGAATTCAGCTGTTGTACTTTTTAGTTCCTCCAACAATTTAAGACTCAGTCCTTTCTTTTTCTATTTTGTTAATACCCGAGGTAAAAAAAAAGACATGGTGAGGAATCACGGGTGACTACAATTAAATTGGGAAAGATAATTTAACACCCGGCCATACTACCAGCTCCTATAGCTCCTTTGTGGTACCTCAACCAGACCATATCATATTATACCTCTTTACAAATGAGGAAACAAAATTAAGAAGATGCAGTGACTTGGACAAAGTTAAGAAGTTATAGGTGGCAGAGTCAGAAATTAAATCCAATCCTTTTATGTAAAAATTGGTTTCCATTTAGGCCAAGAGCCATAATCATTCAATTACCAATGCTCTTGGTTTTTCTCTTTGGTAGACAAAATTTCCATGATTAATGAACAAAAATTGTTGTCAATATGCTTCCAAAAACCTTCAGGAACATTTCCAGAGGTATATGGGGTTTTTGGCACATGGCCATGGGATGGATCTTAGAATGATGAAGATATGAGCAACACCCTAACAGAAAATGAGGATATGCTCATTTCTACCATAGAAATAGAATTCAAAAGACATGGGTCCACTCCTGGATTCCACAGCTAGCATCCAGGGTTTTCAATTAGTAATATTTCTTGCGTGTTAAAGGTTTAAATGCCCCCAACATTTTTATTAATATTATAATATAGTATTAAGAAAATTAATTTTCATGCCCCTCTTTACAATCCCCCCACCCTCACCCCTCACTTACGGCAGCCTGCTTCATCTGTGTCATCTGAACAATCCCTGGCTCCATCACACCTCCAGTGTGCAGGGATGCATCGGCCATTCCCACAACGGAACTGCCCACTGTTACATGCTGTAATACAACCCCCCCAAAGAAAGAGAACATTAATCAGAAACTCAAGCTGTGATACAAAAATAATTAATTTCTCTTGCAATCCCTTTGCATTGCAATCCCATCCTACCTTGAAGACATACAATAATAATAACAACAAATATTTGAATAGTACTTTAAGGTTCACAATGCACATTTCTTGCAACAGCCCTGTGAGGAAGGTAGAGCAAATATTATACCCCTTTACAAATGAGGAAACAGAATCAAGAAGATGAAGTGACTTGTCCAAAGTAAAGTAGTTATACATAGGTGACAGGGTCAGAAACCAAATCTAATCCCTTCTAGGTGAAAACCCAATGAAACCCAATGTCTTTTCTGCTAAAATGCATTGTTTAAAAGAGGAAACTCTCTTTAGCAAGATTTTAAATCAAATTCAAGTTGAATTTTTTAATTCTTTAAATTTAGATTAAGTCCTTTTCTTTCTGTCTCTTTTTTCATCTTTTCATAACACATATACACAGGAGAGTAGGCTTATATAACTATATTACAGTAACCTTCAGAATCAATTGCAGAGTAGAGGTAGGGTAATAGAGACAGAGATGAGTTCTGATCCAAATGAAGATATAAAGATATGGATAAGAAAATACTGTATTCTGGGAAAAGTCAATCTGCAATGATCTGAAGAAGTTATAATAATGATGATTTTATGATGATATGTCTGGTATCCAGATCCTAGTTCTGTCACTTACAACTTGTGTGACCTTGGAAAAGTCACTTAACCTCCCTGTTCCTCAGTTTCCTCCTCTGTAAAGTGAAGGGGCTGGCCTTTAAGGTCTTTTTCATCCTTAAATCTATGATACATTCTAGGTCAAAAAGGGGAAATAAAGCTGAAATAGACTGTATTGTTTTTGCTACTATAAGGCCACCTCCATTTTCCAATAACATTTATACCAAATTCTCTTGCATATGATGACCAGATAGTATTATTAGAACATAATAAACACATAAGTCAAGACTTTGGAGACAAATCATTGAACAATCAAAATAACTTTTTTCATTAAGTTATTCATCACTGTCGGTAACATAACTGAAAACATGACTTCTAAATAAAACCATTTGCTACCACCATAATTTTAAATATTTCCCACCTTCATCATTTTAAAATCCATGTTCATAGAGCTAAATCATTCTTAGACTCAGAGAAATAGACTTAAATAAGTATTTGAGCCATTTTCCACCAAATGCTAGGTCTCAGGTCTTTTCTGAAAGCCAAATTAACTTAGGGTCTATCAAAGGATACAAGGTTCTAAAGACAGCAGCATTTCCAAGTCTTCTTGGTAATGTGAGGAGAACATAAATAGTACAATGACTAAATTCACCCTTCCATCCATTCATTCGTTCAACAAATATTTATCGAGATTTTTCATAGGTCTTCTGGAACAAGTGGCACTAACTTGGCAGAAACAAATCCTCTGTAGTTAACACAAATGTCTGGCCAAGGACCTCCCTAAGCATCTTGTGCCAAGCAGGGAATTTTAAAGAAAGCAACTAGCACAGAAACATCTTGGAGAGGACTCAAAAACATTCTCTTTACAGAATCCAAGGTGGCAGGAATAAGGGTGGAGAGAGTTGATTCTTTGGCATTTGTGTGTTTGTATTTTTTTTAATATCCCCCCAAGAGCTAATTAGTAATCATGATGAATTACCGATTTCAATTATTTTGTAACTCAATCAAAAATTAGGTAAATATACACCATAGCCACCTACTCCTAGAAAAAATAAACAATGCATTATCCTGACTTCATGTAAACGAAAGGCATATCGACAGAGTCACATAAACACAGTTAAGTGATCTATTCCTTGGGGATAAAGACTACTTTGTGCATGGAATGTTCAAATCTGATTGTCTGGTTGTGACATCCTGATTTATAATGTATGCTGCAAATGGTCAGAAATTTCCCTTGCCTAAATGGTGGTACAGAGTGGTACAGGAGTACATACACCCAAATACCTTCTATAGACTAATGCATGATGGTGGTTGGTGGTGCAGGTCTGGGGTTGGTGGTGCAGGTCTCTTATCAACTACCTTTAAAACACAACAACCTCCCTTGCAAAAAATGCCCCAAAGGAATGTACAAATTCACTCTGGAATCCCAGAACCTCTCATTGGATTTTGCTCTACAAAGCAATATTTCCATAGGAGATTAGGGACTTTGGGGGTTTAACTGTTAACACAACATATATTAAATCACTTTTATCAATTAGGTCTATTGTTGGTAATCCAACCTAATCCATTTGTAAATTCAGTGTATTTGTCTCAGCTTCTAATAACTTTTGATTGAAAAAAATTTAACAATATAAGGTTGTCTATTTATAAAGGATTCATATACCTAAATGCAAAATATATTAGTTTGCAAAGAAAATGTTTTTAAGAAAACTCACATAAAAATATTATTACCCTTTTAAGAATATATATGTATATGTATGTATAATCAATAAAGTTTCCCAGAAACATTATTTAGTACAGTTAAATTATAAGGGTTAGTTTTGTTTTTCCTAAAGCATTATATTTAAACATAATCCTAACAGGGCACAAGAGTCATTTATTTAAATATTTTCTTAAACCAAAACCACTTATTAGAAAACACAGGAAATTTGTAACTGTTTGAGGACAATAAATGTTTATTCATTTTTTTCAAGCAAGAAAGTTTTTAGGGACTTAATATTTTAAAACACATTCCCAATCTCCCTAAACTATCTCAGATAAGCAATGCAATAAGGTCTATCCATTTATCAGCAAATTCTCTATGATTCATTTGTCAAATTCATCTTTTAGAAGGAATCTTCCATGCCTATTTACAACTTCCAAATAACTATTGATTAGAAATATCTATTGAAAACAAAATAAACTAAGACTTTATCTTTTCCATGAAGCCTCTTAACAGATACCAAATTCTGGCTGAGGCAAGCAACCTCAGTATTCACTGAATTAGAAAATGGGAAAACTAGCCTCCCTTGAGAAATGCAAAGGACTTGAAAAACAGTTACAGATACTTGGGTTCCATTTTATCTTCTTTTGATAGTTTTGAAAAAAATTGCTTTTTCCTCACAAACTACCTACATACTGGCAAGTTATCCTATTCCTAGTTTGTTGTTTAAAAAACCCTTCTTTATTACTTTCTATGTGCAAGCCACCATACTAGGCATTGGTATAATAAGGTGAAGCACTAAGAAGTTAAGTTTTTTGTCTACAGGCGTACAGGAGATCTGACAAAAAACAACCTGGCATGCTAAATTCTGACTTAAAGCCTTGGGTTTAAGGTCCTAGGTCTAAGTAAAGTATCTTTACAAAACATTTACAAAACTATAAAATATCTCTGAAAAAACTCATCTTCAATACATATCTTTAAGCAAGATATGATTTCGTTTCACTACTAACTACTCTCTTTCCTCTGAAATAAATAGAATTGTGCTGGAACCAGCTCAAACCTGCTTGAGAGAACTGGTTGTTAAATTTTCAGTGTGGGCATTTACACTTCAGAAACTGACAAACACTACAGACCAGGGTTTGATTTATTAGGAGTATTTTTATTCTATAAAAATATAGGAAACATTAATAAAGCAGATTAAACTTCAAAGTACATTATGAGTACATTTTTCCCAAGGAGCCAATTGTCAAATATTTATCAATATATCACTAGCTCAAACCACACTTCAAGTCAAAGTTCTTGTTAAGAAAAACCAGATTGAAAAATAACAGCTTAGAAGAATCATGAATTAAGAATCCCTTTGAATACCAGCCTCTAACCTTCTACCCTAACTCTAGCCACCACCACCCCCCAAATAAAACTATTATACTCAAAAATGAAATAGGAGGAAATCCAAGCATAGACTGCCTTCTGGTTCTTTTCACTGTAACCTTCCCAATTTACAAATAAGATCCAAAACGTTCAAGACATAGACTTTTCCAACAATGACAAGTGCATTGAGTGAATGAATTAAAAACTACACAGATGTAGCTGGTCACCAAAAGTCTAATAGCATCCAAATTGACTGATCTTCCTACACAAGCTCTCTAAGGAATTTGTAAGAATGTATTTTAAGGCAAGTTCTTACTTTTTAATTTTAAATTATCTGGGGTATTCAGGAGTCAGATGATGGTTTAGTGCTCGCAGTAACAAGACATTCCTGAAGAAGAAATTTGGCCATTTGCTCATTTCTGCTACTTTAACCAATAGTTCAACACTTAAAACCCTCCAAATGATGAAAATAAACAATAATCAAAGGCAAGAGTTGGAGGCAAATGATGAGTTATTTTGATCTGCCTCAACTGAAGCTATAGAAAGTCACTGAAATTAAGTTGTTCCCTCTCATGGCGCATTGGTGGCATAGTGGATAGAGTCTGGGCGTGGATTCAAGATTCATTTTTACTAGCTGTATGATCCTGGGCAAGTCACTTAATCCTGTTTGCCTCAGTTTCCTCATTTGTCAAATCAGCTAGAGAAGGAAATTGCAAACCACTCAAGTATCTTTGCCAAGAAAACCCCAAATGGGGTAACAAAGTGTTAGACAAGACTGAAACAACAGAACAACAAATGTTCCAAGAACGTGACAAGGCACTGGAAATACAAAGACAAAAATGAAACAGTTCCTACCCTCAAGGAGCTTACATTTTGTCAGGGTGAGATAACATACACATGAAAGTATATGCAAAATATAGACAAAATTTAAAAGCTACAAAAAACAAGCTATTTAGGCCTGGAAACAGATGTGTATTTATGCTGTCTGAGGATCAGGTTTATGAAGTTCAAAGCTCATCACCAAAACAGTGGCCATCAGGTGGTAGATTATTTTATTGGTCCAGAAATTCAACAGTCTACTAAGATACTAAGACCAATGAAATCACAGATGTTTTAAAGTATTGAAGTTGGTAATACGTTACCATGTTCAGTCAATAGATAAAATACCTATTTATATGGACTATTGCCTTCATTTCTGAGTACCATTATTTTAGGAAGGATGCTGACAAGCTGGAGCATGTTTAAAGAAAGACAATGAAGATGGTGAGAGGATTCCAGGTCTGTGCGCTCCTTAAGGGCAGGGATTGTTTTGCCTCTTTTTTCATCCTCTGACCTTAGCACGGTGCCTGGCACATAGTAGGTGCTCAATAAATGGTTAGTGATTGATTGACATACTACGAGCAGTTGAGCTGGAGATGTTTGATGTACAGAGAAGATGTAGGTGGAACATGGTAACTGTCTTCAAGTATTTGAAAGGCTTCAGTAAGGAAGAGAGATTCAAATTGTCCTACTTAGTCCCCTAAGGAACTAGGAGCTATGGGGTGACATTGTAAAGAGTCAAATTTAGGTTTGGTATAAAAAAAATTCTAAAAATTAAAGCTACCCAGAGAGGAGCTGCCTCAGTAGGTAATGGGTACATCTTGCTAACTGAAGCAATAGCAAGACATGTCCCAGGTGAGTCAAGCCACTGACAATATCTTGACAATCATCTCCCTTCAGACCCTGATGAAGACAGTTCAGTTCACCAGCCCCAGGAATTACCCTCCAAACCAACAGTCCTTCTTCTAGTAAGGCACCCTCCACAGTTATCAAGGGAAGTGACCATTGTGAAGAAGAGGCCTGCCATCCCTACCACCAATGCCAACTCCCAACCAGTTGTTACCAGACATTGAAGCCTAAGAGCCCCTGGTATAGAGATACTCCTGCAGATCACCAACCATCTTCCAGAAAAGCATGCTTTGTGGAGATGGAACATGCCAGCTTTTCTGGAAGTATTACTGCTCTCCAATCTACAGCTCAAACAGCTACTGAAGACTGAGAAAAGAAAGGTCTCACCTACCAGACCAATGGTATTGGCAAATGTTTCAAAATTAGAAATGACTATGATTTTTTTATAAATAAATAAGACGTTAAAGAAGATGCTTTGCTATTGAACCACTGGGCCTTTCCATTTGACTTGCAGCTCAAAACCTCTTAATGTGATGTCTTTCCCAATTAGAGAGAGCTCCTTGAGAGGTAGGACTATCTTCCATTTTTATTTGTATCCCCCCAGAACTAAGCACAGTGCTTTGCAAGTAGTAAGTGCTTAATAAATGCTTTGATACTCATTCATACAAAGACTATACAATTATTTGTCATATATTGTAGAGATTTCTGTTCAGCTACACAATGCATACTAGAAGTGCTCTAAAGTCCCTTCCAACTCTGAGATTATGTGATTGTTCCTCCCACATACTGTCTCACTAGAAGATCCAAAAGAACAATAAAAACAACATTATAAAGACAAACAGCTTTGAAAGATGAGACTTGGATCAACGCAGTGTACTAATCAGGATTGCAGATGGCTGATGATAAAGCATGGACTCACCTCTTGCCTGAGACATGATGCACTAAGATAAAGAATAAGAACTATATCTTTAGACACAGCCAATGTGGGAATTTGCTTTCTTTGACTATGCATATTTGTTACAAGGGCCATATTTGCTTAGGTGAGAAAAGAACGGCAATATCATTGGTGTTGTTGGGGATGCACAGAACTATGAAGAATGGGTATTGTCTCCAAGAGCTTACAATTTTGACTGGGAAGAGAAGGCATTCTGACATAAAAAGCTAAAAAAACTATGAGGCAGGGTATAATGAAGTACCAAATGTACCACCACTCATCATTTCCCAAATAGGCCTCCCTTGTTCTCTTATCTGTGTCTTTACTTACGTGCTTCCCTCCATGTCTCTGCCTGTCCATTTCCTACACATTCTTCAGGCCCAGCTAAAATGCCACTCCTCTATAAAGCCTTCCCCAATCCTTCCAAATGTAAAGAACATTTTTCTCCTAAGTCCCATAATACTTTATTGGTGCTTTTCATGTGGACTTAAATTCTACCTTACAGTGTTTTTATCCTTGGTTTCTCTCTCTTACTAGAGTATAAGTTCCATGGGAACAACTACCATCATTTCCTCTCCTTTGTATCATCCTTTGCGGCTAATATGGTGTCCTGAACAAAGCAGGAATATAGTGAATATTTGTTAATAAATGACGAGGGTTTTGGTTTTGGTTTTTATTTTTTTGGAAAATTAGTCATGTAGAAATGTTGGAGTAGAGGCAGTAAGATCATTTCAATTCCAAATTGATGATATTACCCTGGGCAGGTACAATGCTAAACTAGAATATGGGCCTTGGGACCATACATTGGACCAGAATACTTCCACTTCTTTCAGGTCCAGACTATACCTGCTCCCTCAATCCCTGCAGACCTAAAAGCCTGTCAGGTGGTCAGTCAATGACAACAGGTAATGAGTGAAGAAGATTAGCATAATTCAGCTTCACCCTTGGAGTCTGTTCAGTGTCTCCAGGTTGCAGTCCATTCATTTGGGCCTCACTTCCAAGACTGGAGGAACCTAAATAATTAAGGAGACTGATGAAATTAGAACCTAGGACAACCAGGTGAAGACAAGCAGGAAGAGAGGAAAAAAAAACAGACACACAATGTTGACAACATCAGACTTGTACCGATATATAAAATGATTTATCTTCAGTTTTAGACCAACATCAAATGGTTTTCCCCATATTTTTGCCTTATGTCTCTTATTTAACCTGATATGTGGCAGGAAAATTTATTTTGTATTTTTTGTGCTTTAAAAAAACCCTATTTCGAGGAGGCTAGGTGGCACAGTGAATAGAGCACCAGCCCTGGAATCAAGAGGACTGAATTCAAATCCAACCTCAGACACTTAACACAAAAACTAGCTGTGTGACCTTGGGCAAGTTGCTTAACCCCAATTGCCCTGCCTTCCCCCCTCCGAAAAGCAAAAAAACAAAAAACAAACCTATTTCCCCAGAGGATACATGATAGATATTTCACCTCAGTCTCCATTGCAATAAGTAACAATGATGCCCTGGGGTTCCCTCAAATTAAAACTAAGGATATCCATAACAACTGGTCCATCCCTATGAAGGATGAGTTGAAACAACATTGCTCTTCCAAGACACATTTGAGAGAGGCAATATCATGTAAGGGAAGGGGTACTATTAGACTCAGAGTCAAGAAGATAAAGTTGGGTTATACTAACTAGCTGTGCAAACCTGGCCAAGACAACTGAACCTCTATGTGCCTCAGTTTCCCATTCTGTAAAATGTGCATAATAATACAATACTGAGCCTCATAGGGTTGTTGTGAGGCTCCAGTGAGATTGTTTATAAAATGCCGTCAACAAAAGTTATTACATGGTATAAAATCAGTTGGTGCCAAGGATTACATGCTTACTTGAGACTACAAATTCACCATGTATATAGGACTTTAAAATTACATAGCTCTTTAAGGTGGATGGTGCAAGTATTGCTATCGCCAGATAAGGAAACTAAGAATCAAAAGAGGGAGGTTCAATAACTGTCCCAGAATCGATAGCTAGTAAATACAAGAAGCAACTCAAATTCAGATTCATTGGAGCATAGATTTAGAGCTGGATGGAACCTTAGTAGCTGTCAGATTCAACCCCTCATTTTACAGATGAAAAAAACTGAAATCAAGAGAGATTAATTTTCTCTCTCTCTCTCTCTCTCTCTCTCTCTCTCTCTCTCTCTCTCTCTCTCTCTCTCTCTCTCTCTCTCTCTC